>NC_064565.1:97261713-97567650 GCF_937001465.1 Orcinus orca
GGTGACAGATCATAACTAGAATATTAATGGTGATCATTTTGAAATGTATAGAAGTATTGAATCACTCTGTTATGTAACAGGAACTAATATACTGTTGTAGGAAAATTATACTTCAAAAACAAACTCATAGAAAAAGACATCAGATTTGTGGTTACTATGGGTGGGGGAATTGGTTAAAGGCAGTCAAAAGGCACAAATTCCAGTTGTAAGATAAATGAGTACTAGGTTTGTAACGTACAACGTGATAAATATAATTAACACTACTGTATGTTTTATATGAAAATGGTGAAGATAAGTAAATCCTGAGTTCTCATCACAAGAAAAAGTATTTTTTCTATTTTTAAAATTTTGTTATCTATATGAGATGCTGGATGTTCACTAGAGTTATTGTGATAATCATTTCATGATACATGTAAGTCAAATCATTATGCTGCACACTTTAAACATACACAGGGGCTTCCCTGGTGGCGCAGTGGTTAAGAGTCCGCCTGCCGATGCAGGGGACACAGGTTCATGCCCCGGTCCGGGAAGATCCCACATGCCGCGGAGCGGCTAGGCCCGTGAGCCATGGCCGCTGAGCCTGCGCGTCCAGAGCCTGTGCTCCGCAACGGGAGAGGCCACAACAGTGAGAGGCCCGCTTACCGCAAAAAAAAAAAACCCAAAAAACAAAACCAAAACTTATACAGTGCTATATGTCAATTATATCTCAATAAAACTAGAAGGAAAAGAAAGATGGAAAAGGCATTAAATTTGTACAATAAGATATTTTGAGAAAGAGAGAGACCACATTCACATAACTTTTATTACAATATATTGTTATAATTGTTCTACTTTATTATTAGTTATTGTCATTACTCTCTTATTGTACCTAATTTATAAATTAAACTTTATCATAAGTATGTATGTATAGGAAAAAAACATAGTATGTATCTGTTTTGGTATTATCTGTGGTTTCAGCAATCCACTGGGGTCTCAGAACATATCTCTGCAGAACAAAGGAGGTCTATTGTATTTATTATTTTTATTGTCAGAGACTGAAGTCCTATTAATCTAAACATGGCTGGCCCAATTAAAAAAAATTAAAATTTTTAATTTTCCAAAATCAGTACTCAAGTGGAAAAGTATTTGATATTTTGAAAGTTTGTGTTTCAAGTTTGTGTTCTTAAATATTAGGTCCTAGTGGAATGAATCATTATCTGTTTATCTATTTTTTACTCCTTAAAGATGTAGCGTAAATTTTTGGAAGTCATGTTCCAGGACTTCCTCAAATACCTCTACCACACATGACCCTATTAGGTCATATTTACAGAGATAGTGATTTCTGACTTTGGGGAGTCACTTTTATAATTTAAAATAGAAAGTTATTCAGAAAGTGCAATATTTATAGTGTGATAATCTGTAATAATTTATATTATCTTCTCTTTTGGATCAAAGTAATTAAAGTGTTAGAAATCACCTGTTAATTTCTTCCAGTCATCCTTTCTTTCAGCTAAACTTGGCAACTCTTGGTGTCTCCCCAACTCATAAAGTTTTCCTGGAATGCTAAAAAAGGTATCATTTTCTTGTTCGAATGCAGTGGTTCCCTGGTCTACCCAGGAATCAAGAGATTGAGGGAGATAGCAGTCCTAAGATGAAAATGAAACTATACTTCACCATTTTGTAAGACCATCTGATGACCCAACATGGATGCAAATGAACATTATTGTACCTGGGGATAATTCTGCCAACTAAAGAAGGAAGTGTGAAGTAGAAAATAGGAAGAAGAAAACTGGAGGAGTAGGTTCTGGATCTCCAGTGTAAAAATGGAGTTTTGGAATGCATCAGCAAGTAGTTTACATCTCCCTAGTTTTTCATATTCTCAATTTGTATGTATATGCTCACTGAGTTACAAGTAAAGACTAGATGTGTCTTACCTCTGCATAGCTTATTGCATATGTGCTATTTCTACTATTGATTCAGTCAGTATTATAAACATCATGATCTTCCTGTTCTCGAATTTGACACCTCCATGTTGGTTTCACTTATAGATAATGAAAAGTAAAGGCTGAGAATGGAGGCCATGAAGAAACATAAGTCGAAGTAGTGATAGGGCAGTGGGGTGCTTGAAGGGAATTTTGGGGAGACAGCTCCTAATCTTCAGAGGAAAATCCCTCAAAAACTTATAGTGAGGGTATAGAGAGAACACATGAACATATGACAAAATAAATTTTAAAAAGAGAATGTAAAAGTTATCCTGGAGAATTGCACAGTTAACTGCCAGATTTGTGTTATAGATGATATTACTGCTTTTTCCTTCATAGGAAGTGAAGATTGCTGAGAGTTATGGCTCCTGAAATTTCTTAAAGGGTGGTGAGGATTTGGCTAGATACAGAAGAGTGAGAAGGAATCTTACAGCATGTATAACAAACATAAAAAGCAAAACTATCAGACCCCTGTCAACACACAGCTAAAAAAGAAAACAATAGTTTTTTTCCCCCTTTTGTGAAAACTGGCAATGTTTTATTTTGTCTAGATAAATGAATGTTTTTTAATAGATGAGAATTATTTTCCCTCAACTTAAATTATATGCAAAGAATCCTTCTTGAATGAGGGTGGAAGTATAATAGGACTGGAGAACTGATAGAGACTCTACCTTTATGGCTACCTCATTACTCCTGAAAATCACCCAGGTGCTATTGCCCGCAAGTGTGACAAATTCAGGCTTAGGTTAATCCAGAAAAAAAAGTTGATTTTCATAGTTAAGTCCTCAATATTAAACCTGAGCTATACTTGATCTTTTAATCTACTTTGATGAGAATTTTCATTTTGATTTAAAAATAAAAATAAATAATATATATTTTATTTTGGTAACTGTCTCAGTAAAATATAAGGAATTTTTAAATCTTTGCTATTATGTAATTTAAACTAAGTTAATGCATACTAAATTCCTTTGAAGATAATGGTAGTTATGATCATCTATTCCCTTCATTCTTATTTTTTGTTACATGAAACCAGGCAAATATAATTATTTTAATAAAGCTTTACTTTATGGTTTTATTATTCATTAGGAAGAAAGCATTATTCTTACAACATTACAGTTTATGAGATAAAAACCTGCCCAGTCCAACTTTAAAATAAAGAAAAAAATAAGGAACAAAATATTGAGTTGCTGTTGCTACTTAGTTTTTGTTTACGTATTTTGTTGTCGTAAAATCCCACCAATAAGATATTGCATTAGTACAACTTCCTCAATTACTTTTCCTCACTGATGTCACTAATTGTGACTCATTAATCATGAGATTGTTAGTAGAGGACCAGAAAAATAAAAACAACCTATACTAAGTATAAATATTTTTAATTATAAGATGAGGTGTATTTCCATTGCCACTATGCAAAGGCAAAGGGGAAAAAACGAGGTGATTCAGTTATGTTTTTCTCTGATAGTGGACTTGATATTACTGAATATAATTCTTTTTTTTGTTAACATAATATATTTTTATAAAAAAGTATAATTCCAAATCTAATTCTTAACTTTAATTTTTCCATTTCCTCAGTGCTATGCTTTTTCTTGAAACATGGAAATATTTGTGTCAGAGAAGAAGTTAAACCTAAGTAAGCAGAAGGGAGGAAATAAAATGAATCAATGAAATAGAAAATAGAGAAAGAATAGAGACATCAATGAAATGAAAAGCTGATTCTTGAGGAAGATCAGTAGAATTGATAAATGTCTAGCCAGACTGATCAGAATAAAAGGAGAAAAGATTCAATTAACAAATATTAGGAATGAGAGGGGATCCATCAGTACAGATTCTACAAACATTTAAAGAAAAGTCAGGGAATATTAAGAACAATTTTATAGCTGATAATCAAATTAGATGAAATAAACAAATTCCTTGAAAGACATAAACTGCTAAATCTCACTCAAGAAGAAATAGATGACCTGAATAACTTTTTATCTAGTAGAGAAACTGGTGAGGTTGAGCATCTCATTTTAAGTTTATTGATTTTTTATGAATGCCCTTTACATATCTTTTGCAGATTTTCTGTTCAAATCTCAAAATTTTCTTTTTAACTGTTGAATTTTATATGTTATTTTATACATTGATCCCTTGTTAGTTTTAGACATTGCAAGTAACTTCTCCCTATTTTCTATTGGTTAATTTCATCTATGGTGTCTGTTATTGAATTAAAAATACTTAATTTTCATGCATTTAAATTCATTAAATTCACCCCTTATGAATTTCAATTTTGGGGTTTTATTTAATTCTTCCTACCCCTAGATGGAAAATATACTCATACATTTTCATTTACTGACATTATACCTTCCCATTCAGATTTATGTCTTTAATTCCTGTGAATTCCACTTTGAGATTTAATATAACAATCCATCTTCATATTGGTAATTTTCTGAGCTCTCTATCCTGTTCTGTTGGTCAGTTTGTTCTTGACCAAACAGCTTTATTATTATGACTGTTTAATATATTTTAGTAGTTTAATGAACCTCCCTACTTCCTTTACTTTTTTCTTCAAACTTGGTGCAAGCTTTACATAGACTATTATTTTCCTATATACACTTTTGATTAAACATGTTAACTTCCTCAAAAAAACCCACATGGAATTCTTATTGAAATCGTGTTGAATTTACAGGTTAATTTGCAGATAATTGAAAGTTGCAGTGCTAAATGGTTTTATCCATACACATGGTATACATTTTTAAACATCTTTCAGATCTTTTAATGCAAGGTTTTCATATTTCTCAGTGAAAGTCTTGTGCATTTTAATTTCTTTAATAAGTTCCTCACAATTTTCTTGCCTTCTCTTTCAAGAATGCATATTAGTCAAATATTGAACATATTGAATTGGCTTTCTGTTTTTATGTTTTTCTATCCTGTTCGGTCAACCTTTTTTTTTTTTAAACTGTTCCACTCAATAATTTCTTTGACATTGTTTTTCAAGCACTTAATTAGCATTTTAGTTTTCATTAATATATATTTAATTTGAAAGATCTTTCTTTTTTTTGGAGTGTTCTTTATAGTATTCCTGTTTATAATACGTGAATATTTTATGTCTCAGAGAAAATTATGGAACTTCTGAAGTATTTTTCTGCTTGTAGCAACTCCATCTATTCTGAGTTACTTGTTATTTGTTCATTTGATTTGGGCCCTGTTTTTCATGTAGGAGGGTATCCTTTGATATCTGGTGATAACTGGCTGACCATCAGTGATTAAGAATGAAGAAGCACTTCATGCGTGGGAGGCGTTTGTGTGATCTATTAGTCAGCCATCATTTTAATTGGGGCTTCCCAAATGTTGATGTCTCTAGGTCTTTACTCTCTGCAGAGAATGAGCTATGATATATGAACTTCCAGGGATATAAGCCTGGTTTCTGTGTTCCAGAGCATATTTGAAGAAAAGGGCTTGTGAGGGCTGGGGGGAGGGGGTCTCTACCATTCAATTTGTAGAATGTTACTTAATCCCTTTGTTTGTAGTATGGCACCTCACCTTTGCCCTAATCGATAATGGGGTCCCTGAGTTAGAGCCTCTACTGTTGAATTTCTTTAGACAGTATATCTTACAATTTTTCTATTCATGAGAAGAAAGTGGGACCAAGAACCCTCAGACCTAACTGCTCCTTAAACAAACTGAGTAGATTCCTTGTATAAAGTTTCCTGCCTTTGCTTGACTCTTACTTGACTCTCTCGCCTCTTTGTTATGCCTCTCTGTAAACACTTAGGTTTGCACTTTTCTCCTCTTCTAAGTCACTACTATTTTTCCATCTGTTTCCTGTTTCTTATATTGCAGATTGGAATTACAGAGGCCTCCTGCTTTCATTAAGCATAACGTATGTTATTGTTCTGATTGTTTTTTGATATGTCTTTACCTTGCTGTGTTAAATTAAAAGTCATAAACGTATATTTTGTGTTATGCATTTGTTCAGAGGGGTCATATTAGCTTCTGTGCATAGGAAGAATTCCATAAATGTTTTAGATCAAATGTGTATCTGTTGTAACGTATACAAACATGTAGTGATGATGATTTAATTTAACAAATATTTTACTAAGTTTCAATCACTTTGCTAGGTAACTGGGAGCTACATTCTTGTGAGTAAGAAATAATAAATAAGAACTGTATGACAGTTAAGGTTAGAGGTAAATGCTACAGAAAAATATACAGCAGATAAGGTGATAGCAACAGATTTGAAGAATGTTTTAAACATGTAGTTCAAGGAAGCCTCTTCTCCTTTTCCTTATTGCTTAACATTTAAAAATATATATTTATATATATTTAATATATTAAATATATATTTTGGTGTATTTATATATATTAAAAATATATATTTTATTTACACAAGGATCAAATGAATCACTAAAAAACTCACTTAGAAATAAAAATGATACTTGTAATGGTTGGTAGCAGTTATAATTACTTTGCAAGAAGTATTTCTCTCTTCCTTGTTTTCCCTGCCTTGGGAGAATTGGAAAAATAAAGCTATGTAATGAACTGTGGTTTAAATATCCTTTGAAAATCTAAGTTGCTTTTGAAAAAGATGTATAATGCAGTTATATTCCTTTGTTTATGGAGGAGGGAAGGAAAGAAACCTGAGGCTAATAGAAATAGATTACATCTCACTTATGGAAAATAGATTAAAATAATGTATTTTATTGTGGACCTCCCTTCAGAATTCAAACTAGATATCATTTACTTTTTCTATTTAAGTAATAGCCTCAGGGCTTTTTTAAAAATATCATTATCAGAAGATGACCTAATATATTACTGATATAGTTTCTTCCAATCACAGTGTCATTGACAAAATGTCATGTTAGCAATATCACATTTTATAGTCTTGAAATGATAAAATAGAAAAGGGCTCCCCAAATACATTTTTTCCAGTAAAAGTAGTCCTGGTATATTCTCTATTGTCTTCCTTTTTTTTTTTTTTTATTAAAAGAGAAACAATATAAAATACTTTCCTGTTCATTGCTTTGAAAGTGAACATTTATTTGGCCTGTTTAAATTCATAATTTATTTTCTTTTGAATATCTTGCAGATATTTATTATACAGTAGTGATTTAATTTTTTTTTTTTTTTTTTTTTGCGGTACGCGGGCCTCTCACTGTTGTGGCCTCTCCCGCTGCGGAGCACAGGCTCCGGACGCGCAGGCTCAGCGGCCATGGCTCACGGGCCCAGCCGCTCCGCGGCATGTGGGATCCTCCCGAATCGGGGCACGAACCCGTGTCCCCTGCATCGGCAGGCGGACTCTCAACCACTGCGCCACCAGGGAAGCCCAGTAGTGATTTAATTTAAAAGTTCTGTAGTATCAGTACTTTTCAACTAAAATTATTAAATATAAACATTTAAATTATTTTAACCTCATTTATTTTTTTTCCACTTATTTTCAAATAACAGTGTATTTGGTATATAGAATGAGTGTTTTTTTTAAAGTGTGGAGTACTTTTAAGTTTGGGATTAAATCAGACATATGGTTCCAAAATTGAATATGTAAAAGTAGGTACATAGTGAAGTTCCCCCTCCCACCATGGTCCTGCCTCCACCCAGTCTCCATACCCTATGTGGAAGTAAATGTTTACTGTGTATATTTCCAAAGTTCTTATTCATATATAAACAGGCTTGAATATATATTCTTGCTTGCCCTTATTTATCTAAAATTTAGCATATTTAAAAATTGTTCTGTACATTCTTTTTATCACTTGTGTCATGGAGGTATTTCTATATTGGTATTATAAAGAGCATTCTCATACAGTTGACCATTGAAAAACATGGGTTTAAACTGCATGGATCCACTTATATGTGGGTTTTTTTCAATGAATGTATACTACACGATCCTCTGTTGGTTGAATCTTTGGCACTGAGGATATAGAGGGAAAACTGTAAGGTTATGTGTGGATTTTTCAATGCAGGGAAGGTCAGTGCCCCTAATCCCTGCATTGTTCAAAGGGCAACTGTACTTATGTTGTTTTGCACATGTAAATCTGTAGAGAATGGCCCAGAAGTGGAATTACTGAATACAAAGATCTAAACTTTTGTAATTTTGATGAATAGTAATGTTAATAAATTTCCCCCATTGTATTAGTTTATATTTTCCACATCAAAAATTGAGAGAGGTGTTTCCCTTACAATATCTTTTCAAGCTTTTTGGTTTGTACCAATATGATAGGTGAAGAATAATACCTCAGGGCAGTTTTAATTTTTATTTCTCATATTATAAGTGAGGATGAGAATCATTTTAACAACCACTATTGTATTTCTTTTTCTGCAAGACTATATATTTTCACCATTTTTCTTTAGGGTTAGTTTTATCAATTTCTAGGGGTTCTTTATGAGAGAATTTATTTATCTTTACTGTGTTATAAATTTCAAATATTTTCCCAGTTCTTTGTGTTTTGCTTATGGTCTTAATTTTTAAATTTTGTATCAAAAATCTAAAAGCCTTTCCTATTCAAAGTTTGAAGGGTTATTCTCATGACTTCTGATATTTTTATGATTGTATATTTTACCTTGTAATATTTTATACATTTAGAATTTATCCTGGTTTTTCAGATAAAGTATGTATGCCACTTAATTTTTTTCCAAATGCCACTGAGTTCTTCTGATACTATTTATATAATCATTCTTTAATTGATATATTTAAGATGTCACCCTAATTATATGCTATATTCTTGAATGTTTTGTGTTTCTACCTAGGGTCAATGGAACTCAAAGTAAAACTCAATTTTTTTTTTGCTTTTAAAAATTACTTTGAGGAAAGATCCATAATATAATATTCAAATAGGAATTTTTACATGATAGGTTTTATTTTTCCTATTATTTATTTTTAAATTTTTATTATACCTTTTACTCTAAATATTAAGGTGCAAATTTTATTTGATGCATTATTAACAAAATCTCAAATTGATGGGTTATTTTAAGATGTTTAAATAGTTAATTTGACAGATACTCAAGTCAACTTCTCTAAAACTGAATTTATTATTCTCTCTTAATCCTACCAGTGTCGAGACTCATATCTGGGTGTCATCCTTGTCTCCTGCTTCTCACTCCCTGGTCTTATTAATTCTGACGCTTAACAGTCTCTTCTCTCCAACTTATTTCCCAAACCAATCTTACTGTCTCCTTCTTGAAGAAAACTGCCATTATCATTCACCTATGTTAGGTCAACAAGTCCTGCTTAAAGCTATGAGTAAGTTCATTCTCCATATAGAAGCTAGATTTTTAAAAAAAAAATTTATTTGACAAAAAGATCTTTTAGGTTTTTTATTTGTTCAAATCTATCATTATCTTCTGGGGGACCTCCCTGGTGGTCCAGTGGTTAAGAATCCACCTTTCCGATGCAGGGGAAGCGGCTTCGATCCTTGGTTGGGGAACTGAAATCCCACATGCTGCAGGGCAACTAAGCCCGCATGCCACAACTACTGAGCCCACATGCCGCAACTATTGAGCCCACGTGCTGTAGAGCCTGCGTGCTGCAAAGAAAGATCCTGCGTGCCACAATGAAGATCCTGCATGCTGCAACTAAGATCCAACGGAGCCAAAAAACAAAAAAATCTTTATTAGATGTGTGCACATGTGTGTTTCAGCTTTGTTGAGATATTATTGACATATTACATTGTGTAAGTTTGTGGTTCAACATGTTGATTTGATACACATATATTTCAAAGTAATTACTACCATAGCCTTAGGTAAATCTACATTGTCACATAATTACCATTTCTTTTTTGTGGTGAGAACATTTAAGGTCTACTCTCTAAGCAACTTTCAAGTATAAAATACCATATATTAACTATTATAACTATGCTGTACATTAGAACCCCAGCACTTATTTATCTTATAACTGGACTTTTTGACAAACATCTCCCCTTTCCCCTGACTGCTGAGGCCCTGGTAACCACCATTCTAATCTCTGTTTCTGTGAGTTTGGCTTTTTTAGATTCCACGTATAAGTGAGATCATACAGTATTTGTCTTTCGTTGTCTGAATCATTTCACTTAGCA
This sequence comes from Orcinus orca, assembly GCF_937001465.1. NCBI lineage: Eukaryota > Metazoa > Chordata > Mammalia > Artiodactyla > Delphinidae > Orcinus > Orcinus orca. Next base: position 97,271,699 of record NC_064565.1, read on the forward strand.
TAATGCCCTCAAGGTCCATTCATGTTGTTGCAAGTAGCAGTATGTCCTACTTTCACATGGCTGAATAATATTCCATTATGTATAAAACATCTTTATCCATTCATCCATCAATAGACACGTAGGTTATTTCTATATCTTAGTTATTGTGAATAATGCTGGAGTGAACATGGGAGTGCAGATATCTCTTTAATACCCTGTTTTCCTTTCCACTGGATATATACCAGAGTGGGATGGCTGCATCATATGGTAGTTCTATTTTAATTTATTTTGTGAAACCTCCATACTGTTTTCCATAGTGGCTGCACCAATTTACATTCCCACCAACAGTGTATAAGAGTTCCCTTGTCTCCTCATCCTTGCAAAAACTTACTCTTGTCTTTTCAATAATAGCCATTCTGAAAGGTATGAGTTAATATCTCACTGTGTTTTTGGTTTGCATTTTCCGAATGATTAGTAACGTTGAGCACCTTTTCATGTACCTGCTGGCTGTTTGTATGTCTTTGGAAAAAAAATGTCTATTCTGTTCCTCTGCTCATTTTTTAATCAGATTTTTGGTTTTTTTTTTTTAACAATTGAGGTATATGAATTATTGATATAATTTGGATATTAACCCCTTATCAGATACATGATTTATCAATATTTTCTCTTATTCCCCCAAAGGTTGCCTTTTCATTTGTTGATAGTTTTCTTTGCTGTTTAGAAGCTTTTTAGTTTGATATACCTGAAGTCCCACTTTTTTATTTTAACTTTTGTTGCCTTTGCTTTTGGTGTCAGATTAAAAAATCATCACCAAGAACAATGCCAAGGAACTCACTCCCTATGTTTTCTTCCAGTTTTATGGTTTCAAGTCTTAGGTTCAAGTCCTTAATCCATTTTGAGTTGAATTTTGTGTGTAATGTGAGGTAGGGGTCTAGTTTGATTCTTTTGCACGTTGCTGTCCAGTTTTCCCAGCACCATATTTTGAAGAGATTATTCTTTACCCATTGTATATTCTTGGTTCCTTTGTCAGGAATTAATTGACCATATATGCATGGGTTTAGTTCTGGGTTCACTCTTTTGTTCCATTGATCTATGTGTTTGTTTTTATGCTAGTATCATAGTGTTTTAATTACTATGGCTTTGTAATATAGTTTGAAATCAAAAAGTGTGATGCCTCCAGCTTTGTTCTTTCTCAACATTACTTTGGCTATTTGGGGTCTTTTTTGGTTCCACTCAAATTTTAGGAATCTATTTCTGTGGAAAATGCCATTGTAATTTTCAGAGGGAATGCATTCAACTGTAGATCAATTTGGGTCATGTGAATTATCTAATTATCCAAGCTACGCTCTTTGTTACTGGTACCTCCCAGTAGTTAAGAGTGTGCCAAGTCCTGGCTGTGTCCTACAGGGGATGATCACAGTCAGCACATAGATGTAGTTTGATTGGAAGCCAGAACCTCAGACAGCAGCTGGGAAAATACATAGTTCCTGTCCAGAGAGGAACTGGGAAATGGGCATTTTTCCTGTTCCTTTTGCATTTGGCCTAGTTTTATAGCTGCCGAGAGTGGTGGGGTTATGGAGGCTGTGTGTCTTGCACCTGTCAAGAACTACTGCTTCGTTTGCTGCAGTCTGTGAGATTCATGAAAGCAAACACCATTGGCTACCTGAGCCAGGTGATCCAGAAGCCCATCTCTTGGGCAGCAGCTCCAGAATCTTGTATACCAGAGATGTGTACAAATTCCTTCCAGGGAGATTCTGGAGACTTGGAGTGGCCTAGAGGGAGAGGGCAAGGCAGGTGTGCATAGTTTTCCCTGGTCTTAGGGGAAGATCTCAGTCAGTCCCTAAGATTTGTATGTATTAGAATCTTGACCCCAGGCAACAGCTCTTAAGGTATGCAAATATAACTGTTTCTGGGAAGGACTGGAAGATGGGTGTTTCTGCTTGTTCCCTCTGTTCTGAGCCCTGGGAGGATAGCTGGTTAAGAATTATTTATTTATTTGCTACATGCAAGACAGTTGTCTATGAGAGCCAGGAAATCCAGGGAGCTATCCCTCAGGTGGAAGCTAGTACAGCTGGGGCACAAGTTTCTTCCATGGAGACACTGGCAATTTGGGGCAGGCTAGTGGGAGAAGGTAGAGGAGGTATCTGCTGACTTCCCTGGTCTCCAGGATGGATGACAGTCAGCCCCTACATGCGTGCTAAATTAGAAGCCTACCCTCAGGCAGCAGCTTTTAAAAAGTATGCAAATAGGCCCTTCAAGGGAAAGACAGATCTGGGTGTTTTCTGCCTGTCCCCTCAGATCTGAGACAAGGGGGTAGGTAGTCAAGGGCACAAGCCCCATTGGCTTTCAGAGCTAGGCAGAACTAGGTGTTTTGGTGTCCTTTTCCTCAGATGGGGGTCTTAAAAGTTAGAGCTATAGATGTGGGGTCTAAACCCTTGCTCTTCAGACAGAAGCTGGGAGTTGGGTGTTTTCTCTGGATGGCATGGATTGTATGGAACTGTGCCTGTGGGTGTGGCGTGGATGGGGGTGTATGGGTGGTGTTGTTTTATGGTGAGAATGTGTCTCAGCCTCTTCTACCATTTCAGTGAGGGTATTTTTTCTTGTTTGACCAATGTGTAGGAGTCACTCAGCTAGTTTCTGGATTTTTTTTTTTAATTGGAGTATAATTGCTTTACAATGGTGTGTTAATTTCTGCTTCACAACAAAATGAATCAGTTATACATATACATATGTTCCCATATCCCCTCCCTCTTGCGTCTCCCTCCCTCCCACCCTCCCCATCCCACCCCTCCAGGCGGTCACAAAGCACCGAGCTGATCTCCCTGTGCTATGCGGCTGCTTACCACTAGCTATCTACCTTACGTTTGGTAGTGTATACATGTCCATGCCTCTCTCTCGCTTTGTCACAGCTTACCCTTCCCCTTACCCATATCCTCAAGTCCATTCTCTAGTAAGTCTGTGTCTTTATTCCTGTTTTACCCCTAGGATCTTCATGACATTTTTTTTTTCTTAAATTCCATATATATGTGTTAACATACAGTATTTGTCTCTCTCTTTCTGACTTACTTCACTCTGTATGACAGACTCTAGGTCTATCCACCTCATTACAAATAGCTCAATTTCGTTTCTTTTTATGGCTGAGTAATATTCCATTGTATATATGTGCCACATCTTCTTTATCCATTCATCCGATGATGGACGCTTAGGTTGTTACCATCTCCAGGCTATTGTAAATAGAGCTGCAATGAACATTTTGGTACATGACTCTTTTTGAATTATGGTTTTCTCAGGGTTTATGCCCAGTAGTAGGATTGCTGGGTCATATGGTAGTTCTATTTTTAGTTTTTTAAGGAACCTCCATACTGTTCTCCACAGTGGATGTATCAATTTACATTCCCACCAACAGTACAAGAGGGTTCCCTTTTCTCCACACCCTATCCAGCATTTGTTGTTTCTAGATTTTTTGATGATGGCCATTCTGACTGGTGTGAGATGATATCTCATTGTAGTTTTGATTTGCATTTCTCTAATGATTAGTGATGTTGAGCATTCTTTCATGTGTTTGTTGGCAGTCTGTATATCTTCTTTGGAGAAATGTCTATTTAGGTCTTCTGCCCATTTCTGGATTGGGTTGTTTGTTTTTTTGTTATTGAGCTGCATGAGCTGCTTATAAATTTTGGAGATTAATCCTTTGTCAGTTGCTTCATTTGCAAATATTTTCTCCCATTCTGAGGGTTGTCTTTTGGTCTTGTTTATGGTTTCCTTTGCTGTGCAAAAGCTTTGAAGTTTCATTAGGTCCCATTTGTTTTTGTTTTTATTTCCATTTCTCTAGGAGGTGGGTCAAAAAGGACCTTGCTGTGATTTATGTCATAGAGTGTCCTGCCTATGTTTTCCTCTAAGAGTTTGATAATTTCTGGCCTTACATTTAGGTCTTTAATCCATTTTTGTTTTTTTTAATCCATTTTGAGCTTATTTTTGTGTATGGTGTTAGGAAGTGATCTAATCTCATACTTTTACATGTAGCTGTCCAGTTTTCCCAGCACCACTTATTGAAGAGGCTGTCCTCTCTCCACTGTACATTCAGAGGAAATTTTTATTTTCAGAGGAAATTGTTACATGTTTAGCTGTAGATTTGGTTTGTCCCTGGGAGCTTACTATGTGGTTATCTTGGACTGGAACATGGGCCTGTGTGTGTATGCTCAGGGGTAAATATTCACCTGTTCTTATACCATGTTTATATTGCGCCCTTCCTACTCTTAAATTTTCTTCTGGAATTCGTTTCTATATAAGATTTCAATTAGGAATATAACATAGTTGTTTTTCTAAATAGCCAGTTGAACAGTCTCATTTATTGAATAATGGTACTTTTCCACTAATATATAAATGCTGGAATTACCATGTTCTAAATTTTAGTCTTCTTTTTGTTATATTATGACATTATTTTTCACTATTAAAATTATGTCATAACTTTTAATATATATTTACATATTTATTTCTCTTTTATCTTAGAATTTTCATCTTCCAGATAAACTTTAGCAGTTCATTTCCTTAGCAAAACATGCTGCTGAGATTTTGATTTAGAGTACATTTTATTTTAAAAATACACTTTTTTAAAAGATAATTTATAGTTTTCAATATTGAGTAATCCCATTGAAGAATATGTTATATCACTCCACTCCATTTATTCAAGTATTCTTTTATATCGCTCAAGAAACTCTTGCCATTTTTATCATATGATGTCTCCAAAATTCCTGTTAAATTTATTTTTACTTATATTCACTGTTGTGTATAGTATGTTTCAACATTTATACCTCTGATTTCACTTACCCATCTAATTGTATTTGCTATAACTTCCATAAAAATATCTTTATGAAAATAATGGAGCTAACAGTGAGCCCCTTTGTATTATTGCTGACTTTGATGGGAATGCCCTTCGAGTTTTAATAGTAAGTGTTATACTGTGTGTTTAGAATAGATATTTAAAATATACTTTGGTTGATATTTGGAAGGAAATAAATTTAAATGTGTATGCTAGACATACCATTTTAAAACCAAAAATTTCCAATTGATATTTTTTTCTTAAAGTTTTTTGATTTTATATGTTTATTTCAAAATTATGCCAGGAATATTGAAGGTAATCTATAATTTTGTGGATGTCTTGACATAAAAATTTAATGTAATTCTTAAACACTTGCATTGAAATCTTTTACTCTATCCCAGTCTTGCTATTTAAATAAATTTTTTATCATCTAAATCTCTAATTTCCTTTTTCCCCCGATATGTCTTAATATAACTTATGTTAGTACATGTCATTAAACAAAGAATGTGACTCTTTGAGGGTTCTGATTATTTATATTTATATCCGATGGGACATCAGATGTCTTTTTCTATCATTCCTCAACCAGATGCCCCATCCAACTCTAAATTAGTGAAAGCCTTGCCTATATTTATTTCTTCATTGACTATGGCCTTAAGATTCTTTTCTTGCTATTGCCTAGAGTAAAACCTCACTTCAGTGAGATCATGTTTTCATTTGACATGGATGTTTATTTAATTGTTTCATACCCTAAGGGGAACAGACACAAACCTATTTACAACATAGATTTCTGCTTGTGCTTGTTTTCTTTCTTCCTTTATTTCTCAATTTATTTATCTGCCTGATGCAAAATAATATCATTTGTTAATGTTACATCAGGAAGTCAAAAAAATATTCCACTGAAATAAAATATTTGACTAAGCATCATGATTGAAATATACTAAAATTAGTATAGCTTGATCTGAAAAGTCATACTTATGTTATTTGTGGTTTTCCCTCAGTAAATGGATTTCATTTGCTCAGGTGACTGAATAATGAACAGTATTAGAATGGTACCCCTTTTAGAGCTCTTGAAATCTGCCAGCTAAGATAGTATCTTCGTAATAACGATCTAACCACTTCCCTTTTTAACTTTTTAGTTGCCCTTTGCTTTTCTCAGTCTGTTTTTGTTGTTTCTTTCTAAACGCATGTGTGTACACACACATATTCAACCTCCATTCCCTTTAATTTTATATATTTTGGGACAATTTTGAATAGTTGGAAAATTTTAAACCTTTCAACTATTTTGTCCTATTTCCTACATTTTTATGAAGTAAATGATATTTCCATGAGACAATATTAATCATTAAGAATGAAATATTTTGAAAATTTAAAAATTGCTAGTTCTTCCCAGGATATGGTATATGGAGAAATCAGGATGATAAAATAGGACAAAGAAAGTTATAAATGGAAAACTTATAATAAAAAGCAGATAGATTATACATCTTTAAGGAGTTTGCATTTTTTTTTTTGAGTTTGCATTTTTTAAAAAAACTTTTTCAAATTCAAAAAATCTTTGTACTGACTGGTCTAAAATTAATTTTCTTCTCAAGCAGAAATACATTTGAAATGCATTCTTTTGATTTGTATTCACAAGCATAATCCTATTATCTCTTTGCAAAGATATTTTATTTTAATGAGGAAGAAGTCAGGAGAATAGAATAAAGTGTTCTTTAGAAGTGTTTTGTGAGATTTCACTTCTAAAAGATACATGTTACCTACTTGAAATGTAAGAAATTTTCTTTTAAAAACATTCCAGAGTAAGAGATTTAATAGTGATCCAATAACTTAATAATTCTTTATCAATCATGTCTTTGTAAAATGTATTAGTTTTTTATAAATATATTAGTACTTAAATGAATATAGATATATTGATGACTGATAAAGTTACCATGTGAAAATCAGTTCCACAGTTAAATTTCCTTTCACCTCCCATAAATCATTATAAAAAGTTCTAGAAATTAAAAACATGAAACAGATGAACTCATAATGACATATTTAAGTATGGGATGTCTTTAAATATCACCAAAAATTTGGTAAAAAAACACATGATTTTATGATGAAAAGAACAAGTTAGAAACTTTTTATGACACCAATATTATTAAATGTTAATAAAATGTTTTATTTATAAATGTTGATTTAGCTTTATTCATTCTACTAGCATTTTATTAAACACTTTCTGCATGTTAGTTATATACTAGGGATGTGGAGATAAAAACAATGTAAAAGATAGTCTTTATCCTTTATAATATATATTTAAGAATATTCACAATATTTTCTGTCATAGAAGTGTAAATCATAGACAGGTATAATAGTTTTGATTCTTTGAGCTCTTTTGCTATGTTCAGAATATCTTTTTAGTTAGTTTTATGTTTTAATTATAGAAAATTTCAAACACCCATAAAAACAGAATGGTACAAGGAACCTCCATATACCATTACTCAACTTCAAAAGCCATCAGTTTTATATCCTTTAAAGTTTCTGTTTTACTGTTTTTTCTTTTCTGAAATATTTTAAAGCAAATCCTGATATCATATCATTTCACTCATAAATACTTCAGTATGTTTCTCTAATAGATAAAAACTTAAAAAACCTTAATATCATTATTACATTAACAATATTGACAATAATTCCTTATATTATCTAAGACCTAGTCCTCATTCAATTTCCTTCAGTTGCATAGAATTCATTTTAACCATACAAGCTGTGACTGAAATATAGAAGAAATAAGACTATTAATTTTATCCTTTCATCAAAATAAGATTAAAATCATGAGTATTAGCTTTCTATGCCTTTATCTTCTAAAGCAAAATAACAATTGTCATCCTAGAGATCTGCTCTGAATTATCTGTACAATTTACAAAAGGAATGGCTGTGTTTATTATCATTTCAACTTAGAAGGTCAGCAAGAGAAGGTCAGCAAGTGCATAAACTTCTTGCTTTGTGATGACATGTGATGTCAGGCAGGTTTTCAGAGAAAGAATGCAATTAGTGTCAGGTGCATCAAATCACTGCAGGTAATTGCAATCATTTTTAAGGAGAAAGAAGAGGAAAGAGAAATCTCACAGACTGAAAAAGAAAGTTAACAGCTATATGGCAGCTTTTGTGAGCCCTTGTTATTCAACAACCGAATTACAGTGGAAAGATCATGACATAAATTCAAATTACATTACATATCTAAAAGTCATATTATAATTTAAAAAGAAATGTTTGCTTGTCTGAATACTTGCATATTTAATCTAAATCATAAGTTATGTTTTAGTCATTGAATGTTGGTTATATTTTAAAAGATTTCCTCAGTATATTTGTAAAATTATAGTACACATATTTTAATTTTAATTACTCTCACAATGAGAGATGTGGAAATGCCACAAAATATCCAAAACTTTGTAAAATTTTATTCACTATCTTTTTCTAAAGATTTAATTTCCCAGTGGGTTATTAGATTAAGGATTTATAGAGATGATCTTTCTCTAATTATAAAATATGTAAATACATGTACACTTACTTTGAAGAGCAAAAACTGGCTAATGATTAACAGGGGACCACTTTGAATTGTTCCTACATTGCTTTATGAGTGATAATCAGTATTTTAAATACAGTATTCTTCTAGAATGTGTATAAAATACACATAGGTATTTTCTTGCATTTTTTTCCCTTTTATTAGGTCTATGCACATAAAAATCAACTATAAAAGTCAAGTGAGATTCAAAGGTAAAGATGCAAACTGTTCTCTACCTCACCCAGCCTGGATATGGACACATATTGCTCATATACTGCTTATATATTATAAATGTTGAATTGTGTATACAGTGTTCACTCAGGAAACAAACGTGTGAAATTATGTCATGTTTACTCTAAGTACCCTCTTATTTGTAATTTTCCTTTTATTATTAAACTTCCATAAGAGAAAAGGAACCTATTCAATTTTGTGAATCCCAGAAAAAGAATCTAGAACATAATGAAGTGTTAGGATATGGAGGGTCATAAGCAAGTGTGGACTGTTTACTTTTTGGAGACAAATAAACCTAGAAACCATGATTTGAAAGTTTCTGTCTAACTACTTGAACTAATAAAACCAATAATGTGTCATTTGTCTTTAACAGGAAAAATAAATCCACATATATTTCAAGCAATTCTAGGAGGACAAATAGAATCTACTTAGGTTTATAAGTAATGTTAGTGGACTGTTTCAGCACACCTCAAAAATACAATTTTATAATTTTAATACTCCATGACAAGGAAATAAAAATTCAAAAAGTATTGAAGAAGAAAAATAAATAGTAAAAGACTCCCTCTTAATCCATATTCTCAGTTCTTTTTTTTAATGTAGCTCCTTTTACCATCTCTGTAATTAGTTCTCCTGGTATAAGTTATATGCTTGTGTATTTCTTGATATATCACCTCTAAGCAAAATCTACTGTTTCTGTAAAATGGAAGGTGAGAACTAGTTCTTTTCACTCTTTGTAATTCCTATACCTTAAGCGTTCTTTTTGTTTTATCAATTGGATATGTTTATACATTGAATTAATAAAAGTTAACCTTTATTTCTGTATCCATCTATTTTGAACAGTTATCTTTGACTTCACACAATGAACGATGAATGAATTTAGCATCTATTAATTTTCCTCCAGTATCCCTCCACATCTCAAATTCTGTCTCATATGCTAGTACTTTAATAATTTCTGGCATTAATATATATTTTAGGCATAAAGATCTTTAATTTTTTACTATAGATTCATTCTTAAAATAGATTTCAATAAATAGTATTTATAATATTATGATTATGTAGCTACTATTGACTAGGTAATGTGGTTGGATTTGTGAGTAAAAGAGTGTAAATTTTTTACCTCTAACAAAACTTTTCTGCCTGAAGGAGTATAGTCATGTGTGCAGAACAATAGGATCCTCTTTTCTTAAATTTAATTTCTTGCTTAGAATCACACCATATTTTCATTTGCTGTATTTGAACAAGGACTTTGAAAAACAATATTCTGTTTATCCAAGAATTTTCAACTGCATTTGTTTTTATTCTTTCTGACAGGCAAAAAGAAGTTTGCCTTTTGTTGTATTACTAATATGCTCTAGCTCACTGAACACATTATATCTTGAAAGTGCTACTCAGTAATAATTTCTTACTAGATCCCTTGGTCAGCTGTCATTCTGAAATCTCTTCTTACTGTAGTTCTCTCATACATACAGAGTGTCTTGAATTTCAATTTATGCCTGTCAATTTCTCTTTCTTAACCTCCTCGTTCATTTTGTTTGAGTAAAAATGTCTTCCAGTAATTAAAAAGCAAAACATGGAGATATTTTCTGAATTTTTACGTGTCTGAAATGTCTTTTTTTTGCTTTCATATTTTATTGATAATTTTGTTGCCAGAGAATTCAATATTGAAAATCATTTCCTACAGGATGTTGAAGACATTTCCCCATTGTCTCTCAGAATTCAGAGTTGATAACAAGGAATCGAACACTAACTGACATTTTCTTGGCAGGGTGGGGAGAGGAAGGTTCTGTATGTTTTGGGGATCTTCTAGTGATCCTTGTTGTGAGATTTAATGAGATATGTCTAAGTATGTGCAGTTTTCTTTTGCCCAGTGACATCTTGCATTCTGGAGATACCTATCTTTAGCTATGAAACAGTTCCTGCTGTTAATTATTCCTTTCTACTCTCTTATCCTTTTCCCTTTTTCTAGAAAGTATGTTTATTGATGTTGACCTTCTTGAATTGATCTTCTATTTCTTTCTCTTCATATGTTCCATCATTTTAATGTTTTCCTTTACATGGAGGAATTAAAAATTTTTTTCTTTTAGTACTTAATATTGATTTTGCTTTTATTTTCACATTTATAGCTTTAATGTCTATGAACACTTTCTAACTCCCTGATGGCTTCTTTTAAATGATAGATTTTTTCCATCTATGCAGGATGTATTTTTGAATCTCTCTGAGAGTGCCAATTATAATTGGTTTCTAAACTTTGAATTATTTCTGTTTTCTCTGTTACCAATATGTTGTCTTTCTTTTTTCTCTTGCTTTTGTTCTATTCATCGTCCTTGGTGTTTATTATTTGCACATATTTATCAATGAAGGACTAAATGGATTAATATAGGTGACTTGTTTTGGTTTTCTCTGCTATTACATTACTCTCCTCTGAGTGATTGTGCTGACTACAGCGCCATATATGTGGAAGGACATGTTCATTGGCAAATCCACTCTGTCTTTTGCTCTCCTTACCTGCCAGTTAGGAAGAGAGAGGAGGAATGGGAGCTATGTCATTATAAAGGAAGCAGCATCCACCTTTGTGAAGGCTTCTTAGGTGCTGACCTAAGCTATGACTCCCACTGTTTGAGTTAACCTGCTTGTGCAATCCCATTCACCTCCTCTGCATTTCTGTAGATGTCTTTTGTCCTTGCTGTTATTTCAATGATTGACTGAAAAATAGAAGGAGGTGGCAGAGTACAATACATGTGCCCTGTCTATCATCTTGAGCCACACATTTAAGAGGAATTTGAGAGTATTATTAACTTTCTAAATTATAAAGTTCTGCAAAGTAACTTACTTTGTGGGTAAAATATTTAAATATTTTAAGTGAAGATACTTGAGAATTACTATGGTGACAACTTGTAATACATGCCTTGCAGCACATAAAACAATTACAGAAATAGTTTGTGATAAAACTACCACTTCCTAACATTTACTGAACATGGCTCATGTCAAGCACTGTTTTGAGTATCTTATATTTATTAACTTCATTCATACACACAAGAATCCTGTGAGTTTTATACCACTATTAACTACATTTTACACATTAGGAAACTGAACCTAGAATGATTAAGAGACTTGTCCACGGTGAAACAGCTACTAAACAACCAAACCAAGATTCAGTCCTACAGTCCCTAAGCCTACAAGTTAAATTATGTCACTACTGTGATGAAAATGTTAAAAATCACAAAAATAAGATTATATGTGAAAATTCAAAAATGTATTCGTTGTATTATGGTCCCTAATATCAAAATATTTATTTTTAACAAATATAGTAATATATTTTTTTAGAAGAGTTGTTCAAAGTAATGTGTCAGTGTTACTTTCAGTGGCAAGAATACCAGGCCTCCAATTCTAGATGTACTGCACATCCTAGTTCTGCAACTAGTATTGATTTATTTACCTTCTCTGCTCTTCAGTTTTCTTTTCTGTTACATGCTCATTTCATTTCTCATGAAATATGTATTAAATGCTACATTCCAGGCTCTATTCTAGAAGTGTGAGACACAGCAATGAATAGAAGAAGATTCTTCAGGAAATTTATATTCTTGTGGGAAAAACAATCCACGAGTAAATACAAACTCAAAATGGACTTCTTCTTCCAGCAATGAAACTAGCTTGTTTCTGAGTTCTTCTATTCAAAACTAGAAACCTGAGCAAAGTATAAAATATCATCTGTTAAAAGGCATGGGAGGGCTACGTGCTAGCAGGAGGATTTGCGGGAGCCCAAATCCTGGAAAGAAGACAAACCTAAATAGGTGAACCTGACAGTTGAAGCTGCTTTTCCCATCGCTGGTGTCAATTCCAAAACATTGTTGAGAAGCTGAGTAGCTGAGTAGGAAGTGAAGCTAAGAGGCTGAGAAATAGGGCTTCCCTGGTAGAGCAGTGGTTGGGAGTCCGCCTAACGATGCAGGGGACACGAGTTCGTGCCCCAGTCCGGGAAGATCCTACGTGCCGCGGAGCGGCTGGGCCCGTGAGCTACGGCCGCTGGGCCTGCGCGTCCGGAGCCTGTGCTCCACGACGGGAGAGGCCATAACAGTGAGAGGCCTGCGTACCACAAAAAAAAAAAAAAAAAAAGAGGCTGAGAAATAGGCTGGGTTTTGAACAACATAAGTTGGAAATAATCAGGGTCTACATAGTAACAAGCTCCCTTGAAAAATCCCTGACTGTTAGTTGAGACCCTGAAAGGCTACAGCCTAGGACTAAGAATCAATCAGTAATGTCCCAGACCTCATTAGGACTGAAGACCAGTTTTGAAACAGCTCAGGGCCTTGAAGATTATCTTTTTAGCTAATTGACTACCTGAGCAACAGGGAACATATTGATGGTTCTAAGCAATGATGGAGGTGTTTTGGTAAAATAGAGAGTAGGGAGGAAAATGCTGGTCCTGCTGAGGGCATGTTGACTTAAATGATTATGGGGTCTGTATTGAATTGGGGAGGGAGGAAAAGAAAGAGAGGATTTACAGGCTGGGAGAAAGGAATGGCTTTAAAGCTGGAGGTCATGGTGATTGGACACAGGAAGTTGTGAACAAAAGCTAGTTTTTCCCGTTGAACACTTCACAGACTGAGTGATGACAAACTTCAGAGATGGTAAAGTGGTTGCTGGAGTGAAAGAGAAGGTAATTGATAAGAAGAAACCAGGAAACTGCACAGCTAGGTAGTTGGAGGAATTATCTGAATTGGATGGTGCATTTGCATGGAATACTGGCAGGAATTAAATTGAGAGGAAGTCAAGACCTCTCAGAATAAGAAGTACTAGAAAAGTTATGTAACTAATATTTTCTCTAAGGAGATTTCAACTTTAACAGGAGAAATATTCAGAAGGAAAAAAAACCCACAAACCTTTATTCTTTGGCTAAGCATCATTTTTCTCTCTTCCTCTTCAATGTTTTATTCTTCAATCCATAATTTAAGAAAAAATATGTAATTTGAGGAAGGATTTTTTTAAATTTATTTGAAAATTCAGTTAAGTATTGAGAGGAAAAAACCTTAAATTTCATAGCTATTATTTTATTATACTCATATAATTTACTCATAAGTAAATTGCTATTCTTCACAGTAATTTTTGACAACAGATTAATGACCTAAGCTCACTGTGTAACATCTGGTATACCTTCTGTGGACTAAAAATCAATTAGAATTTTTAATTATTTTTGTGCAACATCTGCAAGACAGTCTAATTCAAAGGCAAATTAAATGGTCTCTCTGGTGATGGTGTAGTAAGATACATTCATGGCTTAAGAAACTGCCCTTTCCTAGAGTGTACAATTTGAAAATATTTGGCTTGTCTTTTCTCATTTGGTTATTAGATTTAATTTATGTGGTTAATAGCATACACTATTGTATATTAATAGGTTTTGAGACCAATATCAGAAAGCATTGTTTAATTTTCTGAGTACTTCTAACTCTAGCACTTGATTTCTTATCAAACATTTTTTTCAGAGTTGGAAAACAGTTTCAAATAATCCCCATATAATTAATTGATGATGATAGGCTTTTCATCCTCTGGCTTATCTTGAGCCATTGCCAGTACTGTTTAAATCTTCTGATTAGGAAAGTCAGATGCAAACAGAAATACAATAGAGTGACCAAAAGCTCTGGAGACAAAGTTGAATGCTCTTTTCCAATCAACACAGATTCTAATCAATTCAGATGTCAGTTTTTAATCCTTGATTAATTATAATCATCTATAAAAATCATATTTGTTATTCTGTGATAATTTTTGACATCTTTGTTCTTCAATAGGGTGCTATTATGCAAAGAGAAAAAGTAAATAAAACTCTTTCAACAAAGTTGACATTAAACTGCAGATGATTGGTGCATTCTATTGACCTCTATCTCTAGTATTCGAAATATAATTGATCTTCGTTAATAGTAGCCATTTCTCAATGCTAAAAGCTCAGCCATTAATTTTATACTTGTATAAAATTCTCTTGAAATATTTTACTTTCTTTCTTAAAAATTTTATTATTATTATTTTTTACACCTTTATTGGAGTATAATTGCTTTACAATGTTGTATTAGTTTCTGCTGTATAACAAAGTGAATCAGGCGTATGTATACATATATCCCCATATCCTCTCCCTCTTGAGCCTGCCTCCCACCCTCCCTATCCCACCCCTCTAGGTGGTCACAAAGCACTGAGCTGATCTCCCTGTGCTATGCAGCTGTTTCCTACTATCTATTTTACATTTGGTAGTGTATATATGTCAATGCTACTGTCTCACTTTTTCCCAGCTTCCCCTTCCCCCGGCCCCCATGTCCTCAAATCCATTCTCTACGAATGTGTCTTTATTGCTGTCCTGCCACTATGTTCATCAGAATTTTTTTTTCTTTTTAGATTTCATATATATGTGTTAGCATACGGTATTTGTTTTTGTCTTTCTGACTTACTTCACTCTGTATGACAGACTCTAGGTCCATCCACCTTACTACAAATGACTCAGTTTCGTTTCCTTTTATGGCTGAGTAATATTCCATTGTATATATGTGCCTCATCTTGTATATCCATTCATCTGTTGATGGACATTTAGGTTGATTCCATGCCCTGGCTATTGTAAATAGTGCTGCAATGAACATTGTGGTGCATGACTCTTTTTGAATTATGGTTTTCTCAGGGTCTATGCCCAGTAGTGGGATTGCTGGGTCATATGGTAGTTCTAGTTTTAGTTTTGTAAAGAACCTCCATACTGTTCTCCATAGTAGCTGTATCAATCTGGATTCCCACCAACAGTGCAAGAGGGTTCCCTTTTCTCCACACCCTCTCCAGCATTTATTGTTTCTAGATTTTTTGATGATGGCCATTCTGACCGGTATGAGATGATACCTCATTGTCGTTTTGATTTGCATTTCTCTAACGATTAGTGATGTTGAGCATCCTTTCCTGTGTTTGTTGGCAATCTGTATATCTTCTTTGGAGAAATGTCTATTTACGTCTTCTGCCCATTTTTGGATTGGATTGTTTGTTTATTTGATATTGAGCTGC
Organism: Orcinus orca; assembly: GCF_937001465.1. Taxonomy (NCBI): domain Eukaryota; kingdom Metazoa; phylum Chordata; class Mammalia; order Artiodactyla; family Delphinidae; genus Orcinus; species Orcinus orca. The sequence goes on from NC_064565.1 coordinate 97,287,286, forward strand.
ATGCGCTGCTTGTATGTTTTGGAGATTAATCCTTTGTCAGTTGCTTCATTGGTAAATATTTTCTTCCATCCTGAGGGTTGTCTTTTCATCTTGTTTATGGTTTCCTTTGCTGTGCAAAAGCTTTGAAGTTTCATTAGGTCCCATTTGTTTATTTTTGTTTTTATTTTCATTTCTCTAGGAGGTGAGTCAAAAAGGATCTTGCTGTGATTTATGTCATAGAGTGTTCTGCCTATGTTTTCCTCTAAGAGTTTAATAGTGTCTGGCCTTACATTTAGGTCTTTACTCCATTTTGAGTTTATTTTTGTGTATGGTGTTAGACAGTGTTCTAATTTCATTCTTTTACATGTAGCTGTCCAGTTTTCCCAGCACCACTTATTGAAGAGGCTGTCTTTTCTCCATTGTATATTCTTGCCTCCTTTATCAAAGATAAGGTGACCATATGTGCATGGGTTTATCTCTGGGCTTTCTATCCTGTTCCATTGATATATATTTCTGTTTTTGTGCCAGTAGCATACTGTCTTGATTACTGTAGCTTTGTAGTATAGTCTAAAGTCCAGGAGCCTGATTCCTCCAGCTCCATTTTTCTTTCTCAAGATTGCTTTGGCTATTTGGGGTCTTTTGTGTTTCCATACAAATTGTAAAATTCTTTGTTCTAGTTCTGTGAAAAATGCCACTGGTAGTTTGATCAGGATTGCATTGAATCTGTAGATTGCTTTGGGTATTATAGTCATTTTCACAATGTTGATTCTTCCAATCCAAGAACATGGTATATCTCTCCATCCGTTTGTATCGTCTTTGATTTCTTTCATCAGTGTCTATAGTTTTCTGCATACAGGTCTTTTGTCTCCTTAGGTAGGTTTATTCCTAGTTATTTTATTCTTTTAGTTGCAGTGGTAAATGGGAGTGTTTCCTTGATTTCTCTTTCAGATATTTTGTTGATATTGTATAGGAATGCAAGAGATTTCTGTGCATTAATTTTGTATCCTGCTACTTTATCAAATTCATTGATTAGCTCTAGTAGTTTTCTGGTAGCATCTTTAGTATTCTCTATGTATAGTGTCATGTCATCTGCAAACAGTGACAGTTTTACTTCTTCTTTCCTGTTTTGGATTCCTTTTATTTCTTTTTCTTTTCTGATTGCCATGGCTAAAACTTCCAAAAGGGTGTTGAATAATAGTGGTGAGAGTGGGCAACCTTGTCTTTTTCCTGATCTTAGAGGGAATGCTTTCAGGTTTTCACCAATGAGAATGATGTTGGCTGTGGGTTTGTCATATATGGCCTTTATTATGTTGAGATAGGTTCCCTCTGTGCCCACTTTCTGGAGAGTTTTTATCATAAATGGGTGTTGAATTTTTTCAAAAGCTTTTTCTGCATCTATTGAGATGATCATATGGTTTTTCTCCTTCAGTTTGTTAATATGGTTTATCACATTGATTGATTTGCATATATTGAAGAATCCTTACATTCCTGGGATAAACCCCACTTGATCATGGTGTATGATCCTTTTAATGTGCTGTTGGATTCTGTTTGCTAGTATTTTGTTGAGGATTTTTGCATCTATGTTCATCAGTGAAATTGGCCTGTAGTTTTCTTTCTTTGTGACATCTTTGTCTGGTTTTGGTATCAGGGTGATGGTGGCCTAATAGAATGTGTTTGGAAGTGTTCCTCCCTGTGCTATATTTTGGAAGCGTTTGAGAAGGATAGGTGTTAGCTCTTCGCTAAGTGTTTGATAGAATTCACCTGTGAAGCCATCTGGTCCTGGGCTTTTGTTTGTTGGAAGATTTTCAATCACAGTTTCAATTTCAGTGCTTGTGATTGGTCTGTTTATATTTTCTATTTCTTCCTGGTACAATCTTGGAAGGTTGTACTTTTCTAAGAATTTGTCCGTTTCTTCCACTTTGTCAATTTTATTGACATATAGTTGCTTGTAGTACTTTCTGTTTCTTGTTGCAATAATTGCTTTGGGAATTTTTTTTTCATGTATATATATATATGTATATATTTTTGTGTGTGTGTGTGGTACGCGGGCCTCTCACCTCTGTGGCCTCTCCCATTGCAGAGCACAGGCTCTGGACACGCAGTCTCAGCGGCCATGGCTCACGGGCCCAGCTGCTCCGCGGCATGTGGGATCTTCCCGGACCGGGGCACGAACCCGTGTCCCTTGCATCGGCAGGCAGATTCTCAACCACTGCGCCACCAGGGAAGCCCTCCATGTATAATTTTACATAACATTTCTATGGTCTGTGATTTCTTCTCTTCTTTTCAGAATTTTAATTCTTTTAATTTTGTCATAAATATCTATGCATATTTGTTTTGCTGGTACAAAAAAGTTTTGATGATTTTCTAAACATTTCTAGAGACTTTGATTAGCTAACTTTGATAATAATGTGAACATATTTTTGGAATATATTAAACTCTGAACTTTAGGCTAATCTAAACCAGTGTGTCTCAAAATTTAATGTGCATACTTGTCGCCTGGGGATCTTTTCAAAAGGTCAGGTTCAGATTTACCAGGAATGAAGTCCGCATTTCTAATAAGCTCTCGGGTGATGCCTATGCTGCCAGTCCTCGGACCATAATGTGAGAAACAAAGATATAAATAACTATATGTTTTAATATGTTTGAACATTTTTCATCAAGTAAAACTTTGAAGTTTATTGAGGATATTAATTGTCTTTAGTTGTAGATGATATACTATTCTTCTATCCTTTCACTATAAAACTCCTTAGAAGAGCAGTCTAATGTTGTTTATCCAGTTTTTCATCAACCCTGCTGGGACCATTTACAATCAAATTTATGCCCACATCAGTTTCCATGACTGTTCTTTTAATGTTCTGTATCAGCCTACTCATCTCCAAACCAAGTTTATTTATGCTCATTGCTTATAACAAATTAGTGTGTGGAGAGCAAAACCAAACTTTCAAGGAAACAAGGAATAGCCTATATCACAGTAATTGTGACAAGGGAATCTGGGGGCTAGAGGTATTGGTACTTAAGGAGCTGAGTATGGTGTTTGGGAGGAGAGGAAATCCTGTATGCCAGGATGAATATCTTGGAACCAGCACCACCAGTTACACATCAGTATGTTCTTAGGCTGCTAGGTAATGTTAACCACACTAGTTGTGTTCTTGTTAATACCTCACCTTACTTGTGAGGATTACCATATACACATCAGATATGTATATATTATACATGCACATATGTCTCAATAATTTATAAGCTGTGTCAGGTCATCCTTATTGCCCTCTTGGTCTGTCGTGAACCAGAGGACAAATTATGATGTTTGGCATAGATTAGCATCTAGTCAATATCTCTTTACACACACAAATACAAATAATATTTGTATTTATATAATACACATGTACACACAAACCCTTAATAATGGCTAACAGTGTCTGCAGTTCGCTTTCACATTTGATCCTGGAAGTCAATATATGAGCAAGTTTTGGGCCATTTCCTTTATTTTCCCTATGCCCTCTCCATTTTATTAGTCCTGAGATCCTTTTCCATCAAAAAAGGACCTAACCAGTGTAACCTCTTTTCTGCTTCTCCCATAAGCAAAACCCCATGAACCATCAACCATCAACATAATGCTACACTAGTCTCTAAAATCCTTGAGTTACAACTGCTTATTTATAAAATTAGTGAGGAGAAGAGACTGGCAAGTAATTCCCCTATGCCAGATTGAATGAATTAGTTTATATTTAAAGATATTACCTTCGAATTTTTATTCTCTCAAATAGCCTACAGTGTTACTTATACTTTTATAGGATTTTGTGGGGGACATAAGTATGCTGATACCTTGAATATAACCTTAAAAACATTAAAATAGGGGCTTCCCTGGTGGCACAGTGGTTGAGAGTCTGCCTGCGGATGCAGGGAACATGGGTTTCTGCCCCGGTCCGGGAAGATCCCACATGCCGCGGAGCGGCTAGGTCCGTGATGCATGGCCGCTGAACCTGTGCATCTGGAGCCTGTGCTCTGCAACGGGAGAAGCCACAACAGTGAGAGGCCCGCGTACCACAAAAAAAAAAAAAAAAAAAAGCATTAAAATAATAGGATAGTATTTTTATAAACTAATGGGTATTTATTATTTTCTTTTGTATTTTTCTTAACCTTTCTTTATCTATTAGAGAGCTTTCTTATTTTCATTTCAATTGATTATTATGTTTTAATAAATCATATTGGAAGTGAACTATTATAGCTTCAAAAGAAATTTATCAGTTTTTTGTTTTATGTATGTCTTTTTTCCCATAATTTTCACTGGAAGTCCAGGCTATTTAATAAAACATTGACACATTAGTAGTCTATGAATTGCCATGCCCGTTTCTAATTGCTAGATTTCAAAATAATTCCATATTATATTTTTATTAATTCAATTGTTCATTGAATGAGTTGTTCAGAAATTCAAACCAACATTACATTTGATTTCCGTTAGTCGATACACTCTGAATGGTTGTAACTCACTTGCCTTGCAATCTTCATCTTATGAGGTTTAAAGTCATTGTGCACCATGCTCATTTTTTACAAATATAGTTGCAAATGGTCGTTAATCATTTATCAATCTCTGTTTTTTTTTCCCAAATAGTTCTTGTATTATAAAATGGAGTTTCTGATAGTGAGCATATACCAGAAGCCCATAAAACTACTCAATTGATTCCTATGTTTTTCATACTCCATTTTAATTTTCTTTTACTTTTTATTTGGAAATCCATTTTTTCAAAGTTAAAAAAAATATGCAATCCAATTTTTCTCCTTCTCCTCTTTAGTTAAATATAATCATAAACGTGTAGTTAATAGATGCTGTAAAGGGTACATTTCAATACAGAGATCAGCATTATATGCTCCTCGTGGAAAGGAAAGGGAATTTTTAAATTACAGAAGAAAATCTTCCCTGGCAACACGATCCCAGATGGCTAGAAGTACACCCTTATTCTAAACACCCTACCTGACTTGAGCGTTATTATCTGCTTCCTGTACCATCATTCCCTTGAGTTCTACAGTCCAAATTAGACCTTGTGTGGCAGGCAGATGGTTTTCTTCCTCACACCAGAATTTATACTCCCCTTCCAGACCTGTGCTTTGTACTTGACATACCTGCTCTTGCTTAAGCAAAGACTGTGACCATGTGTGTTTTCCCAGTCTCCGTTTCTGTTTTCCAGTGGGCTTGTCTTTCTGTCTGTCTTGTCTCTTTCCTCATGACCCCATCTCACAACTATCTGTTTCTGCTCAGATGGTACATACCTGTTTGCAGGTCTGCTCTAGAACTTCCAAAAGATACTGTTCAATTTACGAAAGGATGCAGTCCTGAAACTTAGGAAAATTCTGGTAGTGGTAATAACTGTATTTTCCCTTATAGTATTTTGAATTTAGTCATGAAAATATTCACCAAGCGTGTTTTAATCATCTTCACTTTATTCAAAGCTCTTTGGTTCCAAGAAACAGAAACCCACCCAAAGCAGCTTAAATGTTTAAGGATACAAAAATGTTGTGGAAATGCATGAAATACAATTGGGCATTCTGGAGACAGACACTGAGATGTTGGAAGCCACTGAGGACAGAGATAATGACTCTTTGCCTTCCACTCTTCCTCTGGAACCACCGGCTCTCTGCTTCATCATTTCTTCTGTATATTTGCTTCAGTCTTCTCTGAGAAGAAGTATTTTTACTGTATATCTTGAGTGGGCTATTTTTCATACACTCTATAAAAAATATTCTCTTCATATAGGTATCTATATCAAGAAGGAATAATTTTTGTGTTTTCCTTTATAAAGGTTTTCTCTTTACTATTCTTTTTTTATAATCAATTTTCATGAACATTTAATCAATTTAACTCTATTTAGATTGAGTGCATTTGTATTTATCTACAAATGTAGATCTAAAATCTACAATTTTATGCACAACTTTTTATTAACATATACATTTTGTTAGTCCAAGTGATAAGTTTAGAAATAAAGTAACTGCTTCTCATTCTCCCTGGCTCTCCTCATCAACAACGTTTTATCTGTGATCTAATATTAATTGACATGACATCATCATCATGTATGACATCAAAATAAAAAGCACAGTTGTGCTACTGATCGTGATTTTACATAAATATCAGAAGATTGATGTTATTTATCTTAATATATATATTAAGGGATATTAATAAATATCCCATTACGTAGTTCCATGGAACAGTGTATCTAAGATTTAATAGTAATTGATGTTTCTAGATAATTTCCCCAAAGATTGTAATGATTCACAGCCGCAGCAACAGTGGATAGGGTGCCACTATTTTTTTTTTTTTTTTTTTGCGGTACGCGGACCTCTCACTGTTGTGGCCTCTCCCATTGTGGAGCACAGGCTCCGAACGTGCAGGCTCAGCGGCCATGGCTCACGGGCCCAGCTGCTCCGCAGCATGTGGGATCTTCTCGGACCGGGGCACGAACCCGTGTCTCCTGCATCGGTAGGCAGACTCTCAACCACTGCGCCACCAGGGAAGCCCGAATGCCATTTTAAAAAAATCCTTGTCAGCATGCGTGTTGTTGTTCATCAATTTTTTCCACTCAGAATGGAAAGTAATACATTGTTGTTTTAACTTCCTGGGTTGCTTTTCCCTTACTAATACTGAGATAGATCATGGTTTGACAACTATATTGATGATGTATCTCGTAGCCTATCACTGTTCTGGTTTTTGCCATTTAACAATAAACTATGTAATTAAGCAAGCCTGTCTGTTATTTTATGGATTTCTTCCTGTTTTGCTTCATAAGACTCCTCCTTCTAATTCAAATTAACTTTTTTTTGGCATTTTACCTTTAAATATAAGAATGTTGCTCAGTTTTACAAATGAAGAAACAGAGACTTAGAAAGTTCAATAACATTGTTAATTAACTCTCTATCTCTTTTTAATTACTAATCATTTTTTGCTATATTTATCATAACTATTATAATAATATATGGTATCTGCTCTATTGAACATCTTTTATCAGATGCCTGGTAACCCTTTTCCCTCTTGCTTTTTAAAGGCCTTAATTGTTCTTTAGCAAGCAACACTTTTTAGCCATGTATTGTTGATCTCACTCCCAAGTCCAAATTGATATTGATTGGATTAAGCTAGTCATCACATCTTACTTCTTGCCCATTTGGAGTCAGTGGAATTCTAGGAAATGTTGCAGTGGGAGTGGGGAAGTAGCAAAAAAGAAGGCTTTCCGTGTTCCTCTTTTGTGGTGCTAAGATGTAAAGCATCTTCTGCCACCTTGTTATGACAATGGAAGCCAACTTTTGGATCTGATATTCAAAAGAATTATAGCTCAGACATAGAGGCTGTGATATGTGAAGTGTGAATCAAGCCCTACCCAAAGCTAGCCCTGTCAATGGACCTTTCAGTTAAGGAACTAAACAATTCCTTTAAACATTAAGCCATTTTCAAATGAGTCCTCTTCTCTCCTCTGTACATCATAAAAAGTCATCAAAGACATTCCCTAATTTTGGAAAATGTGAACTATGGAATGGAGACTCTCTTGCTTAAATGTTCTAACACAATCTGTCTTTTGAGTTTTCTTAATCTAAATTATATTATTATGTTTTATTTACAATATAAAAATCTTACCTTTTACTCTTAAAATAGTTTCAAAGAGAGAATAGGTGCTATGTACAGTCTATATATGGTACCTTTGATACTATCCAGAGAGTTGTCTAAGTCTTTCAACTTTATAGCTTAGATAATATGACTTTTCCTTCTCTACTGTATCCTCTTAACTTATTATTTTAACATCATCGTAAATCAAATGAATATGTCTTACCTTAATGCATAGGCTTATTTTTTAAATGGCCAAGTGTGCTGGGAAGAAAAAATTAGTTATTTTTAACAATTGTCCTCAAATTCTTCTTTATACAAAAGCATTCTCTAATTAGTAGGTTCCTGAGTATAGTCATCTCTCAGTATCCACAGGGGATTGGTTCCAGGACCTTCCGAGGAAACCAAAATCGGCAGATGCTGAAGTTCCTTATATAAATGGTGTAGTATTTGCATATAACCTATGTGCGTTCTCGCATATACTTTATATCATCTCGACTACTTATAATAACTAATACAATATAAATGCTATGTAAATAACTGTAAATACAACGTAAATGTTATGCAAATAGTCTCCAGTGAGTGGCAAATTCAACTTTTGGCTTTTGGAACTTCCTGGAATTTTTTTCCCTAATATTTTCCATCAGAGTTTGGTTGACTCTGTGGATGTGGAACTTGAGGAGACGGAGGGCTGACTGCACAACTTTAGCCATGGCACATGAGGCCTGGAGGTCATGAACTGAAAGGGACAGGAGAACAAAGAGAGAGGTGAAACTGTGCTGTATCATAAGTTATAGTAATTGGAGATTGGGTTCAGGACCAAGAGAGAAGTGGAAAACAGGGAACCTTAAACAGGAGTTTTTGATAATCAGTTTCAAGTTGTTTTCTGTGCTAGATGAATGTATTTTGGAAAGGGCACTGGGTCCATAGAATGGCATGTTCAATGTATTGAAGTAAACTCAGTTGCAGGAGGTCATACGTGATTCCTGATAATATTGAAAATTATTTTTTCAGTGGAAGAGTAGGAACTTAGGTTACTTTCTGCTTACATTTTGGTAGGAGGGAACAGTGTTCTGCAATGAGTAAAATGTTCATTTTTATTTAGAAGTTCTTTCTTTAGGTACCAGGGACTAACTACATAAATAGGCAGAACTTCAATTTCTGGAAGCAATACTGTAAACATTATAACACTTAAATTTTAAAAAAATAGTATGAAACTATAAATGGAAAAGGTACATTAACATTTATTAAATGTTATTTAGTTTATTATTTATGTTGAATGAATAGCTATGGTCATTTTAGCAAATTAAGCCATTGTTTCTATATTTTATTTCTGTTATTTTAAGTATGAGTATTGTATATGCAACATAAAGTAGAGTGTGTTTTAAAATAAAAACCCAATATAGTGTATAGATATATAAATTAAATTGACTGTGCTATTTATTTACCAATAGTACATCTTCTCTGGAAAAACAGGCTTCTTTCCAGATGAGAAGAATCACATATCAACTTGTCAGTGAATGAAAAGTCTATATCTAGTTTTGAAAATAATTAGTTACACTGAATCTAAAACAAAAGTATATGACATACTGCTTAATATTTTCTCAAGTGTTTAACACTGTTGTCAATTTTCCTTCAAATGTTCATTGCAACTGCTCTTAGAAATATCAGTTGTGCTACAGTATTTTTCCAAATTCCTATTAAACCTTTTGGCCTTCTTTAGAAATAACAGATGGTAGAAAACCATGTTGCATTTTGTCCCTCAACTGCTTGTGTAGTGCTTTATATCTTGCTAAACCTTTATGCAAGACTGAAAATAAAAGGATTATGTCAGAGAAAACTAAGGAGTAAATGTTAATATTTTTTCAAATAGCTGAGGAGGAAAACACCATCTTGCCTGAAGTGTTGGTAACTAAATGTTAAAATACCTTCCCTACTGCCTTTTGCAAAGAAATAAATGGGTTTCTCTGTAAAGTTTTTTCCCTCAAAATTGATACTCCTTATGATCACTTGATTTCTTTTTTAAAGAATTCAAGTCAACAGTGAAAGAAGAAATTCTGTTGGAAAATCTGGATTTCTCTGCTTTTTTTTTTAAATGACGTGAAATATTTTGTAGAAACTATCAGATGTTAGCAATAATTTTAGGTTTAAAATGTGGCAGTAGATTATAAACAAGATGAGTGCAGACAGTTCCACACACCATTTGGCTAATTAAAGAAAAAAAAACAACACCTGGCACTCTGACATTTTATGAAATATCATGGACTAATCTAATTGTAGAAATGTACATTTTAGTAAGATTATAATATTCTTGAAGCTAGGGATTGTGTAATAGCCAAGTTCTGCTACCCCCGGTCACCCAGCCGAGTGCCCAGTCATCTAACATAGTTATTGACTAAATCTATTTGAATTGTTTTTATCCTGCTAGTAACTTACTCTTCATTGGAGTTTTTATATGATCAACATTTGAAGCCAACTTCTGGGAGATGAGGTTGGGTTACTGACCTGGGATCCTTCCAGCTGCAGTGGGAACAAACTTTGACTTGAATAGAAAATGGGAAAACAGCGATGAGGTTCAGAAGGAAATTGAGGTTGGGCTCAGAGCTGCCCAGGAAATCATATTTTAACAAATGATAAAGAAGAGAGAGCCCAAAGAGTCTTAGAGCAGAGAAAACTGCAGAATTCTTTGCTTATTATAGAAAGAAAGAAAAACAAACTAGACATGGGTGCAGAGCAGGCCTTTGAAGGGAGGATTGGGAAAAGGATATGATAAATCTAGGTGATATATTCATAGAGGAAGAAACCTGGCCATTTCAATAACTCATACATCAGGATTATTCACTGATGTCTTCACTTTAAGAATTTATTGGCAGCTAAGAAATATATTTTAATTGTAATGAGTCCAAATAGCATGTGTTTGGGTATGTTGCAGGAGGCATGGCTAAAAGAAGCTCTTCTTGTTTTTTAATTTCTTAACTGATTAACAATAGCCTTTAAAGGACTTTTAAAATCCCCTGACTTTTATTTGTGAATGATGAAATAATTTTCAGAAGTATAAAGGCTTTGAAGACAACCAAATATGACCATATATTTCTTGCTAAACATATTAGTTTTATCCATTTAACTTATAGCATGTTTGGGTTTTTTCCCCATTTTTAAGTGCATAATCTCTAAAATATAGCAAAGTTTATATTCTTGAAGAGGTAAAATACAATATCTGTCAAATCAATAATTTGCATAAGTGTAACCTTAACAAACAATTTTTGGAAGTGACAAAATTGTCAGAACTTAAACTTTGAGTTATGACTCTTGTCCATGATAAGGAAATAGTACCAAGCAAGATTAAAAAGGGCTTTTGAAACATTTATTACCTGCCCCCTATGTGTTCCATTGCTAGCTTCTAGGTATTCAAATATCAAAGGCTTGGTCCTTGACCTCCAGGAATTCATAGTAAGGGAAGATACTAACAACACAATTAAATGTTAAAGGCTATAAATGCAAATACAGGGGAGGAATTCCTACATCAGCCCCGGGGTGGAGTTAATCAGAGATAGTGTTTTGACAGGGTTGATTATTGAACTGATTATTTATAACTTAGTCCAGGATTTGTGGGTGGGTAGGGTGGTGGGAAGAAAGTGGATGATGATGAAAGGATGAAAATAAAAAGGGCTCTGTTTTAGAAAAACCTAAAAATGTAGAAAATCATATGTTACAGGAGAATTGCAAGAAACTGAATATGTTGAAACAAATCTTAGTTGTGGAAAAGATCCGAAAGAAATTAAATATTGTTAGAACAAAGTGTAAATGTGATAGATGAGGTTGAAGTGGTGGGCAGAGGCCAAATCACAATTGATGCTGTATGCTGTCCATAAAAAGGAGTTTGAACTTTGTAAATTTAACTTGGAGTTACTGATGGATTTTAAGAAAGGAACTGATGTGATGGCATACACTTTAGAAATGGGGATGGGTAAGAAATTGTTAATATTGGAGGCAAAGAGACAAGATGTAACAGAAATTCTAGTGAAAAGAAAGGAGATCCTTCACTAGGGTAACTGCTTTGGGGATGGAAGGGCCTAGACCAATTACAAAGGATTTGGTGGAGTAGAATCTAGATTCCATACGTAGAGTGAAGAAGAGGGAGAAGTCTTGGCATCCAGCTTGTTTCATTGAGTGGATGGTAGTTTCATTCCTTAAAATTAGGAGCATAATGAGGAAGACTGGACGGTGGGAGTGGGAGGACAAATAATGAATTTAATGCCTGAAAAGTGACGATTACTAATAGAAAATTGGATGTACATCTGAAGGTGAGGAAGAATCAGCTTTGAAGATGTAAATTTGGGAGTCATGAAGTGTTCTTATGTTTATTCCTGTGTATTTCTGTTATTAGATTGGGAAAATTATTCTCCTGTGGGATTTTAAAATCGTCCCCTGAGTAGTATGTGAAAGGGATTTTTTTGTTATTTGAGCAATATATTAAACATCAAAGGCACATGAATAATTTAAAATGGTTTCAGATAGTCCATTTTCTCCTTTTTATCTTTTTTAATAGAATATGTATATGTTGCCCATTACTTATCAGTCAAAAAGACACATCTTCATATGCTTATATTAACAGGAAATTGAATATGAACCAGTACAATGAAGGCCTATAGTAATTTAATATGACAATGACTTAAACTGTTGGAAAACTTTAAAATTATTTTTAAGCAAAACACCAGCCACCTCATATATTTGTGATTTTTTTTGCAAGAAAATTCAAAAATACAACAGGACATTGTGCTATCCATTCTGAGAAACTACAATTGAATAGGAAAGTATCAGAAAGTACAATCAGGTTTATATCGAAGTTCTTACATGGTATAAAAATGATGGTTTAGAAAAATAAGTTCAAATTTAAATGATAAGCTAATCAAATATTTCTTGAAATGGAAAGCCTTATTGCTGATAATGATTTTTCTCAAATATTATTTATTAGGTTTTATAGAAAAATAAAAAGTATAGTAAATTGTTTACCAGATTCAACCATACCCTTGTGAACCAAAAGGAAAGAATAACATAGAATACTTACTTGATTATGTTCATGTGTAAAGTTTCCTCAGTTGTGTTGGGCTAATGTAGATTGACCAAACTTCTCCAAAATAGCAGAAAATTAGATCACAGTGTGGATGAGCAAACAAATATCTCTGCATTATGACTTTATATAACCAATAGCATAAATGTACCCTCATAGTTGAAATAATTTGTCTACAATTCACTTGGCTAAATATTTGTAGGTATTGGTAAACAAATAGAAGATACTAATTTTTCAATTCAGTTAAAAGATTTATAAATTTTAATTAACTATCAAAGTTCACTCCTATTTCCTTCCAATATTGCACCTTGTAAATTGCTCCAGATTTCGTACACAAATTGGAGCAGATGGGACCATGACTGTAGCTCTGACTGTGGCAAATCAAGTTTCTTTAGCCATTTCCTGTGCCAGGATAGGCCCCACTTTCCATCTTTCCTTCCCCAAAGAGCTCTACCACAGCTTCATCATTCCCTGAGAATAATTTCCCTTGAACATGGGGAGTGCTGGGTGCTCTTTTGAGTTTACAAATTCTGTCATCTGTACTTTAGGAGTGATAGTATTTCCTCCCATTCTTTTTCAGATCTGCACAGTTATGAATCATCTGAAAGTATCAATGTTCCTATGCTAATCTTCAACCCAAATTGATAGTCAAAAAAAAAATATATATATATATAAAACATGTAAAAAGGTCAAGGAATTTGCTATGAAAACATGCTGGAAAATGGCTTGTTTCTTTACAAGCTAAAACACCTAAATTCTAACAATTTTTCAATATAACTGTACTTTTTTTTTCTGCATCTGGTCATCTTTATCTTCCAGGCTTAGGAAACTATAAGATCTGTCACGTCAGCTGTATTACATTCTAGAGCACATGCTTTAAAATCAAATCACTGGTGCTTCCCTGGTGGCACAGTGGTTAAGAATCCACCTGCCAATGCAGGGGACTCAGGTTCGAGCCCTGGTCAGGGAAAATCCCACATGCCGCAGAGCAACTAAGCCCATGCGCCACAACTACTGAGCCTGCGCTCTAGAGCCTGCGAGCCACTACTACTGAAGCCCGCGGGCCTAGAGCCCATGCTGCGCAACAAGAGAAGCCACCGCAGTGAGAAGACCCTGCTGGATGCGATTAGAGAAAGCCTGCACGCAGCAACAAAGACACAATACAGCCAAAAATAAATAAATAAAATAAATAAATTTATTTAAAAAATAAAATCAATTCACTATCTGCTTATTTTAAGGAAAGATCATTTAATTCTCTCAAATGACCCTGTTTTAAAAATTTAGAGTCACTGATACTTTTAGGTATACTTCCTTTTTTTTAAAATAGATTTTTATTGGAGTATAATTGCTTCACAATACTCTGTTACTTTCTGTTGTACACCAAAGTGAATCAGCCATATGCATACATATGTCCCCATATCCCCTTCCTCTTGAGCCTCCCTCCCATCCTCCCTATCCCACCCCTCTAGGTCATTGAAAAGCACTGAGCTGATCTCCCTGTGCTATGCCACAGCTTCCCACTAGCTAACTATTTTACGTTCGGCAGAATATATATGTCGATGCTACTCTCACTTCACTCCAGCTTCCCCCTCCCACCCCGTGTACTCAAGACCATTCTCTATGTCTACATCTTTATTCCTGCCCTGCAATTAGGTTCATCAGTACCATTTTTTTTTTTAGATTCCATACATATGTGCTAGCATACGGTATTTGTTTTTCTTTTTCTGACTTACTTCACTCTGTATGACAGACTCTAGGTCCATCCACCTCACTACAAATAATTCAATTTCATTTCTTTTTATGGCTGAGTAATATTCCATTGTATATATATATGCTACATCTTCTTTGTCCATTCATCTGTCGATGGATGTTTAGGTTGGTTCCATGTCCTGGCTATTCTAAACAGTGCTGCAATGAACATTGTGGTACATGTCTCTTTTTGAATTATGTTCTCAAGGTATATGCCCAGTAGTGAGATTGCTGGGTCATATGGTAATTCTATTTTTAGTTTTTAAGGAACCTTCATACTGTTTTCCATAGTGGTTGTATCAATTTACATTCCCACCAACAGTGCAGGGGGGGTTCCCTTCTCACCACACCCTTTCCAGCATTTATTTTTTCTAGATTTTTTGATAATGGCCATTCTGACCAGCATGAGGTGATACCTCATTGTGGTTTTGATTTGAATTTCACTAATAATTAGTGATGTTGAGCATCTTTTCACGTGCCTCTTGGACATCTTTATGTCTTCCTTGGTGAAATGTCTATTTAGGTCTTCCTCCCATTTTTTAACTGGATTGTTTGTTTTTTTGATATTGAGCTCCATGGGCTGTTTGTATATTTTGGAGATTAATCCTTTGTCTGTTGTTTCATTTGCACATATTTTCTCCCATTCTGAGGGTTGTCTTTTTTATGGTTTCCTTTGCTGTGCAAAAACTTTTAAGTCTCATTTGTTTACTTTTATTTTTATTTCCATTACTCTAGGAGGTGGGTCTAAAAAGATCTTGCTGTGGTTTATGTCAGAGTGTTTTTTCCTCTAAGAGTTTTATAGTGTCTTGTCTTATATTTAAGTCATTAATCCATTTTGAGTTTATTTTTGTATATGGTGTTAGGGAGTGTTCTAATTTCATTCTTTTACATGTAGCTGTTCAGTTTTCCCAGCACCACTTATTGAAGAGGCTGTCTCTTGTCCATTGTATGTTCTTGCCTCTTTTGTCATAAATTAGGTGTCCACATGTGTGTGGGTTTATCTCTGGGCATTCTATCCTGTACCATTGATGTATATTTCTGTTTTTGTGCCAGTACCATACTGTCTTGATTTCTGTAGTTTCGTGGTATAGTTTGAAGTCGGGGAGCCTGATTCCTTCAGCTCCGTTTTTCTTTCTCAAGATTGTTTTGGCTATTCGGGGTCTTTTGTGTTTCCATTCGAATTACAAAATTTTTTGTTCTAATTTTGTGAAGAATGCCATTCATAGTTTGATGAGGATTGTATTGAATCTATAGATTGCTTTGGGTAGCATAGTCATTTTCACAATATTGATTCTTCCAAGAACATTGTATATTTCTCCATCTGTTTATGTCATCTTTGTTTTCTTTCATCAGTGTTTTAGAATTTTCTGAGTACAAGTCTTTGACCCTCTTAGACAGGTTTGTTCCTAAGTATTTTATTCTTTTCGTTGCAGTGGTAAATGGCAGTGTTGCCTTAATTTCTCTTTCTGATATTTTGTTGATAGTGTATAGGAATGCCAGAGATTTCTGTGCATTAACTTTGTATCCTGCAACATTACCAAATACATTGATTAGCTCTAGTAGTTTTCTGGTAGCATCTTTAGGATTCTCCATGTATAGTATCATGTCATCTGCAAACTGTGACAGTTTTTCTTCTTTTTTTTTCCAATTTGTATTCCTTTTATTTCTTTTTCTTGTCTGATTGCCATGGCTAAAACTTCCAAAACTATGTTGAATAAGAGTGGCAAGAGTGGACATCCTTGTCTTCTTCCTGATCTTAGTGGAAATGCTTTCAGTTTTTCACCATTGAGTATGATGCTTGATGTGTGTTTGTCATATATGGCCTTTATTGTGTTGAGGTAAGTTTCCTCTATTTTCCCCCATTTTCTGGAGAGTTTTTATCATAAATGTGTGTTGAATTTTGTCAAAAACTTTTTCTGCATCTATGGAAATGATCTTATGGTTTTTATTCCTTAATTTGTTAATGTGATGTGTCACATTGATTGATTTTCATATATTGAAGAATCCTTGCATCCCTGGGATAAATCCCACTGATCATGGTGTGTGATCCTCTTAATGTGTTGCTGGATTCTGTTTGCTAGTATTTTGTTGAGGATTTTTGCATCTATGTTCATCAGTGATATTGGTCTATAATTTTCTTTTTTTTGTGATATCTTTTTCTAGTTTTGGTTATCAGGGTGATGGTGGCTTCGTAGATGATTTTGGGAGTATTTCTCCCTCTGCAATATTTTGGAAGAATTTGAGAAGGATCGGTGTTGGCTCTTCTCTAAATGTTTGATAGAATTTGCCTGTGAAGCCATCTGGTCCTGGACTTTTGTTTGTTGGAAGATTTTTAATTACTGTTCCAATTTCATTACTTGTGGTTGGTCTGTTTATATTTTGTAATTCTTCCTGGTTTAGTCTTGGAAAATTGTACCATTCCAAGAATTTGTTCATTTCTTTGTTGTTGTCCAATTTATTGGCATATAGTTGTTTGTAGTAGTCTCTTATAATCCTTTGTATTTTTGCAGTGTCAGTTGTGATTTCTCCTTTTTCATTTCCAATTTTATTGATTTCTGTCCTCTCCCTTTTTTTTCTTGATGAGTCTGGCTAAGGGTTTATCAATTTTGTTTATCTTGTCAAAGAACCAGCTTTTAGATATATTGATCTTTGCTATTGTTTTCTTCATTTCTATTTCATTTATTTCTGCTCTGATCTTTATGATTTCTTTCCTTCTACTGACTTTGGGTTTTCTTTGTTCTTCTTTCTCTAGTTGTTTTAAGTGTAGGGTTAGATTGTTTATTTGAGATTTTTCTTATTTCTCGAGGTAAGATTGAATTGCTATAAACTTCCCTCTTAGAACTGCTTTTGCTGTGTCCCGTAGACTTTGGGTCATTGTGTTTTCATTGTCATTTGTTTATATGTATTTTTTTTGTTTCTTCTTTGATTACTTCAGTGATCTCTTAGTTATTTAGTAGCACACTGTTTAGACTCCATGTACTTGTGTTTTTTACAGTTTTTTTTTCCTGTAATTGATTTCCAATCTTATAGTATTGTGGTCAGAAAAGATGCTTGATACAATTTCAGTTTTCTTAAATTTTCCGAGGCTTGACTTGTGACCCAAGATGTGATCTATCCTGGAGAATGTTCCATGTGCACTTGAGAAGAAAGTGTATTCTGCCACTTTTGGGTAGAATGTTATATAAATATCAATTAAATATATCTGATATATTGTGTCATTTAAAGCTTGTGTTTCTTTATTTATTTTCTGTTTGGATGATCTGTCCATTGGTGTAAGTGGGGTGTTAAAGTTCCTTACTATTACTGTGTTACACTCAATTTCTCCTTTCATGGTTGTTAGCATTTGCCATATGTGTGGAGGTGCTCCTATGCTGGGTGCATAAACATTTATAATTGTTATATCTTCTTCTTGGATTGATCCTTTGTTCATTATGTAGTGTCCCTCCTTATCTCTTGTAACAGTCTTTATTTTAAAGTCTATTTTATCTGATACAAGTATTGCTACCCCAGCTTTCTTTTGATTTCCATTTACATGGAATATCTCTTTCTGTCCCTTCACTTGCAGTCTGTATGTGTCCCTAGGTCTGAAATGGGTCTCTTGTTGACAACATATATATGGGTCTTCTTTTTGTATCCATTCAGCCAGTCTGTGTCTTTTGGTTGGGGCATTTAACCCATTTACATTCAAGGTTATTACTGATATGTATGTTCCTATTACCATTTTATTAATCATTTTGGGTTTGGTTTTGTAGGTCCTTTTCTTCTCTTATATTTCCCACTTAGAGAAATTTCTTTAGCATTTGTTGTAAAGCTGGTTTCGTGGTGCTGAATTCTCTAAGCTTTTGCTTGTCTGAAAATCTTTTGACTTCTCCATCGAATCTGAATGAGATCCTTGCTGGGTAGAGTAATCTTGATTGTAGGCTTTTTCTCTTTCATCACTTTAAGTATATCGTGCTGCTCCCTTCTGGCCTGCAGAGTTTCCACTGAAAAATCAGCTGATAACTTTCTGGGGATTCCTTTGTATGTTTTTTTTTTTCCCCTTGCTGTTTTTAATATTTTTTCTTTGAATTTAATTTTTGTTAGTTTGATTAATATGTGTCTTGGTGTGTTTTTCCTAGGGTTTATCCTGTATGGGACTCTCTGTGCTTCCTGGACTTGGGTGATTATTTCCTTTCCCATGTTAGGGAAGTTTTTGACTATAATCTCTTCAAATATTTTCTCAGACCCTTTCTTTTTCTCTTCTTCTGGGACCCCTATAATTTGAATGTTGGTGAATTTAGTGCTGTCCCACTAAGAATCCCACTGAGATTGTCTTGAATTCTTTTCATTCTTTTTCCTTTTATCTGCTCCTTGGCAGTTATTTCCACCATTTTGTCTTCCAGCTCACTTATTCATTCTTCTGCCTCAGTTTTTCTGTTATTGATTCTTTCTAGTGTATTTTTCATTTCAGTTATTGTGTTGTTCATCTCTGTTTGTTTGTTCTTTAGTTCTTCTAGACCTTTGTTAAACATTTCTTGTATTTTCTCAGTCCGTGCCTCCATTCTATTTCTGAGATTCTGATCATCTTTACTGTCATTACTCTGAATTCTTTTTCAGGTAGATTGCCTATTTCCTCTTCATTTATTTAGCCTTGTAAGTTTTTACCTTGTTCCTTCATCTGTGACATATTTTTTTGCTGTCTCTTTTTTTTTTAGTGAGTGGGATTGTGTTCCTGTCTTACTGGTTGTTTGGCCTAAGGCTTCCAGCACTGGAGTTTGTAGGCTGTTGGGAAGAGCTGGGTCTTGGTCCTGAGACGAGGAGCTCTGTGAGACCTCACTCTGATGAATATTCCTTGGGGTCTGAGGTTCTTTATTAGTCCAGAGGTTTGGACTCAGAGCTCCCACCTCAAGAACTTCGGTCCAACCCCTGGCTTGTGAACCAAGATCCCGCAAGCCGCATGGGGTGGCAAAAAAATAAAAAGAGAACAATAACAAAGTAAAAAATAAAATTAGACTAGGAAACTGACAGATATGTTAGAAAGAATATCAAAATAAAAATATAGATGAATCAACAACCAGAAGGTACATCAGTACCACAATAGTAAAAAAAAAGGAGGAGGGAAAAGGAAAAAAAAACAACAGTGGGGAGGAAAAGGCCTTGGCTGTGGAGAGCTGGGCCTAAGCAAGGGTGAGGTTTGGGTGGTGGTCAGGACCTGTGCTTAGGACCTACATTGCTGTAAAAGGCCCTGGGGGCTGTGGTGGGTCGGGTGTAGGCTCAAGGAACAGAGGGGGCCCAGTCGTGACCCCACCCCTGGTCTCAGAGGGCAGGGGACCTCACCTGGGAGCCCAGCAGGCTTCCTGGCTTCCAGTGGGTGGGACAATCGCCCTCTGCTCTCCTGCTCCTCTCAGAGGGCCCCTCCTGCCTGCCTCTCTCGATCTTCCCATCCTCCCTCTTATGCCCCCAAGGACTCACTCAGCCTGGGGGGACTTTGGTGGGGGTGGGTACCTCCCGGGAGCTCAGCAGGCTCCCCGTGCCCTTGCCTGAGTGGGAGGGGCAAACGCCTTCCACTCCTCTTCCTCTTCTCCTGGAGGGCCCCTCGCACCTGCCTCTCCTGGTCTCCCCAGCCTCCCTCCTATGCCCCCAAGGACCCACGCAGCGGGGGAGGAGGGTTCTTGGAAGGCAGGGGACCAGCCTGAGAGCTCATCAAGCTCCCCGGCCAGAGTGGGTGGGGCAATCGTCCACTCCTCTCCAGCTCCTGCCGGAGGACCCCTTTAACCTGCCTCTTCTGATCTCCCTGGCCTCCCTTCTATGCCCCCAGGATGCACATGGGCTGGAGAGGGCTTTGGAGGGGCAGTATCGGCCTGGGAGCTCAGCAGGCTCCCCAGCCCGAGTGGGCCTGGTGATCACCTCTGCTCCTCTCTCGCTCTTCACAGAGGGTCCCTCCCATCCGTCTCTCCTGATCTCCCTGGTCTCAGGGGCGCAGATCCTGTCTGGCCTCCACTTCTCCTCCCCTCTCAGTACGTCCTACCGGTTCACTTGGGGGTTCCTCTCATCTCCTTGGGTATCAGGGTCCCCCATCAGTGGCCGACAGGTGCCCTAGTTGTGGGGAGTTGCTGACTCTGCGTCTCCCACACCGCAGGAGACTCCACCCTCTTAGGAATATTTCTGCCCAAATTCTTGTTTCTGTGTTCCTTGCCAGTATCAATAAGTAATAAGAATTATATAATTTTTTTTTTTTTTTGCCGTACACGGGCCTCTCACTGTTGTGGCCTCTCCCGTTGCAGAGCACAGGCTCCGGATGCGCAGGCTCAGCGGCCATGGCTCACGGGCCTAGCCGCTCCTCAGCATGTGGGATCTTCCCAGACCAGGGCATGAACCCATGTCCCCTGCATCGGCAGGCGGACTCTCAACCACTGTGCCACCAGGGAAGCCCCAGAATTATATAATTTTTAGTGATATGTTCTAAGGAAGAAAATGCCACTAACATAATAAACCATGAGGGTCACAATTAGGGATGGAATTCCAATATATATTATAAAATTTAACAGTTAATCAATTTCTATTGTTTTTACATTTAATATGCAATTTTAAAAGATTAGCACATTTAAAATTGCTTGCTCCATATCTCTCATTTATGTGTGAAATTTTATTTATATTAAAGAAATTAATGCAAAGAAAAAGGTTCCATCTTTACAATATTGGGACCTAAAAATAAAAAAAAGAAAGGATCTCTAGTTCCAGAAGTATGAAATGGATCTATGCTTTCCTCTGGATACTGAAGTGTCACTATATAAAATCTATAAACAATCACATGCACACATATACATAAATACATAATCATTAAAATGGGTCTACCTGCTTTACTCATGTGTAAAATGAATACCCTTACAAAGGACCTCTGATTGAATCTAGTCTAGTATTTTAACTTTCTATTAGGAAAAGTTAAGACATTTATAATTCCATATACTAATATTTGTTCTGAAGTATTTGCTTTAAAATAAAACATTTTATAATAAAGCTACATACTCAATAAGTCACTATTGGTTGAAAAATGCAAATACATTTAACAAATTAAATAATTAAATATATATGTCTTTGCCCTGTCCCCTGATGTTCAATATTCTGGAAAGCATCTGGCAATCTTAACAATGAGGATAAATAGACTAGATGACTCCTTAGTCCCTTTTAGCTTTAACGTTTTTATGGAGGCCTGTGTGAAGTCCCTCTTCAAAGAAGGATCTTCAGTGCAGATTAGAAATGATGTCCGTGTCTGATCTACAAGAAGGGAGGAAGTTCAGAGTTTGAATGGGGCCAATGAAGCTCCTTGCTGGGCAACACAGAGCAAGCAATTTGAGGTTGTTGATGTGAGTGAATCTCTAAAATGGAGTAACCACTTTGTCACTCTGAGTGTACTGTTCTTATAACAGAGACCCTTTCTCCCTTTTCTTCTTCCTGATAGAAGGCAGTTCTTCTAACAGACAAGTATAATATATTGTAATTTATGTTAATGATTTCAAAAACTATATTAATCTTCACTTTAATAATTACCACTCCCATCACCACCTCCATGTTTTTCTGAATTTTCTGTATCCCTGCTTTGATCTGACTAGAGGAAAGCAGTTTCAGTCCAATTTTCTTCTACTTCTAGAAAGCACCTAATTTACCCATTTTTCCTTCAAAGATTAGCTAGCCAGTGCCTTTTCTTGGAAGCCTCCTCAGAAATAAGAAAACCTGATGTAATGCATTTGGAGCCCTATTTCATGGCATACGTGCTTCTGGTTATTTTAGTGTGCGACTCCTAATACCCCTCTCAGATATAACACTGTGTTTTCCTCTGGGTCCATGTCCTTTCCTCACCCCTAACCAGATCCCGCATACTAAGATGCAGTGTCGACCTCAGTCAAATTCATGGAATCACAATCACAACTTTGATAATTTTGGAAACTGCCTTTTTCCTTCTTCCTTTATTTTCCTTCGTATCATCTATATCTCACTTCTGCTCATGAACTCTTAACATGACTTGGCTTTTAAGTTAACAATATACTTTAAAATATTGCAGCATTTTAAGTATTTGTGACATTTTTACTTTCAAAATTCAAATAATGTGAATTTTGTTTATAGTTGTATATTTCTTGAAGATTTGCCTCAATGTTTAAGTCCTCTTATTTTCCAGGGAAAAAAGTTTTCTCTGGAATTCTTCAGAATGATTTCCTTCTCTTTTCTAGATCAGCTTATTTTTCTGCATGCCCAATTAGCTAATGGTTGTGCGCTAACCAGAGAATCAAAGTAGACTTCACTTACTTCAGCACTTCCTCTACATCTTATCAAATACCAATTCCCGTGCCTTTGATTCATACACATTTTTCAACGCATCACCTTCTTTCTGTCTCTACTGGCACTGCTGCAGATCAGACCCTCATGTCATATCTATCTCACACAGATTATTTCAGAGGCGTCTTTTATCTCTTCACCTTCAACCTTTCTCCTTCTTCTTCAGTCTAATCTCTGCTTTCCATGTAGTGGTATCTATCTCATGGATCTTTCTTCTAAATAAAATCTCTTGGAGTACTCCGTGATCTACAGGTTTAAGTCCAGATTCCCCGGAATCAAGTATAAAGCCTTCTGTGACCTGGAGATGAGCTAATACAAGATGGCTCCTCCCTACACTTTGTGCTTCATTACAAGCCTCATGTTTCATTACAAGAAAAGTCCTTCCCAATGATCATGTTGTTTCATGCTTTTGTGTATTTTCTCTATTCATCTTGTAAATCTCAAATATCATTGCTTCCTGAAAATTTTCCCATGTCCCTTTGGGTTCACTAAGTGATCCCTCTTCTGGGCCCCCAATAAATATTACTGTAATTAATTATTTTACATTTCTGTCTGCTTCAGTCCTTGAAGCAGGGACTTGCAGGTATGTATCTGGGACCTGATAGGACCAGACACATAGGAGATAATCAACAGAATGTTTGTTAAAATGAACCAAATTGAACTTTTCCATTCAATACTTAAAACCTTCATTTTGAATATATATGTTGTTTTAAAGTATGTTCTGCAGTGTTTTAATGTACATCTTTGTGTCTGAATAGAATAACATAAAGATTGTAATGATTTTGGAATTCACTTAATAGTGTAATAACCATAGCCATGTCTGTCTGTCTGTTTATCTGTGTATGTATGTATGTATCTATCTGTGTAATTAGTTCAAGGCTTTAGAGGACTCTGGACTTTTGACAGTCAATGTTTGACAAATTATAAATGTAAATCTACTGTTGAATAAAGATAATACATGAGTTTCCTGAGGGGGAAAATACATTTTAGATGATAATTTAGAGACATATATAATTTACCTTTTGAAGTGTGCAAATAATAAGCTGCTATTCCATCAAAAATAAGAATAACAAACTCAAAAGAATTCACATTCTCGCCTATGAACTTCTCTTATATCCAACATCATTCAATTAATTAAAACTCACTGGGATATTGTGGTGAAAAATTTAACATTATGTGGTTACTTCCATTAATAATATCATTGTTTTTTGTCAAGTTTAATAACAATTGAGTTTATCCAGCTGGAAAAATTTAGACAAAGACAGACAGGTAACTCCTTTTTGTCAATTAGCTTAAGAAGAAATGCAGTTTTTCTTTCATCGTATATCAAACTTGACATATTTTTTACTTTTAATTTTACTTTAAAATGTTTTATGTGATAGCTGTGAGAAGTTTAGATAATTTAAATTTAAGGTAGTTATAGAGCTAATAGCTTTAGAATTTTCCTGTTACACCACATAAAGTTTTTGTACTATCTATAAAGTCATACAACACTTGAGTAGAAACAAGTATTTCTAGGCATTGAATAAATTATATTGCTGTTTCAAGTAACATAGTGGACTTAAAATTCCAACTAGGCCAACAAATATTAGAATTTAAACATTCTGAGGTTTGTTTTACTACATTCCCTGGAAATATTAATCAAGTAATCCTCATATGTAAATGGCAGAAATGTGTCGTGCAAATTAGATGGCAATTTTTATTAAAATTAACAGTATTTATTCTGCAAGTTATTGCATTCATTATTCAATAATATATTAAAATATACTCTGATCACCATTGTGTACTTCATCAATGTGCTTTTGTGCTTCATTAATTAGCAGCTGACTGAAAGTTAATGTTCATCAGTCTCCTCAAGAAAAATCATTTGTTATTCAATGCCAAATCACAAAATATTATAAATTACCAGCAACATTTCTTTATTTTACTTCTTCTTATAGCACATTCAAAGATCAAACTGGTAGTACATCAGATAAATAGAATAATACATTTTAATTTAATAAGCAAAAGGCCAGGCACATTTCTCTATGGGGAATAATATCTCCTTGATTGAGAGCAGAAGGAGGTTGTAAGCTTTTGGGTAATGGTACAGAGTTTTTTAGGCTGATTTGAACCCTGAATAATTGTGTATTCTTGTCTCTCTTGGGAAATCTAACTTATTTTAAAATTTTGGTTTCTTTAGGGCACTTAAGGATGAAATTTTATTAAATAGCATTTTACGTTTCCATTTATGCAGACGAGTCGGTTGTAATGTTTACTTCAGATCACACTACTGCTACTTCAGAACATACTCACTTTTGAGTAAAATCCTGAAAATATGAGATTGAAATCCTTTAACTCTGAGACCTCTCTCTGACCTAAATTTCAGATCATGTTTTTAGGACTGACAATTAAGAATATGATTAAACAAATTTTCAAATGAAAACAACTGAAGTGCAAAATTTTAGTAATATTTGGATGCTCACTTACATATTTTAAAATTTTTTAATAAAATTTTTATTGGAGTATAGTTAATTTAAATAAAATGTTATATTAATTTCTGCTGTACAGCAAAGTGAATCAGTTATACATATACATATATCCACTCTTTTTTAGATTCTTTTCCCATATAGGCCATTACAGAGTACTGAGAAGAGTTCCCTGTGCTATATGGTAGGTCCTTATTAGTTTTCTATTTTATACATAGTAGTGCATATATGTCAGTCCCATTAAGGATTCTAAGAGATACCAGTAATCCTAATGGGTTGTTTAGTATTGGAAGCTAAGGAAAAGGAGATTTATGAAAGTCAGAGGTACAGAGTGAGCTTTGAGATAGGTGTACACCAATTGTGGAAGCAGTGCAGCTTGATATACTAGTTAATGTTATCAGACCTTTGAAATTAAATACATTTCCATCAATCTGATTCCATCATCACTAAGCAAACTTCTGATTATTTGACACCCCTCTTAATTTCTTTCCTTGCAGAGAGAATGTGTGGTCAGCTAAACAATGGCTAGCCAGTCTTCCCTGTTATGAAAGGGCTGGAGGTTGCAAAAGCATTTTGCTGAGACTTGTGAAAATAAAATGGCCAGAATGGAAATACGAGATATTACTTTTCAGCACTCAAATAGTTGACTTTTTAAAAAGGCAAAAACTGATATGAGAATCTGCCTCAGCAGTAAGCAATGTTGCCCTAGGTTTTCCAAACTGAAGATGGCAATTCAGTAGAACCTTACTCACTGAAGAAATTTTGGTACCCAAATTCTGATTTGTATTGAAGAGATTCATTCATTCACCCATATGTTTATTCATTTGTTAATTTAACACATAATTACTGCATACATTTTTGATCAAGGCACTTTGCTGGTCACTGGGGATACTGTGTTAGCTATACATTCCAGATCTCTGTCCTTATGGAGCTTATAGTCTACTTATAACATATGTAGATATAGTTGCCATATATTTTTATGACTTTCTCTATATCCTTAATTTACCTGAGTCCTTGTTCTTGCTAGCTACAGTTCTACAAACATGAGAATATTTTTAAGAACTTATTTCACACAGTTATAAAAGGTACACTGAATCGCATTGCTAAAATCACGTGTTACACAGTTTCTAAATTCTAGAAATTTGCTACATGTTGACATTTTAATTAAAAATTTTATTTTGATCTATTAGAATTTCTCTTTTCTTTTTCTAAAGTTAATTTACTTCAGTATTACTTTTGGCCAATTATATGTAGTAACTAAAGTCCATGAGCTTTGTTTCTCTGAAATTTTGACAAATATTACTATTTTATTTAATAAACAGAAAGGTATTATTACATGTTATGTAAATTATTTTCATCAAATAGTTTTCAAATACTAGTACTAATAACAATATTTTATGTACACTGAGTGGCTCTAAATGCCCTTTGAGATAATCAAATTAATCTTTGTCAATAATGCATCAAGCAATATGGTATTGGTTACAGGAACAAGGCTGCCTGATGCCAGGTTCACTGGAGTATAAAATTCAGAATACTCAGCATCACTGGGAAGAATTCCAAATGATTGGAAACTGTGAACCCAATTGACTTCTGAGACTTAAATGAAAGGTTATAAGAATGAGCTGAACTATTCTAATGAATTACTTCTTTTATGTTCTATACTAAAATTTTTGTTCAAAGGAAAATTTTCAGACTAAAGTCAATCAAGATCTCAAATGAACTAAGAAAGGCAGAGTTTCACATACTTTCTGTTGTTTTGTTTTGTGTAGGGGTGTGCTGACATGTTTTGGTAATGGGTCCTAAATTGAAACATAACATGTCATCATGTTACATAAACTTTGATGGGAAAACAAACTCTGTAGACAACCTGCTTACTTATTGCCTTTGAATATGAAATATTTGAGTCAAAAAGTTGACCTTTAGAAAGTATTACCTTTATGTTATCTAAATTGGGCAAATGTGTATTAGGAAAGGTTATGTCTCTTCAGTGTCATTCTTTTATATTCTCAAATACTTATGATCTACTTATTTGTTCTTTAAGAAGATATGGCCCCAAGTAAAATATTAATTTCAGAATTTAAAGACTCAGTTAACAAATATAATTTTAAAGCTCAGTTTACTTGTAATAAGGTGAAAACGTAAATAGCCTGATGATTACAGAATGAAGGAAAGGTGGAACAGTTATTAAGAAAATATTTCTGAAGGGCTGTATAAGAATTGTATACTTCTTCTTGTCTTCTCTCTTAAATATCTACTGTAGATTACTTATAATTCCAAACTGTTCGTAGGCTCATTGAAGTAGATTATTGGCGAACAGCTTATGCTTAAATTTTCTTTCTCTTTTATATTTTTCCTTTAATTTTCGATATGATCTTACATAAAACATTACAATAACTGGATAATCTTCATAGTTTCTTAGCCAGTTCCCCTTTCCCCAACTCTCCATCCCAAGAGTCATGTGTTATAGTTATGGTTCTCTGGAGAATCAGAACCCATTGAAGATACCTGTATATAGTTTATTTATAAGGAATCAAGATCCGCATTCAGCAAGCTGGAGAGCCAATGCTATAATTCCAGTCTGAGTCTAAAGGTCTGAGAAACAGGTGAACCTATAGTAGAAGTTCTAATATGGGTCTAAGACTGAAGGCAGTATAAGATCCATGACTGATCTCAAAGATAGTTAGGCAGAGAGAGCTAAAAGCCTTTTGTTCTAGTCAGGCATTCAATAGACTGGATGAGGCCCAACCATGTTGAAGTGGGCAATCTGTTTTATTCAATCTAGAAATTTAAATGTTAACCTCATGCAGAAACCAGATATAATGGCTAACCAAACAGACATTTAACCCAGTCAAATGATGCATAGGATTAACTATTACAAGTCCTACGTATACACATGGACACACAGACACACACACACACACACACACAGACACACACACAGACACACACACACACTGCAGTTTGAATTTGCAATATTCTATTCTAGTTTCTTCTTCTTCCCCAAGGAAGGCTATAGAATCTTGAGGATTTTCCAAATTTTCAGTTATGAATCCCTGCACCTTCTTTTATCACTTCCTTTTTCCTAAGTGATGCAAAACCATCAAGGTTAGAATTAATACTATTCTGACTTCAATGAACATGTGTTAGTTTCGCCTTTATGAACGTTAAATGAATGTAATTGAATAGTGTCCTTGTGGTATATGGTTTCCTTCACTTAACACAGTGTTTCTGAGATTTATCCATGTTGTTATATGGACATTGATAATTATTTTTAGTGTTCAGTAGCTTTCCATTATATAAATATACCACAATTCTATCAAAAGGCATTTATGTTCTTTTTAGTTTTTATAATGCATAAAGCTGCTGTGAACATTCATGTATGTGTGTTTTTGGTGAAAATATGCTAGATAATAGGGGAGATATATGTTCAGGTTTAGTAGATATTACTAAACTGTTTTCCAAAATGGTTGAACAAATTTATAATCCCAGAAACAATGTAACAGAACTCTATTTACTTCACATTTTTTGCCAGAAGTTGATATTGTTATTCCTCTTGATTATAGATTTTTTGTTAATGTATATTGATATTTTAATTGAGATTTTCTGATAATGATTTGAGCACTCTTTTATACGTTTCTTGGATATCATTTCCATTTTTACTAATTGTAAATAATGTGACCATGAACATTCTTATATAGGTCTCCTTACTTGGTCTAGTTACTGAATGTCCATCTGACTGTGTCTATTAATTTGCAGCTGGACCCACTAAAGATATTGAACCCTAGTCTCATCTTCAAACCCGGATTTCATTATCTACCTCTAATCCTAAGCCTCTCTTGTTTAGCTTACTGATTTCAGCTGATTTCTCTGTCACTCCATCCATGTTTAGCAATGACTACTTCCCTAATTCTGCTGTCACTCATGCACTCAGTGAGAGATAAATCTTCATTTGCCCTTCAGTCATACTATCTTACCTTCATCGGAACAGAGACAGTGATGAATGAATTAATCCACAGAATATTATAGGAATCATCAGATGAAAATAAAGGTGAGAGAAGGTGTTGATAGAGAAGGGCAGAATATTCTCAGGGAAGAAAATAGCAGAAGCATGTAAGAGAGTAAAAATCAGTCGATGTTTATAGTGCGTGTGTCTGACTCATCAGGAAGGTGTATTTTGGTTAGGTGAAGGAAGAGATGGTAAAATACCTTGAAGTATGGTCAAATAGTTTCAATTTGATTTAATAGGAAATAGGGAGCAACCAGCCATAACAGTTCTCAAATTATATTTCTTCCATGGGTATATTTTAACATTACAGATTTTTAAAAAGGCATATTTGATTATTTAAAAATTAATATAGCTATAAACACATATTCTAGTTAAATATTTGTTTACTTCTTTTTTTATTGAACTTTTCTATAAAAAAAGATGGGCTATATATTCCTCAGTGCTTAAGTAATAAATTAGGTATATGAGTTAACTTTCTAGATTAATATTGACTAATGTTTTGCACCTGCACCTGTGAAATTTAGAATGATCAAGTCTGTTTACTCACAGCATCTATGTTAGTGAGAACATATCAAAATTTTCTCATTCACAGTCTAATTTAATAATTTACTTTTTAATGAGAGAGTTCTAGGAGACAATATTAGTGTCATTTTATACCTAACAAATTACTAAAATTGACTTAGCCAGTAAGGACAGAGATTTGACAGACACCTGAGTCTAATGATTTGAAGCCCATTCCTCTGTCTATCTTGAGTTGTCTGTTCTATTTACTATGTGAACTAC
Organism: Orcinus orca; assembly: GCF_937001465.1. NCBI lineage: Eukaryota > Metazoa > Chordata > Mammalia > Artiodactyla > Delphinidae > Orcinus > Orcinus orca. The sequence continues at coordinate 97,317,234 of NC_064565.1, forward strand.
ACATATATACATTTAAAAATCTATCTAAGATTTGATATTTTGACCAGGAGGTATTCATTTTCCTTTGCCCACAGATTACAGGGAATATTTACATTTTCCTCTGGAGAAAGTTGGTAATTTGCAGGTGCAGCTGCATCTGATTTCAGGAAGTTATTTAATTTCCCTTACACTGAGGCTAATAAGCACCTTTCATAGTTTAATTTTTTCTTTTCCGGATCTCAATTCACTTTTAATATTTTCTAAGGTACTAAATTTAACTATGGTCCTTTATAGTGTGAAGGATAATACATTTTTTTCAACAAGAAGTTATCTCTACTGATTCTTGAGACCACAGATGCAAATCCATGCCCATCAACCCTTGCTAATTTTGTTTTATCTAAGTGTGTGTGTGTGTGTGTGTGCGTGTTGTGTGTGTTTGTGTGTGTGTGAGAGAGAGAGAGAGTGAGCTAGAGAGAGCTGGAGAGAGAGATAGGAAAGGAGCAAGGAGGTGGGGTTCATAAACATGATAGATATTGTACTTTCAAATAGAAAACAAAATCTACCAATAAATAAAAGCAGGCACATTTTTAAAAGAACAGTCGTTTTAAAATATTATATATTGTGTTATTTTACAAAGGTGATAATGCAACTGGTTATTCATTGATCTCAGAGGCTTGACTTTACAGCAAAAATCAAGTAAGAGCCTGAATTTGTCCAGTGGTTTTGTCCATTTTAAAAATAAGAGCCAGAAAACCCCCAGATTTTTAGAAGCCTCCCAGGAATGTTTTTGCATCTATTAGCTTGATTCTCTACATTTGTTCTAAATTACTGGAACAATGGTTTATATTGACCATTCTAACCCCTTTCTTACTGTTCACTAAATTCACTTTAAAGAAATAGTAACCTCTTTTATTCTACATTTATACATTTTGTTTACACCAATTCTTTTCTGCCACTGTTGCCATCTTAATTTTCCAGGCTTTTGTTTTCTTCTCTGAATATTTTTAATACATCCCTCTCTGTTTTCCTATGTGTGGCCTTTTAAATTTATTCTGAATGCTGCATCTTCCATTTGCTAAGTTAGTTTTCTTACACCCCATAGTGACTAACCAGTTCCCCTTAGGACTCATCAATGACAGTCTATCGACTTCCATATCTCAGTAAGCCTCTTTCCAAGTCCTACGCTAATCAAATTCAGGTTATACTGCCTCTCTTCTTATTTGAGGCCCATTTTTTTCTGCCCATTTCCCCATCATTTCATTTTCGGTCCAAACTGTCATTTTACATGATTCTCATCATTGAAAATGCAGATTAGGGCTTCCCTGGTGGCACAGTGGTTGAGAGTCCGCCTGCCGATGCAGGGGACACGGGTTCCTGCCCCGGTCCGGGAAGATCCCACATGCCGCGGAGCGGCTGGGCCCGTGAGCCATGGTTGCTGAGCCTGCGCGTCCAGAGCCTGTGCTCCGCAACGGAAGAGGCCACAACAGTGAGAGGCCCGCGTACCGCAAAAAAAAAAAAAAAAAATGCAGATTAATCCTTATTTTCTCTCAGACTTTTCAAACTAAGAAAATTGAGTGTTGATCTTTAATTCAGCTTTTAATGATAGTAGTGATGGTTGTGTTCTGGTGGTGTCTGTGTGTATTTTTTATTCATAGTATTTATATTTTCTAATCCTCTAAACAAAATTTACTCTACCTATTCAAAGTCCAGCCAATGAAACCACCACAGGCACAGAGAAAGCAATTCACAAGTAAGACTTAGGCCCAGTCATGGTTGGCTGAGGCTCCTGGCTGGAGCTCCTGCTAGTCCCTCTGTTATTGCCTCAGTGTTGTAATTATGGACACTTTTATTTCAATATTCTTGACAGTTTTATTTCAAAGTTTGTTGACTGTTTTGTCCTCATTTTTTCCTATTTTAATGATAGCATTCTTGAATTTTTTACTATCAGGTATATTATTGGTTAAAACAAAATAGTCAAGGACATTGATTAAAATGAAGATCAATAATTATATATTAATAGCATATCTTTATATGCAGGAAGCTGTACAAATGCTATAACTTCTTGAAAAATAAATCTAACTGTTACCATGCTGAATGAAAAACATTTAAATATCTTGATAAGCTATATTAGATACAGTATAAAGGATTTCAATCCATTTTTATGGCTTTATTTGGCTTAAATGGAATGTTTAGTTAATAATACATAATGAATTATGTCGTCTATTTTATTTACTTCACAGATAGCTACACTGTTAGCTACCCCAGTTTTTAGGAGATATGCTATGTAAACTAGTAATAGAATTCCCACAAGAAATAGAATTTTTCACTAAGAAACACATTTTTGTAATTCATACATATCATATTATTGCATTAGGTAATGGTATCTGATAACATATGCAAGTCTATAAATGATGAAGCACTAGGCTTCATTTTGGAGATGTAGAGAGATCTTTTGTTTCATATTTGTAACATTTTACCTTTTACAATTGAAACCATGGATTTCTTTTTTTAAATTTTTCTTTTTTTTTAAAATTTAAAAGCAAGCTTCCCTACTTTGGTTTCACAGAAAGCTACCCATTTTTAGTACTGCTTTTAGAATGTTCTCTACAATTAATATATTGTATGCGTGGAAATCTAAAAGCAAAGAAGTTATAGTTTGATGATATAATAATGACAGTAATAATAAAAGTTGCAGTGCTTTATATAAATACAGTGACATTTATGTATCTCAAAACTATGTTTGTGTGTATGTTATAATTTTGGCCAATTTGTATACATTAAACACCTGCAGCAAAAGTAGAGTGAGAGTTTGAAGCAATGGGTGTATACTTCCATCTGAAATGTTAATGTCTCTCGTCTTTAGTTTAGATATAGATAATTTGCCCTTATTTTTCTTAATTAACAAACATACATTGAGTAACTAAGTATAGGTATTCAAATAATATTCAGAGAGAAAATATAAAGATTAATATATTTTTTACATAAATAAACATCTAAAATTTTAAGTGCCCCAGGATCAATAATTGCAATTTTTCTTGTTCTCTTAGAATTATGTCGAGTTGTAACTTGTTAATTTCCAAATGTTTTTCTTCAGCCATGACAACTCCTCTGAATTCCAGCTGCTTATTGTATCATCACTTGGATATCTAAAAGGCATTTCCCACTTAACATGGCAGATATAACCCTCTGAACCTACTGCTTTCTAATTTCAGTTACTTCCCTTACTGCATTCTCATAGTTACTAGGTTAAAAAAGCTTAAAATCATTCTTGAATCCTCTCTTTCTTACATACCATATATTCTATTATGAAAATCTATCGATTTTCCTTTAGATTATACCCAGTATCTGACCACCCCATAACCATCTTTATTTTTAACCCCTTATAATCCAAGCTGCCATTACATATCACCTAGATTATTACTGTAACCTCCAAACTGGTCTCTCTGTGTATACCTTTGTTCCCCTTCAATGCTAGCCAAGTCTTTCTCAACAAAGTAGCCAGAGTGAACCCATTAAAATATAATCAGATCATGTTACCCTTCTGCTCACAAAACCTGTTGTCTACTTAACTTGAAACAAAAGTCAAAATCCTTCTCAAAAGTCAAAGACCTTACATGATTTGTAGCCCTCTTACTCCCTGACCTCACCTCCTGATACTCTACTCCTTGCTTACTCTACCCAGCCATACTAGTCTCCTTGACTTGCTTTGAATAGACCAGGTAATTCCTTACTTAGGGCCTTTGAAAATTGCCATTCCTGCTGCCTGAAATAATCTTTCCTCAAGTGTCTACTTATTTTTTTCCTTCACCTACCTTAGGTCTTATCCATATGACAGTTCAATGAGACTTTTCCTAGCTAAATAATATGAACGTTCTCTGACACTTTCTATCTACCTTTTCCGCTTTTGTTTTCTCCTTAACTCATATGTCTATTTAGATTTTTATTTTCTGCCTCTCCTCTAAAATACATTTTCTAGGAAGGCAGAGATTTTTTTCCTTTTTATTTTCAATACTGTATCACGAATATTTGACATGTGATAGATGCTCAACAATATCTGATGGTTGCATGAATAGTTTACTCTAATTCTCTTCCTATAGGGAGCAAAGTTTGGAAGTGGGTGAGAAAGGATTGCTTTGTATAAACTGAGAGTAAAAGTACTCAGCTCAAAGGTTTTAAATAGAAACTCTGATGTTATGATGAATCCCACCTCTCAATCTCTTTTTCATACAGTGTGCTCAGGTAGAAAGAACTCCTCTAGCTTTGGGAACAGGATAGCAACCCATTTTAAAATCCCATCCTCATGTCTTGCTGGGAGAATATTCTGAATAGAGGGTATGGTAAATAGTGTTTCCAAAACAACTTACTCATTGAAATCTTGTTGATTTGGGTGTATCCATGAGTGGGGGAATGGGAGTCCTGGAATTACACAAATCTAGGTTTGTTTTGTGAATGTAAACTGAAAGTTTTCATCATTCACTAGAATTGTTAACACCGTGCAAGGGGTTGATTAAATTAAGCTCTCATAATATCTGGATTTTTATAACAAATTTTATTTAGACAGATGCAAAGGTCATAAGATACCTGGCATATCTCTTCCTTTTCCCATCTTACCCTGCACCTCTTAGTGCTAGCACCAGAAGATAATCATTGATGGAATCAGCAGGTTTCAGTCAATCTAAAGCAGAAAGAGTAGAGGCAATTAACTTAAAATTTTTCTCACTTCAACCTTTGATGCCTGGCCTGTTGCAGAAGCCTGTCCCTTCTGTCTTCAGTGGTCTGGAGGCATCAATGAATACCCATCACAACAACCCTGTTATTTTCCTTGGAACCTGTATGCCCATTTCTTGAAATTAGGGTATGCCATCTATTCATCTGCTTGGTCACAAAAGTTGGGAACAGTCCCAGGTAGGTCATTACTTAAATTTGACATTTACGTTTTGGAAAGCTTTACTCTTCTTTTAGCTCATCTGTGAAACTTCCTTATTATGCTTTCATAAGGCATTATGGGGCATTAATATATGGAGATTGGTTAATATTGTACTGTCAATGTGCAACTTATGCTTAAAACAAAGATAACTTCTGATTGAAATTATGTTTGAAAAGACCAATACAGGAATGATTGGCTGTGAGTTCTATAACTTTTACCCACTCATGGAATAAAGCAGCAGTCCCCAACATTTCTGGCACCAGGGACCAGTTTCGTGGGAGACAATTTTTCCACGGACGTGGGTTGGGGGTGATGGTTCAGGCAGTAATGGGAGCGATGGGGAGCAATGGGGTGTGGCAGTAAAGGGTAGAGAAGGGAATCGATGTTTCCTTTGATCTTCTCATTGCTGAGGAATATGCTAAGTACTTATATACATTTACATTAAGTTTGAAATAATCCTTCAACTTTTATATTATTAGAAACATTTTGCTGATATGTAACCTGAGAGTGTGAGAATATTTGAGTTCCCCAAGATCAAGTTGATACTCAGATGATTAATCCACAGATATGTATTGAATACCTACTAAAGGCACAGTTATTCTAGAGAGGTGATGCAGATTACATTTGTAATTGTCATGATTTACCAGGTGAGAAAAACCCACCAATGAGAATACCAGAATTGTTATTAAGAGTGAATAGTGTGTTTGGATCCTTGGCTCACTAGAGCTATCTTTTAAAATGACTTCATTTTGCAAGTATAGACATGAAGTTAATATTGCATTTTGCAAGCATCCTCCATAAGGAGTAGCCTGGAAGGGGCTTCCACTTATAGAAACAATGAGACCAAATACCTGTTATGAACTCTAATGTCATCAGTGACAAAGTGCTAGAGGTTTAAAAGTCCTCAGTCCAGCCTACCTCAGCCCTTTGGTGGTGCTTCATGTCCTAAAAGCTTTGCCTTGTGCACACCTAATTATTACCTTATCCTCACTATAAGAGGGTCTGGCAAGCTTTAGGCTGTAGCTCCTTAGTTTTGATTAATTCAATAATGTTTTATTGTGAAAAAATAGTAGAGATAAATCACTTTTTTCTATGGAGTATTTCCCACTTCAGTTAGTTGCTGGGTAAAGTTTAACTTTCATATAACTATAGTATTCATGCCATTAAGTTTCCATTGTCTGTCCTCTGCCTTAACAGTCCCTCTACTTAGAACATTCCTCCAGATCATCATATTTGGACTCCTTATCAGCATCCATACTCAGTGAATGGACTCAAATGAAATTTTCTCAAAGAGTCCTTTGCAACCATCAAATCTCCATAAACTTCCCCACCACTGACCCTGCCTTTCACTCTGCCTTCACTGCCTGATTGCTCCCTAATCCATTACAATGTGTTTCCTTCATGCACTCATCATTATCTGAAATCATTTATTTGTACATTGGTTTACTTGTTTGATACATGTTAGAATATTAACCCACTGTTCCTGCCACACACACACACACACACACACACACAGGAAAGTGTTTGCTTCCTTCGCCGTGGCACACTTAAGAATGTCACTTATTTTGAATAAGACATAACACATTTATATTTCTTACTTGAATACATAGTTCTCATAATGCCATTCTCCTTAGCAGGGGCATAGAAAACCTTTCTTTTCCTTCCTATCTTCAACCAAGTCTCATCATTCACCCCATGGCTTAAACATACTACTATACTTTAGAGTTTGCTGAATACACTACACTCTCCCATTCTCCATCAGGATTTCTATTTTCTTTGCCTCCACAAAGAATACCAAAAAATAAAGAGAAAAGTCACAGAGTGGATTGGATTGCTAGACCTCGTGACATCCCCTGATTACTTTGCTTCTTTTATCTTCTTTTTATTGCTAAATTTTCTCTCCAGATTTCCTTGCCCTTTTTTTTAGTAAGAGTTTAACTGTGCCTTGTACAAATCAGTAATTTAAATATAAATATATTCTTAGTAACTAGTTCTAATAAAAAGGTGAGATACTTGGCTCACATTAACAAACTTAAGCATTTTCTTTTTAAATTTAGCATGGCTGCTTCCTTAATTTCTCTTTCTGATAGTTTATTATTAGTATATAGAAAGCAATATGCAGATTTCTGTGTATTAATTTTGTATTCTGCAACTTTACCAAATTCACTTATGAGCTCTAGTAGTTTTGTGGTGGCACCTTTAGTGTTTTCTATGTAAAGTATCATGTCATCTGCAAATAGTGACAGTTTTACTTTTGCTTTCCAATTTTCATGGCTTTTCTTTCTTTTTCTTGTCTAACTGGACTTCTAATATTATGTTGAATAACAGTGGTGAGACTGGGCATCCTTGTCTTGTTCCTGATCTTAGAAGAAATGCTTTCAGCTCTTCACTGTTAAGTATGATGTTAGCTGTGGGCTTATCATATATGGTCTTTATTATGTTGAGACATATTCCCACTATTCCAACTTTCTGGAGAGTTTTTTTTTATAAATAGATGTTGAATTTTGTCAAAACCTTTTTCTGCATCTATTGAGATGATCATATGATTTTTATCTTTAATTTGTTAATGTGGTGTATCACATTAATTGATTTGTAGATATTGAACCATCCTTGCATTCCTGAGATAGAGCCCACTTGATTATGGTGTATGATCCTTTTAATGTATTGTTGGATTGGTTTGCTAATATTTTGTTCAGGATTTTTGTATCTATGTTCATTAGTGATTTTGGCCTGTAATTTTCTTTTTCTGTGATATCTTTGCCTTCTTTTACTATCATGGTGATGCTGCCCACACAGAGTTCAAAAGAGTTCCTTCCTCTGCAATTTTTAGAATGGTTTGAAATGGATAGGTTTTAACTCTTTTCTAAATGTTTAGTAGAATTCACCTTTGAAGCCATCTGGTCCTGCACTTTGTTCGTTGAGCATTTTTTTTTTTTACCTACTATTTCAATTTCATTACTGGTAGTTGGTCTGTCCATATTTTCTATTTCTTCCTGGTTCAGTCTTGAGAAGTTGTACATTTCTAGGAATTTGTCCATTTCTTCTAGGTTATCCATTTTATTGGCATATAGTTTTTCATAGTAAGCTTTTATGACACTTTGTATTTCTGTGTTGTTGTTTGTAGTTTCTCCTTATTCATTTCTGATTTAATTGATTTAGGCCTTCTCTCTTATTATCTTGATGAGTCTGGCTAAAGGTTTATTTATTTAAAGATAAATTTTATTTATCTTTTGAAGAACCAGCTCATAGTTTCATTGATCGTCTCTATTTTTTTTTTTGTCAGTCTTTATTTCACTTATTTATGCTCTGATTTTTATGTTTTCTTTTCTTTTACTAACTTTGGGTTTTGTTTGTTCTTCTTTTCCTAGTTCTTTTAGTTGTAAGGTTAGGTTGTTTATTTGAGACTTTTTTCTTTTTTTTCTGAGGCAAGCTTTATGGTAACTAATTAAACTTGAAAGCTTTTGTACAGCAAAGGAAACCATTGAAGAAATGAAAAGACAACTTACTAAATAAGGAAAATATTTCTAAATGATATGATCCATAAGGGGTTAGTATCCAAAATATATAAACAGCTCATACAACTCAGTATCAAAAAACAAACAACCCGATTAAAAAATGAGTACAAGACCTGAACAGACATTTACCAAAGAAGGCATACAGATGGTCAACAGGCACATGAAAAGATGGCCAACATTGTTAATCATCAGAGAAATGCAAATCAAAACCACGACATATCACGTCACATCTGTAAGAATGGCTATCATTAAAAAGACCACAAATAACAAATGTTGGTGAGAATGTGGAGAAAAGGGACCCTAGTAGATTTCCAGTAGGAATTTAAATTGGTGCAGCCACTTTTTAAAACAGTATGGAGGTTCCTCAGAAACCTAAAAATAGACTTACCACATGATCCAGCAATTCCACTGCTAAATATCTATCTGCAAAAAAAGAAAACACAAATTCAAGAAGATACATGCACTCAAGTGGTCATAGCAGCATTATTTACAATATATAACCAATATATGGATGCAATGTAAGTGTCCATCAATAGATGAACGGATAAAGAATATGTGGTGTATATATACAATGGAATACTACTCAGCCATAAAAAGGAATGAAATTTTGCGATTTGTAACAACCTGGATGGACTTGGAGGGTACTATGCTTATTGAAATGAATCAGACAAAGACAAATACTGTATGATATCTCCTATATGTGGAATGTAAAAAATAAGGCAAACTAGTGAATATAACAAAAAAGAAACAGACTCACAGATATAGAGAAAAAACTAGTGGTTTCCAGTGGGGAGATGAAAGGTAGGAGGAGAAAGATGGTTTAAGGGATTATACATACTAACTACTATGTATAAAATAAATAAGCTAAAACAATTTATTGTACAGCACAGGGAATATAGCCAGTATTTTATAATAACTGTAAATGGAGTTTAGTCTTTAAAAATTGTGAATCACTATTTTGTACACTTGAAACTTATATAATATTGTAAATCAACTATAACTCAATAAATAAATAAATGAATAAAATGAGCATTATTTTCTGAATGTAGTCATTTAGAAATAGCTTGTGTACCTTTAAACCATAAATGGAAAACTTATTACAGCTGTAAAGCACAATATAAGTTAGTTTCAACACAAGTATGAGTGTTTAAATTTAGGCAATGATTAGGAAAGATGAGAGGTGTTAGACCTGAAACATTAATAAACTGTGTTGATTACAGTAGCATTTACAATTTTACTCTCAAATATAATTATATGTTTTATATGATTATATATAATATACATTATGTATAATATACATATGTTAGATATAACAGATAATCAATTTTATTCAATTAAATATATATTTAATTTGATATATATTTAATTTAATTTTACTTTATTTTATTTTTGCTTAGTATAGGACCTTTAGAACCTGCAGTTAGATTCTAATGCCTATGAAATTCAGATACAACAGGGTTTTTACTTTCAGATGCATGGGTCTTCCTTCAAGGGACTCTGTAAACTCATTCTTAACTATGTGCACTCTTCAATAAGTCACTCTCTATTGATTTATACCAAGTTTGATTTGTCTTTTTTAAATTAAATTCTAGTGTTATGATTTACCTATGATTTATGAAAGCTAGTAAGATAACTTACTAGTTATAAACTAGCTAGTTATAAAGCTAGTTAGATAACTTTATTGAAGTATAATTTGTTATGAAGTCAGGATTTGATAGAAAAAAATGAAAGATTTTAGATTTTATTATTTTTAAAAAATTAAATTAATGGTAAATATTTAAAATAACCTTTATTTGTGAGTCAATGAATGATCATGATTTTCCAGTGGAGATATTATAATGATATTATTGCTTTCTTAAAAAAAAGTTATATAAATCTTTTATGATGCTATGCATTTATAGAATTTGAGAGAGAGATGAATGAGCATATTTAAGTAGGCTGAATTATTTTTATATTTCTAGTTAATGACATAATCAATATTTAAATTTTAATTATCAATTTGAAAAGATAACTGTATCAAATTTTATTACATTTTCAATATAATTACTACTTTTCTCAGAGAATAATATGAAGTATATTATCATTTATCTTTCACACACATATGAAGTATATTATCATTTATCTTTCACACACATTTATCTTAATGTTCTTGGAAGTGAAACAATTAATATAGAAAATGCAGGCTTCAGTTCATGGGATAGGAACACTGTAGTGAAAATAGAGTACTATGACATTTCCTATTATTATAAAGAAATATACATATTAAAATTAAAGTAATTATCACAGTCAGGAACAACAAAGCTGAGGACATTTTTGGCTAATTATGGGTCAGTGCATAATCAAATGTGTTAATTTTATCCATTTAAAATACAAATTTTCATGTGTAGTGTGTGCGTATTAGTGTATTTGATTTATAATGTATAAATATATTTTTATTAATTAGCAATCTAATATTTGAAGAGCTTTATTTTTATATTTAAGGCATTCAAATTACAGAAAAACGCTTTGGAATCATAAGCCCTTAGATACTATATATTTGGGCAACTGCAACACCTTCTGAAAAGATAAATAACAATGCAAACAATATACTTCATAAGTAAGGCAAAATATTATATATAAAGGGCAATCTACTTTTAGAAAGGAGGTGCTGTGCTATTAGAAGAGGTTACTGTTAGTTTGGCTAGTGTGAAAAACTTCATGATAGAGGATTTTTAATGGGTATAGAAAATTGATATCAGGAGGCAGAATATTGATGGATGAGTCTTTCAAGAAAGAGTTGATGGAGATAGAAAAGGAAATAGAAATGGTTCATGCGACAGAGGGGATGTGAAATGACCAGAGAGGATTAATTGTGTATAGAATAGGGAGCTATATTTGAAAAACTAGTTTAGGAAAGATTGTAGGGAATTCTGAAGAGTTAAGTATTGGAATTGTATACTTTACCAATGGTGGATTAACAGTTTTTTAGTCTTTGGAAGATTTCTTAGAGAGGAAGATTAGATATATGTCATTTTCAAAGTGTGTCTACAGATGGACCACCTGATAGAATTATCTGGGGTGTTTCTAAAAGTGCATATTCAAGGTAGCTAAACCTCAGCCTTCTGATACAGTAAGTCTCAGTGGCATCCAAAACTGCATTTTTAGCAAGGTCTCCTATATCTTATTTCACAATGAAGTCCCAGAACCACTGGAAGAGAGACCATAGCCAGTGAAACTCTACTTTGAGGTTGCTAAAGCCTCAGTATCTAATGCCCCTCTCCAGGGCTTGTCTTCAAATAAAGAACATCTCAAACATTCTTTCAACAATACACCTGCATAGTTGAAGATGAATGCTTTTTATGCTAAATCTGAAATTATCAGAAATTGTGATTCTCTCCCAATCTGTGTTCAGAGCCAAGGCCCTCAGAGAACATTACTTGTTACCTTTATTAAATTGCCATCATATTAATCAGGACTCTCTTGGTTGAATGAAATAGAATCCATAGAATATGCAAACTCAGCAATTCCATTTCTGTAACTATGATAGGAGAAAATTTACTTTTTTGTGAATGAGTTAAATTCACTTAGGATTTTGTTTTCAGGGTTTTTAAAATTTGCATTTTATGAAAAATTCAAGTCTAAAACAGCATTTAAGAAAAGAAATACAATTCCATACCTTTGTATAATGGTGTTTGTTAATCTGTCAGACACATGAAATGTGTGTGAAGAGTAATGAAGGATTCAATTCTTTGTTCAAGTACCTGTAAATGTTTTTCCTTTATTCCTTCCCCTTTGAAAAATCAAATCAGCACTCCTTGGCGTTTATTTAAAAGAGTTGAATACTTATGTCCACACAAAAACCTACACATAGATGTTTATAGTAACTTTATTTATAATTGCCCAAACTTGGAAGCAACCAAAATGTCCTTCAGTAGGCGAATGGATTAATAAATTTTGGTGCATCCAGACAATGGAATATTATTCAACCCTAAAAAGGTTAAAGAGCTATCAAGCCATGAAAAGATGTTGAGAAGCTTTTAATACACATCATTAAGTGAAAGGAGCTAATCTGAAAAGCCTACATACTGTACAATTCCAACAATACATTGTAGAAAAGGTAAATCTATGGAGACAGTAAAAAGATCAGTGGTTGCCAAGGGTTGGGGGGGGTGATGTTGTTTGGGAAGGGATGAATAGGTGGAGCATAGAGGATTATTAGGACAGTGAAAATACATTATATGATAGTATAATGATGGATAAATGTCATTATAGATTTGTCCAAACCCATAGAATGTACAACACCAAGAGTGAACCACAATGTAAGTTACGGACTTTGGTGATTGTGATGTGTCAATGCAGATTTATCAGTGGTTACAAATGTACCACTGTGGTGGGGAATGCTGATAATACGGAAGGCTATGCATGTGAGGGGCAGGGGATATATGGGGAATTTTTGTACTTCCTCTTAATTTTAATGCAAACCTAAACTGCTCTAAAAACTAAAGTCTTAAACAATTAAACGAACCACTCCCAGATCTTCCATTTGCTAGGTGTTGGTATTCAATAGTCACAGTTTCTGTACCCTGTGACTGAAGAGTGTAAGGCTGTCGTGAGAGATGCCATGTGAAGTTAAGTGCTGAATTTTTCCTGTATAAATTGATTGCTCAGGTAAAATCAGTTTTTATTGCTGCTGATATTTAAGACATAAACCCATCTGAACTGCTTTTATTCACAACACTCCTGACACCAAACACGTGCTTTCGTTTATACACCAACAACCAGTTTTCCAGCTCTCTGGATACCACTGGTTGACCTGCCATTCAGTTCAATTCACTAACTACCCAGAGTTCGCACGGACCTCACAGATTAAGGGCTCATTTTTACAAGACTGTCCCCACTTCAGATGTCAGTCACAAGCCTCATGTTGCCACCTGTAGTTCTGACTAACTGGCCATAAACTCAGAGGGTTCCTGCAATCCCCTCCCCAGGTTTGATAATCTGCTAGAACAACTCATAGAACTTAGGAAAGTGCTGTACATACTGTTATGACTTACTCTTATGGTTTATTGTAAAGGATAAAACTCAGGAACAGCTAAATGGAAGAGATGCAGATGGCACGGTATGGGGGAAGTGGCATGGAGCTTCCATACCCTCTTCAGGTGTGCCACCCTTCTCCTGCCTGATGTGTTCATCAACCCAGGAGCTCTCTGAACCCCATCATTTAGAAGTTTTCATGGAGGTTTCATTATGTAGGCATAATTGATTAAATCATTAGTCATTGGTGATTGACTCAATTTCCAGCCTCCCCACTCCACAGAGATTAGGAGCAGGGCTAAAAGTTGCAGTCCTCTAATCATGGTGACCAGAACCCATCCAGAAACTATCTGGGGCCTCCAGGTACCAGTCATCTCATTAGCATATAAAATGTGCTAATATAAAACTCAGCTCTCTGGAGATTCCAGGAGTTTTAGGAGCAGTGTGCCAGGAACTGGGGACAAAGACCAAATATATATTTCTTATTGTATCACAATCCACTACTTACTTTTCTTTAAAAAGTGAAACAGTTACTGGTTTATCATGTGTTTAAAACTTTTGCTATGCTGTCACTAAATTGAAGGTAAAATTTTATGGGTTTTGCCTGGACTGTATATTTTCTGTCTCCCTTGCAATAGATGAAGATAGACAAGTAACATATTAGAAGACTTGAAAATATTCATGAAGCATCCACCTTTAGGTTTATCTGAAGTAGTCAGGGTTTTCTTAGTAGTATTCTACTTTTATATTATGTGCCCATTTTATGCCATGTTCTTTTGTTCTCTCTAAAGAAATAGAAGCATTCTACCTAGCAACTAAACTAGTCTCCCCTTTTTTTTTAAATGAAGAATAATGTGCACTTATTTGATCTGCTTTGAAAAATAATAATTTAAATGGAGAGGCAGATTATTCTAGTAATAAATATTTAACTAGGAATGGGTTAGGCACTTTTAAAAGCATATAATGCATGTAAGCCATATTGGTTAACATTAAAAAACTGACATTAAAAATCATAAAGATATATATATATATATATATATATATTTTTTTTTTTTTTTTTTTTTTTTTTTTTTGGTACACGGGCCTCTCACTGTTGTGACCTCTCCCGTTGCGGAGCACAGACTCCGGACGCGCAGGCACAGCGGCCATGGCTCACAGGCCCAGCCGCTCTGCGGCATGTGGGATCTTCCTAGACCGGGACACGAACCCGTGTCCCCTGCATTGGCAGACAGACTATCAACCACTGCACCACTAGGGAAGCCCGCATAAAGAGATATATTAATCATAATCCAAACATACCAGAATAAACATCAATGGATCTACCCCTCTATCAACTTTAACTCTTTCCTCAATATCCAAATTCTGTACAATGAATGTACTCTCAAGGGTCAAACAGACATTTATCCCATTTATATATGGGAAGATTATATGGCATTATTCTTTATGGTACCTGTTTAATAGAGGAATAAATTAAATAAATTAAGAAAATTAAAAGGCACTTTATTAGATCAATACCATAAGGTTTAATTAGTAATTAGATAAACTATGGTATAAAGAATTTACACCAATTTAAGGAAAATACCTTTTTCTGTATCTTTGATTTATTTTTAATATCTCAAAATCTTGTAGAATATAAGCTAGAGGGAAAATATATCTGCATTCTGGGTTTTGATTATCAGTATTTTAAATTACAAATGCTTATACTAGAGCAAATTATATTATGGTAATTTTTTCCTTTAAAGGGGGAATATCAGTACTTGAAGAATAATTCAAGCTATTTATCATCATCTTTGAAAAAGTAAAATAACAATAAAGCCCATTTAGGAGATACATTAATCTCTGTTGTGACTCCAGAAACATGCTTTAAAAAGCATGTTCAAAAATTATTTGGAACATATCTTTTCTATTCTCTAAGAATATATCTCTAACATTCTTTTTAAAAGTTAAGACATATAGGCTAATGCAATGCTAGAGGCTGATGCTTCAGGAAGTAAGTGACAAAGGCAAGTTTTGAAGACATGTCCTTCCTGGGGCCTTGAAAGAAAAGGCTGAAAAATATCAGTAGAGGAGTAGTTAATTACAATGACAAAAACGATGTCTTGTTTTTGCACGCTGTTATGTTACGTCAGTGACAGAGCTGGGATTTGAACCCAGGTTTGTCTGAATCAACTGTCCACGCCTTTGACCGCAATAACTTGACATAGTGCTTAAGAAGGTTATCTGTTGAGCCAGATAACCTGGGTTCAAACCGCTGCTCTATGTTTACCAGCTGTATCATCTTGGGCATGTTAAGCCCCGTGTTTCAGTTTTTCAGCTCTAAATGGATATAATAATAATAACAGTGCTTACTTCATAAGGTGGTTATGAGGATTAAATGGATTTGACCATTTAAAACACTCAGAATGGTCAATGGAACATAATCAGTGCTCAAGCAGTTTAGCAAGTGGAATAATGTAAGTGGAATAATGTAAGTGGAATAATGTACCTAGGGGTATGTTTGCTATCAATTTTAGAGTGTTTTCTGGGAATTTATATTGTTCACAGTTACATATTCCATTTTTTTTAATGAATTAATTGCTACTTGAGTGCAAGTGCAAGTGGGTTTTTTTCAGTACTTCTGTACTTTTTGCCGTTTGAGAAACTAAAAAGTACAAGTTTCTGATTCAGAAACGAGTTTGTCTTTCTAGTTCTCAAAACAGGCCAAATTTGTTCTGCTCTGGGCCTTGGCACTTACTGTGGCTTTGTCAATAGTGTTCTCACTGGATTTTCATAAAATCAGCTCCATCTCATCCTTCAGGCCTCAGCTTCATAGCACCTCTTTAGCCTTCCCTGACAGTCCAATCTAATATTCTATCACCACCACAGCAACCCTGTCTCATCACTCTTTATCCCATTGCTGTATTATTTTCTTCTATTATTTACCCCAAATCGCATTCTTTTTCATTCATTTGTTTGTTTGCTACTTGGTTATTATCTAATTTCCCTGCTTGAATGTAAGCTCCTTGGGAGCAGAGGTCATGTCCTGGGGGTACCCTATTTTTGGTTGCTGATTTTACTCCAGTGCTACTGACTTGTGAGGAGTATGGCAGTGCTCTTAATGGTCTTCTAGGTACTAGTTAGAAACACATACTCTGCTCTTTACTACTTACCTAAAACTTGGTTGAGTGGAAAAATATATTTTTGGAGGTCTCTGAATTGTTTGTAACTTTATCCATTCTTCTAGATATTCTTTGTTTTATTCAGAATTTTTAACCAGGTATCATCAAGCTGGGTATCTGGCATCATTTTGCTCCTGGTACAACTGTAGAATTACTTTTATTGAACTGTGTATACATTATGCCCTAGCCCACACTGAGGAATGTTGTAAGACATAGAGTTGTAAAACTTACCATTATTATTTTGGAAGTGGTATAATTGAGGATTTGACTTATGCCTTCAGTATCAGTTGACAAAAACAGAAACAACTTTAAGTAGTTAAAATAGAGGAGAGGGAATTTAAAGCAGGAGAGTGGTTATGTGGGTGATGGAAGCACTGAGCAACCAAATGAGAGAAGAGGAAATGAGAAAATAGTGACAGACTAGCTACCATTGCTAAGCTGGAGGGACAAAGCGAGTAGGTGACATTCCTGAATTCAGGGGGTCAGGGTTCCTGGAAGGAGGAAGCGCCACCTGAGCAGTGAGAGCCAGAGACACAGCACCTTCCAGAGGTTCATGTTAGAGAGGTTGGGGAAGAAATACCCTGGCTGCTCCCTTTCTGTCCCCCTCCAATCTCCAGTTAATACTTTCCATTGGCTGAAGCCAGATGGAAGTCAGCTGGTAGGGGACCCTGGGGGGAAGTGGCTTTCATATCAGCCCCTGCAGCATCAAGCAAAGGAGTAGAGAAGTGAGGAATAGAACTGAAGGCAAACTGGCCCAGGGCTGGTATACTACTCCATGAGGAAGTATAAGTGCAAATTGTACTAAGTCCACAGGATAGGAAATAGGCATGGCCCTTTGTGGCAATTGAGTTGTTTATTTATAATGGGCACTAAAATATGACACCAATCATGATTCTCTCCTTGTGTTGGTTTCTAAAGAATGTAAAGTCAATTTTATGGCTCTCTTTTGGCATTGTGCACAGGGATCTTCTGGAATATATTTTGAGTTGTACTTTACTCCCAGATTTATTTTTTAAATGTTATTTGTCACTTGACTAGGTGCTATGGCTACAGCTGTGGGTTAGTAACACATGTAGTCCTTGGTGGCAATGACTCTGAGAAAGTGGCTACTGTGATTCTTGGTGCCATTCATCCTGACCAATTTGTCCATTGCTCTTATAGTTAAGGCTGTTGAAGGGACGACATCAGCAATTGTGACCTAGTAACTGAGTTTGTCTTAAAATTCTGGATTTCTGACTCTAAAACTTATGCTCCTTCAACTATGCTGACATCTTAATACTCCTTTCAAAATTGTTTTTCAATCCTTAGTTTATGTGTTACTTCATCTGAGAAAGTTATTGCCTTACCTCTATCATAGCATTTAGAACACTGTAATAGGGCATTCAGCTTGCTCCTTCTCTTTCTCTTAGATACTTTGAGGATAGGTGCACTGTTATTTATATCTTTATTTTCACCACCTTCCATAGTGTTTGACACATACAACATGATCAGTAGACACTTTGAATGAATGAATGAATAAGGAAATGAATGAGTAAATAAAAGGAGTACCTTGGTTAGGTCAATCCATTTTCCTTATTGATGAGGTAAATAGGATATTTAATACTTTTACAGTTGGCATTTAGGTAAAGATAGATATTACCAAAATTCAAAGTGACCCAAACAGTTTGAAGAAGTGTAATGTCATGCAAAAAACTGAATTCAATTAAGACTAGTTATGGGCTGTAAACTTTGCAAAGCAACCAAGTCAAGAAACAGAAGATGGAAATTGCAAGTAAAACACAAGTGTGTCTATCTGTAAGTCGTAATGATATGCAAAATAAATGAGTCCATGGTGCAATGTCCTATGATCAGGCATTAGGAACTTATATTTCCTTAACCAATTTTCTAAATCTGGCACATACCTCTTCTTTGGTGAAATTGTACACTGCTTTGAATAATGACCATCTAGATGAGTAATAAGACTCTTCATGAGAGTTAAATATACAGATAATAAATAGACTAAATCCACTCAGTGCATAAAAATTCCAAAGGACCAGCTGTATTTTTAGGTGCACAGAAGTGTCATAATAGGTAGAATTTACTGTGTGCTTTACTAGACTCCTGGGAGAAATCAGGAGCCTGATTCAGCTCCTGGGGCTACTTGTAAAACTGGAAACATTTGCATCTTATGAAACACTCAGGATTTTCCTGACCTCACAAAAAATAGGCTGGAAACTTAGTTGCTGAGAAAACTTGATCTCATGATTGAACCATAACTAGATATTTACAAATTTGTGAAAAGTTGACTGTAGTAACACTGGGAAGTGAAATTTCAATCTAGTGTTAAAAGAGCACAGCCTTGTTCACTGGCTTTTTAAGCAATGCAGGACATATGAACATAGGTGAGGCAGTGCTAAGGTCTATATTATTCTCTCTGAATAGAATTGTGTAGACAAAGTATTACACTCTTAAAAATGCTGTAAGTTTTCCATGGTGACATTTCTGGATTGAGGGGGCAGAGAAATACTACTTTGGACTTTGGTGATTTAAAGACTGGCGGAGACTAGTGACAGTGATGTTGCTCTGTGAAATGCTAGCTGGGCCAGAGAGCTTGACTTCAAGGTAAAGATGGGCTATGCCTGGTAAAGAGCTTTAAGGTATTTATACTATGGGTACATTTACTTTGTGGAATGTTCCATTGGTATACTGTTTTTGTTTGTATGTCTGAGATCTCAGGACTGTTTTATCATTTAGCTCATTTGTCAATTTATTCATTCCTTCTCATTCTTCCAATAGTCAATTATTAAGTTCTTTTAATTTTTCAGTACTGAAAATAAAATGACAGGATGCTGTAAGTGTTCATGGTGTGGTAAAGGAGGAAGACACCTAAAATAATACGTTGAAATTGCTAAAACAGTGCATAAAACTGCTTTGAGAGGAAAAAGGAGGAAATGATTAGTAGGGAATTTTAGAAGTAAAGGGAGACTTTGTTAGAAATGATTCTATTTGAGTACAGTCTTACATGATGAGTAGAATTCCTCCAGTTATTTAAAGAAAGCCTTGTAGGCGAGAAGAAATTATTACCGTGTGGTTTAGAAAAATAGTATTTCAGAGTTCAGATCCTCGGTAATTGGCGTTGAGAGCACTGAGTCACGTAGGCTGATTTTCATGTAAAGCACCTCTAACCCCATTGCAACCATCTCCCCAACCATGTGAAGAAGATCCTCTACAAAGCATGATCTTATATTACTTGCAATTCCTTCAATGGTATGGAAGTCTCTTATACTCTATCTTGTGTGACAATTAGGTCTGTACTGGTATTACACTAAATTTTAAGTCTCTGCATTACCTTTTCCCCAACTGTGTCTTGCACAGATGGTGCCTGATACATGGTGGTTTCCTGAGTACGACAGTCTGGCTGTAACTTCATAGGAAGTGCAGAGGATCGGAGTTGGGATACAAAGATCAATGGAATGTTTTTGTGTCCCTGTCAATGGTTACTTTGGTCTAAAAGGAGAAAAATTATCCCAATACATACTACTACTACTACTTACTATGTTATGCAGTCTTATACTTGTCAAAGCACATGGATTAATATAGCAATCATTCTATAGCAAGATTTTCTAAACTTAAATTTGTAAACATTTGTTGATTTCAACTGTTGAACTAACTGGGCAAATTATACTTTCTTAGAAATGCAGAGCTTATATTGGCATCCAAAGATCTATGTAGTTTTAATACCTCTTTACTTACATTTTTATTTAAAAGAGACAAAATTAGTTCCAATGATATCAGTTGTTGCATTGAATTATTTAGTAAGTAAGTAGATTTAACCCATTTGAGTTTTACAGCATTGTATTGGAAAAGGAGGAAAACATAGATGTATATATTTTAGTTTCTAGATTCTTTTTTCTAGAAGAGAGAATAGTCTTTTTTTTTTTTTTTGGTACCTGTGTCTTATGTAAGAGAATTTCATAAATTATTTTATTAATTCTAGTGGTTTATGGGAACATCTTAGATTATCTAGGTTTAAAATCATGTTAGCAAAAAAAGTTTTGTATTATTTAATTTTCTTTTCTTATTGCTCAAAACTCCAATGTTAAATAATAATGTTGATATCACTATAAGCTTCCTGATTTTAATTAAAATAATTTTAAAGTTTTGTTTTTAAAGTGATATTTTCTGTTGATTATGGTAAATAATATTTATCATATTTAAGTTATTTTTGCTTATTCCTATTTTACAAAGTTCATGTGATGACTGCATCTGTTAACATGAGTATTAATATCAATATTTTCCTGGGTGGTTAATTTTTTTTTGTTTAACTTTTCCTCCTCTTTTATCTGTTATGCTGGAAATTTATAAGGTTCTTTGTTTTTTTTGGTAACATTTGGAGTTCAGTAATTTAACAAGAATATACCTAATGTTATGATTTTTCTCATTATTTATGCCTCCATTGCTGATCATTTTAATCTAGAGACTTCATTATTTTTAAGGAAGTGAGATTTTCTTTGTTTACTTATTGCCTCCTATATGCATGCTTCCATTGATTTGCAAATCATATGCTTCCATAGCAGGAGGGTAGCTGAATATAGTGGAATAGACTGTTACAAAGCAGTACAATAAATAAACTACAATGGTTTGGTGATTAGTGTTTGGTAATGGTTTGGTGTCAGTTTGTCTGGGCTAAAGGATGCCCAGATAGCTGGTAAAACATTATTTCTGAATTTTCTGAGGGTGTTTCTGGAAGAGATTATTATTTGAATTGGTAGACTGAGGAAAGAAGATTGCCTTTATCCATGTAGGTGGGCATCATCCAACCCAGTGAGGGCCTGAATAGAACAAAAACATTGGAAGAAGGATGAATTTGATCTCTCCGCTTGACAGGGATATCAATCCTTTCTTGCCTTCAGACATCAATGCTTCTGGTTCTTGGACCTTCAGAATTGGACAGGGACTTACACCATCAGTTCGCCTGGGTCTCAGACTTCCCTTCTTTACTTGAATTCCACCACTGGCTTTCCTCATTCTCCAGCTTGTAGATGACAGATGGTCAGACTCCATGAGCCAATCACATGAGTGAATTCCTATAATAAATCTTCTCTTAAATATATCTTTCTATATTTTATTGGATCTGTCCTCTGGACTTAATACAAATGGTATACAATGGTATGAATGAATTCTAACAATATAAACCTGAGCAAATTAAACATAATACAGTTGAAATGAAAGTAAGTTTTTATTAATGATAAAGATGAGGTAAAACTATATGAAAATAAAAGAAAGGGAATGGCAAACACAAGCCTCAGAAGGAGCTTGGGAGAGGGGAGAGAGGGAATAGAATGAGGGAAGACCCATAAATAGATATAAATGATTGGTGAATCCTACTTTCTGCATTGTGTATGGTGGACTCTTAGTTGCTTATTATACTACTCAAAAAGGATGAATTCACAAATACAAAGGGCCATGTATGGACCAGTTATGAAAGTGTTACATGCCACGGTCTATGAGTGATCACATTCTGTATACCATGATGTGGAACAAAGAGTGCTATTTGTTTTTCTAGACTGTTATTTTTCTAGGGACCAGTTCTTTCTTCTCTGTTTTGAGCCCTTCTTAGGAGTAAGCTATTACTTTTCTCCTTTGTTCAGGACTCAAGGCTAGCTGCTGGCATAGCATATACTGGGGTGATCCCTAGAGTGGTGAATGGTGCATTTGCTCTGCTCCTTTGGGTCTTTGATTTAGCAACAGGAAGATTTAGAGTTCCTGTTGAGGTCCCAGAAGGAAAACATCTCTGCTCACCAGTCTCCTTGTAGAGCCCTAGACTTAGTTGTGTAGAGAACCTTGTAGCTCTTCTTCCAAGCTCTGAAGGCCAGCCAGACTAGAAACATCAATGAAACATATGGCACTGTTCCCCAACTCTGAGGATCTGTTTCAGCCTAATCTAAACCATCAGTCTTTTCATCCCCAGGCCCCAGGCTCTATCTGCCTGACCAGATATAAGTCATGTCCCAAGGATCTTCATCAGGACCAAAGGAGACTTGAAGGCTCAGCTGCCTCCTGTAATTAATTCCTCCCTTTTGGCCACAGCAGCCTCTTGGCTTATAGAAGGTAGATGTGTTGGACTTGAGAATGAAGGGGAGCCAGGAGATTTAAAAATTGCTATTTACCCAGAAATGTCTAACCTCTGAAATAATTTCTTTAGCTTGGCTACTGTTTTTATTTTCATAGGATTACCAGCTCAGAATTTCAGAAATTTTCTACTTTACCTCTCTATCTATCCATTCACTCATTCATTAATCATTTGTATTCTCCTTCATTTGATAGACTTGAATATTTTTCAATTTAGACTTTGCAAAATAAAGGAAAGAAAAATCTCCAAGAATAGCAAGTAAAGTTTTAACATTTATAGCTGGCAGAGCAAGTTTCAGAATAATCTAACTTTGTGAATGACTACAAAGGGTGTTAATTAAGTAGCAGATATTTTATCACCTATGTCTGTTTGAAAAAAAGTGTAGCACAGATGTAGAAAGCTTAAGTACATCTGTAGTTTGTATAACAAAACTCTATATTCATTGGATTCCATCTGCCACACTAACCTCAAACCACACTTAGTGGCAGCCAATTAACACCTTGATTGAGCTATAGACCACCTGCAGCTTCAGCAATGTAATGAATTCACTCACTCTCACATAAAAACTCATTGTAATGTCTAGATTAAAGAAGCATAGTGAAAAGGGGAAAAATTTCACACTTCAATTTTGGCATGTAACAGGTGCATGTGCACACACACACACACACACACACAGAGGCATGCACGGTAGTTGTCTCATCTCTGCTTCTGTCTTCATTTCTTCATTCTCTCAGTCATAGGATATTTGGTCAAAGGCCTTGCAGGCTCATAAACACACAAACTGCAATCAGAAAAGAAATTATATCCTATTCCCTCAACTCAAATTTGAAAAATCTCAGGTGAGTACTCAGATTTGCCTAGCTCAGGTCAGATGCTGTTCTGAACAGGACTGGGTACCCCAGTTGATCCAGTTGAGGTTAGTTGCCTAATCCTGTGGCCACAAGAACAAGAGTCCATCATAACCACATGAGAGGAACAGATGAATAAAGTATTTTGGGGGTTGGAAAGAAAATAACCTAAATGAAAATGTAGGACAATTGATGCATGTATGTGTTGTTAGATATACAATATAAATTCCTTATTGTCACGTTTTAAAATAAAATCTGCATTGCTCACTTATAAATTGTAAAGTAGATTTTCCTTTCGTACTAGGAACAAAATTACAGACAACTAAGGTACCAGTTAAATTATTTTTAAGCAGAAAAATGATGTTTTGAACAGTGAGTTTCATGACACCTTACCTAATAGCAACTTGCAGAATTGATCAGAGAAGAGTGAGCTAGAAAAATAAGACACTATCACTATTGTGGTTATCCGGATGCAATGTTATAAGGGGAGTAGAGTTAGAGGATGAGGATAGTTTTGTGTTTCTACAGGAAGTTTCACAATGAGGGGGTAGATAGGGGATGACTCGTCTATTCATTCTCGTTGGTTGCAATAGTTATGAATGGATTTTTTTTTCTCAACTCATCATGAAAAATCATGCAGAATTCTGGAAGATGAGAAAAATAAAAGCAGCAAAATAAACTAGGGTAAAATAGATTTGATTTTGCACAGCTCATTTTATTAAGAAGATCATTGCAGAGTTTGTTATTCATCCAATTATTCAGGACTCAACATCAGAGAACATTCTTAATAAAAGGGCCCAAACACTGTCATGACGTTAAGTATTATCATTCCATACCGATCCATCTGTAAAAAGGAAGAAAAGGAAGTTCCTGACTTTTATTATATTCTATTCTCAAGGAGAAGAAAGGCAGTTTTTAATTTATTTCAAGTCTAATAAAAATTAGCTTAAAAATCCTTTACTTACCATGAAATTGTGTTTGGATAAATGTAAAAGACCAATAAATATTCCCTGAAAGGTAATGGAATAAAGAATTTGTAACAGAGGTTTGACTGTATGCAATTTGTGGAGCTGATTAATCTCTATTAGTTGGGAAGGGAAGATGGATGTAAACTGAGGGAGAGCAAAGACAAGATGGAACCCATAGGCAGGTGTTGGAACCCATAAGAATGGACTGAACATGTGTTCGTTCTCATTGCCCCCAGCCTTGATGTTATAGATGTCCTGCAAGAGAAGCTGGCACCGTTTGTCTCAGAGCTAAACACACACCTGGCTCAGAAATTGGAGGAGAATCCCAGGGAAGGTGGATCAATTGTGTGCTTGGGGGCTATTCATGCCAAAGAGATGAGCAGACAGATTGATGATAATGTGTATGAGCTACAAAAGCACCTGGGGCCCTGCCCTGACATACTGAGGGTAACAATTCATATGTCTACTGCTTTACTTCTGTCCTCAAAATCTTATGGGAAAAAATACCTCTTGCAGTCTGTCTTAACTGGAAATATGCAGAGAAGGGAATTCTGGGAAACATAGTTCAACCTGGCCCAGTTGACACATTATAAAGTCACTACAGTTTACTGTTTTCAACCTGAAAGTTTAGGTTGAAAACAGTAAACTGTTTTTAGCCATATTTAATCTATAGGTAAACAAAGTCATGCTGTTGTTTAATATGAAAATATAACAATTATCTTGCCTTATAAACAAATATACACTCATTTTTTTATCACAAGCAGCATGCAAAGTTCCATTTTTAAAAAGTGTCTTTTCTTCTTTTTGCTTATTCACACTCCCCCCTTTGATATCCTATAACTTAAATAGTGAGACATATTTTGTTAACTATTAACACATTGTATGTTACATGATAGGTGAGTGGGAAGCGGATAAAACAGTATTTGTCATATTTGCTTTAAATACATATATATGTATTTAAGCATGCATGCACATACATGACATTCATTTGTATCAAAATAAGGAAGGAAAACTCAACAATTATAGCCTTAATTTCTGCAGTTTGTCATGTGATTGCTCTTGAGAGAATTTAGGAGTTCGGTGTCCCAATTTTATCTAAGTTTGCCAATATGTTCTCATCCTAATTTTCAGGGTCCCATTCCTTTCCAAGTGCCCTAATTTTATCAAAAATGATCATGTGAGTTTGGGAAATCAATTTTCATTGTAATTCAGCCATTGTGATTAGGTTTTGGGTTTGGTTTCAGATCTATCAGATCTGAGGTTACAGGTGATAAGGACTTCTTTTAGGGTAGGCTTGAAAGTTATTAGGCCCCTTATGTGGACTTCAGCTAGGAATGTAAAGCCCTGAAATCATTTCCTTTGATATTTACCAAGTACTGTATCAATTAGATCAGAATCGCTCAAAAGTTGCATGTGCCTGCACATTTGTTACAATTTGTTACAAGGATTTGACCATATGCATTATGGAAGCTGGTTACAACAGCCTGTGTAAGCCTATTGATTTTGCATCTGATGCTGGAGCTTGAAGTGTGTAGGGCAGGCAGTTAGGAAGGAAAAAGAAGAAGGGTATAAAATGAGAGAGACCAAAGGCAAGCTGAAACCCACACGTGTGAGCTGGAGCCCATGAGGACAGTCTGGAGCATGTGTCAGTTCTCACTCTCCCCAACCCACAGGAGAAACTGGTACTTCCTTCTTGAAGGTAAGCAGAAACGTGTCCCAAGGATTTGAGATGCTGAAGGAAGATCCAGGGGATGGTGGAGAAGTCATAGGCCCAGCTGCTGCCCCATGCCAATCAGTGGAGTCAGCAGATGAATGACAACAGGTATGAGCTACAGAAGCACCTCTTGAGTCTGCCGCAGCCTCCTTCTGAGCATAAGAAATATGGCTGCTGCTTCACCTGTTTGCTCCGAATCACAAGTCAAAATTGTCTCTTGTGGCCCACCCTAATCTGAAACAGAGAGGGAAGGAAATTCCAGAAAATGTAATGTAATTTAAGCAAGTCCACACATTACTAAGCCACCACAAGGTATCTTTAGGCTGTCTCTATATTGTTTGTGTACTGTGTATATAAAATTACTTAATATTTCTACGTTTGGTTTAGAAAATTAACTTTTATCAAGATTAATTTCTTATCAGGTCAAACATGTAGAAATACAAGTAAGTTTTGGGACGAATGCTTGTCATTGGCTGTTTGAAATATTAAACCTATGACTTTAATCACATTTCATCATTGCTCTAAGCTCTTCAATTGGCATTTGAGTTTCCTTCCTCTTCCCTATTTTATCACACCCTCCCTCTATACACAGATAGTAATTACTTTTGAAGATATAATTCAGTTTAGATAATTTGTGGTAATATTTAAATTTTTCATTCTACTTTACACGGACCAATCCTTTTTTATGATTTTAAGCCTTAAGCATAGCCTTGGTGTTTTATGAATTGCCATTTATTGAACGAAACATACCTTTAAGAAGAAAATGTACATAGTGGCAAATTCTAAGATTTATCCATCTGTCAAAGTTATACAAAAAAAAAAAGTACAATAACTTTGTACTCCAAAATAGACCCAATTTCTCAAGTTGGCAACCAGTGAATTGTTTTTCTTTCTTTGGAGAAAATAAAAGATAACCCCTTCTAATTTCTGTCATATAAAGTGTATTCTCTATGTTTTCCATTAATTTCCTTGATATATTCTATAAATAAAATATACAGTTCTAATGTAGTTACCACTTCTTTTCCATGCAATAATTAAATGTGTACTTGATATTAAAATATACTAAAGTCTTACTTAAATGAATCTTACATTTTTATAATATTCATTTTGATAGACCTCCTTGATAATTTGAAACGGGATGTGAGAAAAATGAAATTTCTCATTTTGTAAATATAGAATTTAGTATACTTCACAGTAGATAATGGAAGATTTTTTTCATTTTTTAATTTAAGTACAGTTGATGTACATTATTACCTAAGTTACAGGTGTACAACATGTTGATTCACAATTTTTAAAGGTTATATTTCATTTATTGTTACTATAAAGTACTGGCTATATTCCCTATGTTGTATGATATATTCTTGTAGCTTATTTATTTTGTATGTAATAGTTCTTACTTTTTTAATCCCCTACTGCCATCTTGCCCCTCCCCCTTCCCTCTCCCCACTTACCACTAGTTTGTTCTCTATCTGTGAGTCTGTTTCTTTTTTTGTTATAGATACTAGTTTGTTTACATTTTTAGATTCCACATATAAGTGATAATGTACATTATTTGTCTGTTGCTGTCTGACTTATTTTGCTTAGCACAAGTCCATCCACGTTATTGCAAATGGCAAATTTTCATTCTTTTTTTATGGCTGAGTAGTATTTCATGTATATCGATAGATATCTATATCTATATCATCTATCTATCTATATCTATATATTTAGATATATATCTTCTATATCCGTTCTTCTGTTAATGCACACTTAGGTTGTTTCCATGTCTTGGCAATTGTAAATAATGCTGCTGTGAACACTAGGATGCATGTATCTTTTTGAGTTAGTGTTTTTGTTTTTTTTGGATATATACTTAAGAACAGAATTGCCGGGTCATATGGTAGTTCTATTTTTAGTTTTTTGAGAAACCTCTATACTGTTTTACACAGTGGCTGCACCAATTTACATTCCCACCAAAAGTGTACAAGGAGGATTTCCTTTTCTCCACGTCCTTGCCAACATTTGTTATTTGTGTTCTTTTTGGTGATAACTGATAATGGCAGATTTGTAGTTAAATTAGAAAGTCTGCTTCATATTCTATGCATATCTGTGATAATCAATATTAAGTCAACAACTTGAGTAATATAAACCTCCAAAATTGATTTAATCCATATATTCACTTATTCAGATATCACTAGCCTGAATCTTAAATTATGGAGAACCTAACAAAAACTCAGTATGTCAATATAAAGGACTCTGAATGTCTAAATAACATATTTCAAAACCCACTGAATAATAAAACCCATTGAATCATTCTCAGGAGAATCACTCAGATAACCTGCAAATCTAATGGACACTTACATGTCTGTTTTTCTAATGTTAGCAAATTAGAAGTTACAATGTACAGACAGAGGAGGCTTTAAAAACAAATCTTCTTATAAGTGGCACCACTATATTTATTATATTATATTTGATGAAGGGCAAAAAAAAAGAGTAACAAAATCATTGAAAATAAGAACTTTAACAGTTATGGGTAATTTAGTTTAAACAGAAAATAAACAAGGACACAGGGAATGAAAGTGAGGAGCATAGTAGAGTAAAATATTTAATGGTCATAGTGGTGACCCTGAGTCATTACAAAACACACAATGAACATGAAATTCTGATTTAAAAAACCTTGAATGACAGATGAATGGATAAATAAGACAGATAATACATATACAATGAACTATTACTCAGCCATTAAAAAGAATGAAATAATGCCATTTACAGCAACATGGATGGACCTGGAGATTATCATCCTACATGAAGTAAGTCAGACAGAGAAAGGCAAATATCATATGATATTGCTTATATATGGAATGTAAAAAAAATGATACAAATGAACTTATTTACAAAACAGAAATAGACCGACAGACATGGAAAGCAAACTTATGGTTACCAGGAGGGAAGGGGGAGGGGGAGGGATAGATTAGGAGTTTGGGATTGACATGTACAAACTGTTTTATAATAATTTTAATATGCTAAATAGGTGAAAAGCTACATAAATTTACCATAGAACTAGAGCTTTAAAACATCAAATGGAAATACTAAAACTAAAAATAATAATAACTGAAATTAAAAATTCAATAGATTAGCTTAAGAGAAAATTGGCTAAAGCAAAAGGAAAGCTAAATGAACTGGGACAGAGGTCAACAGAAAAAATTCAGACTAAAGCACAATGATTAAAAATGATAGATAGTACCCCTTTCTAAATAAAAGAATATAAGACATCTAGGGCATATGTTGAAGGTCTAACATATGTGCAATTGGAGCTCCCAAGAAGAGAAGAAATAAAAAATGAGGCAGAAACAGGACTTGAAGATTCCAACACCAGAGAGTCCAAAACTGGCAAAATACATTTAACATAACAATATATAATAAAGACAGTAATGTTATATAACATCATACAATAAAGGTTATATGTAGCATACAGTATGAATGTAATATATAATGTACATTACATGTTATATGTGTGTATATATGTATATATATGTACACACATATCTATATCTATTGCTGTCACACACAAATATATATATATATATGTACGTATATGTATGTATTCCTGTCAGCATAATACAGACACATGTTCCTGATGTCATCTATAACTATATAAAATGTATTGTTGTTGAAAGGATGAGATAAGATCTGAGTTCATAATCCAGATCCGTGATTTCCCAGATGTATTATTTTACTTCATTTATTTATATTCTCTAGTCCTAAACATTTTAGTATTTTAAGGAATTCCTTGTCTAATGTAATACAATGTAATGTAATATAATATATAATAATCCCAAAGTTTGATTGATACACAGAAAATAATAAATACAATAATGAGCACAGAAATAATTACTATTGCTTGAAACTGTTCAGGTTGGATATCAGAGGCAAGAAGAAAAATAAAATGGTTTATCTTGAAACCTTGGTCTCTAGCTCTAGAATATATATACCTAAAACCAAAACAAATATTAGCTGCTCAGACTGCAATACCTGCATTCAAAGTACTCCACAATTGTACCTAGTAACACTGGGTGCAAACTAGCTTCACGTGTGTGTAACTCAGTGCTATGCTGGTGTGGTATGGGATGCTGTTGGGAGTTAGGACAGCGGCTACACTTTCAGGGTCAGTAATTTAAAGTGGGGCTTTGGGATGATGGTAACATTCTGTTTCCTTGATCCAGACCTGGGGCTGGCACATCAGTCTTTTCAATTTTGGAATGAAAATTACCTCAAAATCAATTTCTTATTGACTCCCCTTTGTTGACTAAATCCCATCAGCTGCTTCATGAAAGTATACATTAAATTAACATTTAAGTGCACCTAATATTTACAAATGTGAAATAAGTGGAAAGAACTTTGATCTGAGCCAAGTTCCAATTTCACAAATGAAAAAGAAATTGATTTAGTTGATGTTAGTTTTATGTTAATAAATACAAAAACCACTAGTTTGAGGCTCTTCTGGAATTTCCTGGGCATCTCTGTAAACTATTTCTGGTAGTTTTTGAAATGAAATGTGGTTATGAGGCAGTATTTTGGTCTGTGTAATCCTTTATTTCTAATTGCTAGTCATCTTCATTCCAGATAAAGTATCTTGGATAATTGTAAACTTTCTTTTCCATCCTAATATGCTACCATAGACTAAAGTGAATATATTTAGGAAAATACCCTTCTTTCAAAAGCATGTCCTGCTATTATTTTATGAAAATATTAATCATTTTGGTCTATGCCATTTTTATTATGACTAGAATCACTTATTGGACAGATTTGCACAGTACTGTACCCCTATGATTGTGGGTCAGGCTTTGCAGTGTGTTTGTGTTCACCCGTGTTCATATATGCCATTTTGATTTTGTTTGCCCAGAGGGCAAAGAAAGATCTGTGGCTTTACTCACTAACAGGAGAGCCTATGTGAATTACCCACAGGAGCTAGTTTGGTTACAGTTCATTTACAACTAAGTAATACATTCTTTTTTTAACAATATAAATGTTCTATGATTTGAAGAATCTCAATACCTTATATGATTCAAAATTGACAGTTTAATTTCAGGAATTTGTATTTTAAATGTTATGTGTTAGACTCTATGACATAAATCACAGCAAGATCCTTTTTGACCCACCTCCTAGAGAAATGGAAATAAAACCAAAAATAAACAAATGGGACCTAATGAAACTTCAAAGCTTTTGCACAGCAAAGGAAACCATAAACAAGACCAAAAGACAACCCTCAGAATGGGAGAAAATATTTGCAAATGAAGCAACTGACAAAGGATTAATCTCCAAAACTTACAAGCAGCTCATGCAGCTCAATATTAAAAATACAAACAACCCAATCCAAAAATGGGCAGAAGACCTAAATAGACATTTCTCCAAAGAAGATACACAAATTGCCAACAAACACATGAAAGAATGCTCAACGTCATTAATCATTAGAGAAATGCAAATCAAAACTACAATGAGATATCATCTCATACGAGTCAGAATGGCAATCGTCAATAAATCTACAAACAATAAATGCTGAAGAGGGTGTGGAGAAAAGGGAACCCTCTTGCACTGTTGGTGGGAATGTAAATTGATACAGCCACTATGGAGAACAGTATGGAGGTTCTTTAAAAAACTAAAAATAGAACTACCATACGAACCAGCAATCCCACTACTGGGCATATACCCTGAGAAAATCATAATTCAAAAAGAGTCATGTACCAAAATGTTCTTTGCAGCTCTATTTACAATACCCAGAACATGGAAGCAACCTAAGTGTCCATCAACAGATGAATGGATAAAGAAGATGTGGCACATATATACAATGGAATATTACTCCGCCATAAAAAGAAACGAAATTGAGTTATTTGTAGTGAGGTGGATGGACCTAGAGAGAGAAAAACAAATACCGTACGCTAACACATATATATGGAATCTAAAAAACAACCAAAAAAAAAAAAATAGTCATGAAGAACCTAGGAGCAAGACGGGAATAAAGACGCAGACTTACTAGAGAATGGACTTGAGGATACGGGGAGGGGGAAGGGTAAGCTGGGACAAAGTGAGAGAGTGGCATGGACATATATACACTACCAAATGTAAAACAGATAGCTAGTGGGAAGCAGCCGAATAGCACAGGGAGATCAGCTCAGTGCTTTGTGAACACCTAGAGGGGTGGGATAGGGAAGGTGGGAGGGAGGGAGATGCAAGAGGGAAGAGATATGGGGATATATGTATGTGTATAACTGATTCACTTTGTTATAAAGCAGAAACTAACACACCATTGTAAAGCAATTATACTCCAATAACGATGTTAAAAAAAAATGTTATGTGTTAGAAAGAAGTTTGAATAGTCCATGGAGAATCTCTGAATTCTCAAAAAGTGTCTGTTCCATATAAAACAGAATAAGTAGCAGATGCTGTTTTAAATTAAATTTAAATAAGACCTTTCCCATACCTATCTGGACTGTTTCCCACAGATCTTGACATCAGTGGAGTGAAAATATTCTCCAACTCCTTCTTCATCATTTCATTGAAATTCCCAAGTACTTGACAGGATAAAATTCTTTCTTTTTGTTTCTTTAAATATTTTGATGACCTATGAAGTTTCTTTTATTTTTACCAAGGCTGAAACAGTTTTTTAGGTTTTCCATTCTTATATCATGTTTTCTCCATAGTAATACATTGACTCTATAAAGTGATAAGTACAGATACACTACTGAGTATATAATGTAACTAGTTGTATTTGTAAATATACACAAATATATATTTTTAAAACAACATTTTAAAATCCTAACAATATTTAGGTTTTTTTTTAAAATTGTGAACTCTAGAATCATAGGTCAAAGATTCAAATATCAGTTTAGCCTCTTATGAGTGGTAGACTTGATTAAGTTACTTAATTTCCCTCTTACTTAGTTCCCTTGTCTATAAGGTGGAGGATACAGTAATATTCACTTTATAGGGGGTTAAATGAGGTAATATATTTAAAATTTTAACACAGTGTCTGACACATAATAAGTGCTCATTGAAGATTAACTATATTGTTAATTTGCAGTGTTTTACAGTGATATTGCATAGTTGACTATGTTATGTGACAGCTTTCAAAAATATTTTTTCAGGGGCTTCCCTGGTGGCGCAGTGGTTGAGAGTCCGCCTGCCGATGCGGGGGACGCGGGTTCGTGCCCCAGTCCGGGAGGATCCCACGTGCCGCGGAGCGGCTGGGCCCGTGAGCCATGGCCGCTGGGCCTGTGCTTCCGGAGCCTGTGCTCCGCAGCGGGAGAGGCCGCAGCGGTGAGAGGCCCGCGTACCGCAAAAAAAATATATATATATATATTTTCAGTAAACAGATATCACAATAGTCATGATAAGTTGAAGTAAAATAATAAATGTTGATCTTTTTATTTTTATAATTTTATGCAAGCTTGGTTGCTTTTACCAACTTTCAAAATCCTTTCAGCAGCATGTGCCTATAGAGTTATTACTTTCAGCGTCTTGAAATCTCTTCCTCGGAAAAATCTTTACAGAAAGAAAGGCAATGATCATAGAAAATTTGCAATCCCAAATCTCTTAAAACCAAAGTTCCCCTTGCTAATGGTTTCCTATCATGATCTAATCTTTGTAAAGAGAGAAAAGATACAGACTTGTATTCATACTAGCTTCTCTATAAATATTTTAGAAGGAGAAAGAAACAGAGGAAGGGTTGGTAGAGGTTTCAGTATTCTATTGATAAAGATCAAGAATGAGTCCTTTCACCCGGAATTTCTCCTATAATTTTTTTAAAAAAGAAAAAATGATAATACCTCGTGAATTAGCTACTCAAAATGCATTCACAATTTTTCCTCCTTTGTCTTTCATTACTTTACGGTGTGACAAGCTTAAACTATTGATTTCCCAGGGTTTCTTATATCCCAGGGTTACTCCTGCAACACAATTTTGGGCATGAGGAGGGATTTCCTTCCTGTTTAAAAAGGCTTCAATTCATCAGGAGAAACTCTTTTGCCCTTCATCCCTCTCTTGGTATAAAATCTTACAAGACTGCTTCCCCAGTCTCAACTTGAGCCCTCTTGTCTCTCCGGACCACAGGGTACTGCTTTCACTTGCTTAAGACACACCCTGTGGGCAGAACATCCTCCTTAGTAATCCCCTCCTTTTAGTATCAGTTTGTTACTTTCTTCCTTATGAAACAGCACCCCGCCTTCTTCCCCAACTCCTCCAGTATAGATCAGGCTCCTTTTTTCATATATTTCTATGTAGTCTTCATCGTACTTTTATGTATGTAATGGAATACCTGGCTACAAGCCACAAGGAGCAGGACCATCAGTCTTGTTTATCCCTGTGCCGTAAAGAGCCAACATCTAATGAGCCAAGCACTATGGGGTAAGCACTGTTCTAACCACTGTACATGTACTAACTTATGCTATGCTCATTGCAACATTCTGTTTTACAGGTAGGCAACTGAGGTAGAGAAAGGTTAGATAGTGGGTGGGTGGCAGAGTCTGAGTCAGATGCAAGTAGTTTTCTCCCAAGCCTCTGTGCTTAACCACTGTGATCCACTCCCTTTCTAGAAATGTGCTGAAGAGTGGAGCTAGGATATTTTATGTGAAAAAGAACACTAACAGCTACTCTGTTGTGTAATTAGAGCAAGTTTTAAATGATGTTTAAAACTTTTTCTGCACTATATTCATGCACTCTTCAATATAACTCTTCTGAATACATACTGATTTTATAATTTTCTTTTGCTACATCTCTTTATTATGTTTGAAAGCAGTTGTTCTCAAGTATTAAGGTACTTGATGATGAGAAAGGCTACAAAAACCTTTAAAAAGTATATATTCTCCAGGCTGTCTCCCAGGTATTCTGATTCAGCAGTATTCAGGTGAGGGTCCAGTAAGCTTAAAGAAAATTCAACGGACTAACCGATAAAGTGGGTTCACTGATAAACATTTATATAAGAAGTACTACATTAATGAATATGCTAAATGTAAACATATTTGTATTAATAATAATAATAAAAATTCTATAATTATAAAGTTAGGATATTCACATTATAAAATTTTTAAAATATAGAACCCTTTCTTAAAACATCCCAATGGCCAGAGTTATTATCTTTATTTTTAGATTTATTCTGGATGATACAACTATAAATGGTACCATAAGTACTAAAAACCAAAGTGAACTAATTAAGGCTCCTAGGAATTGATTTTTGATTCACAAAGCAACCTGCTGGGCTTTTTAAATACAGTTCACCGCAATAAACAATGCCATTTCAAAATGAGACAGATGGATTTTTTTCCTATTCCAATAATAGCATATTACAGTTGGTTTTTTATCCATTGCACTTATTTTATTGATATGCTCTTGATTATATTTAACTATATGAATAAGCAAAATTAAACAAAACTAATTGTTTCTTGCTATTTATTTATGTGTTTGTGTTTTGCATTCATGCATGTACTAAGGCATGTATGCATGCATGTAGGTCTGCATATATGTACTTATATATGTGTGTATGTAATTAGGTGGTCTTAGGTTCATAATGGTGTTTGGTCTCTGGTTAGTGTTTCACCGTGTGTCTATATAATATTAAACACCTATAAACACCTATATGATGGGCATATAGGTTACCTAGTTATGAAAATAAAAATTGGAAAATCTTTGTGGAATGCCTTGATAGACCTTAAATCAAAGTGTTTATAGATGTTAATAAATATTTCTCTTGGTTCTCAGTGAAATCATAGATTGTTTTCTCACTGAATAGAATTTTTTTCAGATTGGATAAAAACAAAATAAATATATATATTCTAATAATTATTGTGATATATCTTAATTAAGATTTACATTAAATTTGATAATCAAATTGACTCTAAATATTTGTCTGTCTCTAGCATGAATATAATTCTAGAAATAAATTAATTGGATTTCCCTATGATACCTCAATTTATTCTCAGTTTAAAATAGATTGATTAATATTTAATGTGTCCTAATATGTGAAAATAGGATATTCTAATTTCTTTTGAGTTAAAAACAATGGATTCTGAAAACCTAATGCCTAGTGTAGGCTTAAGGTTCTACTGCCACTTTAATCCAAAAATATTCTTCATAACTCAATTTTGTCTTATGTTTAAAAGGTCATTTTAGAAAGCAATGACATTTTAATGACAGTGTAATTATTTTTCTCTGAAGGCTAATGCTAATTAATTAAAATCTTCAAAATATTGTAGTTTGTGGGAAATTTTGTATTATTTATGTTCAGTCATCAATGAATAAAATATAGATAATAATTCCTGAATTAATCCACATTGTAATTACCCAAGAGAATTTGGTTTCCGTATGAAGATGTGTACCATCCTTCCTCCTCCTCCTCAAAGATGGTGTTATTGCTATACCAATATAATGGCTATGGTTATCTATTATTCTGGGTTATTTTCCTAGGATTTATAATAAATACATAACGCATATGTCTTTGCATATATATTATATATAAAATTATTTTCCCTAGAAGCTGTCTAAATCTATAATATGCAATAACAATAAACTTTATTCAAAACCTTCTCAAGGAAAAATATTAGTCTAGGTGCTTAGGTTCAATGGTGCTCAAATCAAATTACCTTTTCACTCGTCCACTTTACAGAATTGTGGGGTGGACAGGAAGATAGACACCAATCATTACAAGATTAAATATAGACCTGAGATGTGAAGTATGAATAGCAGTTAACAAGTTGTAGGAATTGTGAGGGGGAGATTAAGGTCTCCCCAGACAAAAGAATTAGCCTACAAAAGACCTGAAAATCATGAGGAGAGTGAGCATTGAGCATTCTAGGAATTGAAAAAAAGACAGTATGGACTTTTTCAAGAAGCCAAATACCAAGTGGGAAAGGGATGAGAGATGAAATTGGAGTGGTTGACAGAGGCCACGCTATGCAGTTTCAAATACTATGTTAAGGATTTTGGTTACTATCTCAAGAGCGAAAAAAAAAAAAAAAGCTAGTTAGCAGTACAATTAAAATCTCTGTACTATCTAATAGGAAAATGATGATGGCAGATATGCTTACCCATATAACAAGTTCTAAATAAGGAGGCATCATTTGAAGTTTGAAGACAATACTTAGGGCTACCTAATTAATAATTTATATGTTCTTTTCATGGCACTCAGTCATATTCCTTTTCTTAAGGATCTTTTAGTTTCATTGGATAAGCAATATACAAATAAATGTTATTTAACAATAGTGAACAAATAAGAAATATTAAAAATTAGCATCAAATAAGTGTAACAGATTATGAGTTGTTGAATGCTCTAAAGAGGATTTGGAAATGAAATAATAGAATTGAGTATTCCAAGAAGTTGTACAACCTATACTACAGATGGCTTCAAGAATAAATAAGACAGGATTATTCTGAGAAGGTGGTAGAGTAGAAAGTACCTGGAATCTGTGTCCCTATCTAGACAACAATTACTCTGATAGAAACTGTATGATGTAACTATGAGTCTATTGAAGGCTTGCAACTTCAGGGCAAGGCTTAGAAGATAACTTGCAGTTAATTTTAGCCAATTTTAGATCTTAGCATAGTAGCAGCTACCTATCCTCCACTCCCCAGCCCCATGGCAGACAGTTGTGCATAAATTATTTTTATATGGAAAAAAATAAAGAACTTTTATAATGAGTTCTTAATCCCTCCTGTACACTATGACTATGTTCCTGTAATTTTTTTCAAGTATGGTTGTGAGTTTTTATGCAGTCTCAGTTTAGATGTGTAAGAATGTACAAAAATTTTGTTAATATGATAGCATTCAACAATCTATGCTTTTCAAGTAATTTAAATGGTAAGTGAAATTTAAAGATATAACCAAATAATGTAAATTAAACTGATGCATTTTATATACAAAATTAGCCAATCTGTTTAAAAAATGAGATCGAGGCTTTTTTTCATTTTAAACCTCATACTTAGGTATATTGTGATTGCTAAAAATTTTATGGAAAGCAATTCGATAATGTATCTACCAAGGATCCTAAAAACATCTATCCTATTTGTCCTAATAATTACATTCTGACAGTCTTCCACAAGAAACATTAAAACATTCTGACAAGAATTTATTAGTGAATATACATTGTGAATTATTTGTAGTTCTTAAATAATATTTAACAAACCAAGTGTCTAAAAACAGAGTTGGTTAAGAAAATTAGGGTTCATATATTCAATAATATTATTTGATCCCTAAAAGTAGTATGTACAAAGACTTAAATGGTATAAGAAAAGGTTCACGATGTTATGTTAGTGGAAGAAAGTAGGAAATTAAAAACTCTATGGTATGCATAGTTTATCAGTTTTCTATTATCACTGTAACAAGTTTCCTCAAACCTAATAGCTTAAAACAACACACGTTTATTATCTTACATTTATGAAAGTCAGATGTCTAAAATCAATCTCAGTGGGTTGATGAAATCAAGGTGTTGGTAGGGCTGGTTCCCTCTGCAGGCTCTAGAGAAGAATCTGTTTCCTTGCCTTTACAGTTTTTAGAGGCTGTCCTCATTCCTTGACTCATAGCCGTTCATCACAATGCATTTATCCCTCTGCTTCTGTTGTCAAATCCTCCATCACTGACCCTTCAGCCTCCTTTTTATAGGACCCTTGTGATTACACTGCGGTGGATTATTATCCAGATAATCCAGGATTATCACATCTCAAGATTCTTAATCACATCTGCAAGTTGCTTGTGCCTTGTAAGGTAACGAGTTTACAGGTTCTGGGACTTAGGATGTGGACGTCTTTGGGAGGACATAATTCTGCCCACCACACATAGAGTGACCATATTTATCATTTAAACCAGGATACTGTTGAGTGTAAAAGACGACACTATTAATAATTATTTCAGGATAGCAGAGGTAAACAGGAGCTGTTCTTGAAAAACCTAGATGAGTGGTCATCTAGTACACCACCAGATTGATGAGAAATGACAAACTGTTTGAGTTCATTCAGATTTACATTTTTGAAAGGGATCTGTTTTTGTTATCTTAGGAAAGTTTGATTTTTTTTTTCTCCTTTATAGTTCTGGGATATTACTGTTATGTATCTAGATGTGGAACTTTTTATTCATTATATTCAAGGATTCTTGGTCTTTAATCTCAAGATAAATGCTTTTCTTAGATACAGGAAACTTTCCTTTTATTATTACTCTGATTTTTTTCCCCTGTAATATTTTTTTCTCTTCCATCTTTGTGAAACTCTCTCTATATGTATTGAACCTTCTGAGTAGGTTCTCCATGTCTTTTACATTCTCTCATGTTTTCTATCTCTATCTTTTGGAAATTTTGAGGTTTATTCCATTTTATCTTCCTATTTACTTTGGCTAACGTGGCTGCCATCTGGATCTGTGTGATTTTGAAACATCTCACATGTTTTGCACAGTATTTCCTCTGCTCTGACTTCTCTTTCAGTATATCATTCCACATTTCAACTTCCTAAAATTTGTAAAAATTTCTGATTCCCTGATGGTACTCTTTTCTATTCTCATTGCTAATAAGTATTAATTAATTTTTAACTTTTCTACTGTAATTTAAATGGAATTTGAGGAGCTTATTTGACATTTCTATTAACTTTCTAACTTGAAGGTAATCTATGGCTGCATTTTATTTCACTGTATGAAGAAGTTATGATTCAATTTACCATTATACTTATTATAAATTGTTTGTACTTTCTTAGCTGTTATGATGCGTATATATATATATATATATATATATATATATATATATTTGCCCATCATGGAATACTTCATTACATACACACACACATACACACACACACACACACACACACACACACAAATGCTGAGGCATATCTGTGATTATGCACTTATATTAGATGTCAAGAATACATCAACTTTAAGCCTTTCTTTTCCACAGGAAAGGTTGTACATTTTAAATTTCTATTAACTTGGTATGAAAATGCCTATACAGTTGATTCTCATTAGCCACAGCAGTTAAGTTCTATAAACTTAGGGGAGGTACAGAGTTATGTTCCTGAGGGCCTTCGGTCACAATATTTTCATGAACCAATCAACACATACCTTGTTTTATGTGTTTCTGCTTAAAGATATCTTAATATGTATGGTTGATTCAGTAACATTGAACTCACCATTGACAGCACTGTAACTCATGCCTGAACAAAGCTCATCTAACATATTTTTTTGTAAGGTACATCACAGCCTTTTTGCACTTAGGAACACTAATCAGCACTTTATTACTATGCCTGGGGGCTGAAATCAAACCATTTAAAACAGAGAAATCAACAACAAAAAACAAAACAATGTACAAGTATAGCCCTAAAAAGACCATGAAAAGAACACGTGTTTACAGTATTAGAACTGAAATAAGGGAGAGCATTACCCTGGACTTCAGCTGGGACCATGTAGGTTTGGCGACTCAAAACTTTAGCTGCTTTGAAAATGTCCATGAATAACCATGAAAGCACTGAGAATATTAATTTGGAGGTGACAAAAAACTTCTAGTGAGTAGGCAAATTCACAAATACAGAATCCCTAATAATATAGACTGTGCTTACTTTCTACATATTCCATGAGACAAATTAATTTGACAAAACAAAAATGAATCCCCAAATACCTAGTTGTTTTTCAGGAAATAGACTACTTTCTGGGAGATCTCAAATTTCCTGTGGCTCTATTCACCAATCATTGAATTTCCCTTTCTTGGTCAATCATATAAAATCTGGAGTTAATACAATACTATTTTGGGATCTCCCATTTGTAATAAAAGTACTGTGTAATAATTTCTTCCCAATAAGTATAGTTATATACAAAACAACAATTTCTGCCTCTTGTATCAGTAATAATAATTGTTACTATTTGATGAGTGCTTTCTAAATTTTCTCATATGTATATAAGAGGAGAAAATTGATTGCATTTTACAGATGTAGAAACTAAGGAATAGATACAGTAAATAACATATCCAAGTTCACCCCTTGGTAAATAATGAAGCAGAACTCTAATCCAAGTAGTTTGATTCCACGATGCACCTTTCTTAAATTATCACTTTCTTAAAGTATCACTGCTATCTCTCCACTATAGAGCCAATTGAACTATTACTTTTTTTTTTTTTTTTTCGGTACGTGGACCTCTCACAGTTGTGGCCTCTCCCGTTGCGGAGCACAGGCTCCAGACACGCGGGCTTAGCGGCCATGGCTCACGGGCCCAGCCGCTCCGCGTCATGTGGGATCTTCCCGGACCGGGGCACGAACCCGTGTCCCCTGCATCGGCAGGCAGACTCTCAACCACTGCGCCACCAAGGAAGCCCGAACTATTACTTTTTAAAATGTCTGTTTTCTGCCTTTATTTTCAGAGGAAAACATTCTTTTTTAAGTTTTCAGGTTTCTTCGTTTTCTTGCTGAACATCTTAAAACATATATGAAAGAACTAAACATCTGTCTCATCTTTCCATTAGGACATCTATTTGGTTTTTCTGTTTACTACTTGTTTTTCTAGTAAAGGCAATCTGGGTTAGGGAAGAAAAGGGAATGAAAGCAATATCTATTAAAATTTTATTTTGCAATGGATAACTGGGGTAAGGGCTTTATGAAATTATTTAATCCTCATGATAAATTTGTGACATTGATATTATGATTCAACTTACGAAATAGGAAACTGAGGTTTTGGGAACTGTTATAAAATACCTCACTTCACTCAGATAATAAGTGAGTGGAGGCAGCTAGAGGCAGGACTGCACATGAGCCAAGGCTCCAAGCCTTTTGAACATACTTTTGTCCAACCTGATTTCA
The DNA here is from genome assembly GCF_937001465.1 of Orcinus orca. NCBI lineage: Eukaryota > Metazoa > Chordata > Mammalia > Artiodactyla > Delphinidae > Orcinus > Orcinus orca. The sequence goes on from NC_064565.1 coordinate 97,359,257, forward strand.
CTTACAAAATAATTCAAAACAACATTATTAAGAATTTCAAGATGGCAACCATAGATCGTTAACCTCAAGTACAGGACTCTTCTGAGTATGGGACCCTGAGTGAGTTTGCTATTTGGATGCTCATGAAGCTAGTTCTGAGTAATAAGTCTACTCTTTTGACTTCTCCTATCTGTGGGAAGTCTTTTGTCTTTAGGGAAGGATACACTACTGAAGGTGCAATGTATCTTTCTACTTCCATTTTTTAAATCATCTACCACAGGACTGGCACAGTATCCTGCTTTCTAGTTTCCATCAATCATCTGATGGGACAGGCTGTTATTTCTGAGTGGAAATAGTGAGGAGCTCAGCAGTGTGGCCTTTATGGCCTCTGATCGAGGACATCCCTAGGACCTTTAAAGTTGCTTCTCTAAGATTGGGTCCTGTAAATATTCTATAACAAGACTTATCTGTCAATAAACAAGGTGTATGTAGATAACAAGATGTATGTAGATGCAGACCTAAATGTATTAGCATTTATTTATTTATTCCTTTATCCTTCAGATATTCTTAAGTACTATATTAGGTGCTAGATATGGAATTGTTTAAAAAAGACAGTTCTATATTATATTAATACTGAAAAATATGATTGAAACAACTATACAAGTACATGTATACTGTAATTACACATTGCTATGAAAGAAAAATAAAACAGTGTTTCATGTAATGAAAAAGTGGAATGATGACTTGCATTTGGTTAGTGTTGGGGCTTGCTGAGAAAATACTATTTTAGTATAAAAGGGTGAGAAGGCTCTAGTTGCAGAAAGAGTTAGGAAAAGAAGTATTCCAGGTACAAAAAACAGAATGCTTAAGTTCTAGGTAAAAAGGAACTCAAGTTTGTTTAAGAAATTAAAAGAAAGAAAACCAAGGTTAGATGGAACATCATGAACAATGGGGAAAATGGTGAGAAACCATTTTGGAAAGTAGAGAAGGGTCAGAACAGCTGGTCCATGTTATGGAAATTGGATTCATTCGAAGTTCAATAGAAAGGCACCAAAGGGTTTTAAGCGTGAGTGTTGCATTGTTTGATTTTTATTTTATGATTCTTCTGGCTGCTTTGTGAAGAGTAGATAAGAAGCAGCAAAAGGGGAAGCAGGACACAGTCCTAGCTTGACTAAGTAAGAGTAGTGAGAGGCGGATGGCAGGATTTGTTGTAGAAAATGGAACTAATAGGATTTAGTGATGTACAGCTTTGGTGTCTGAGAGTGGGGCTTTCTAAGATGAACTTGATAGGTGCCATTTACTGAAATCATGATGACTCTGTAAAGGACAGCTTCGGGGAAGGATGCAGAGGTGGTCAGGGCTCGAGCTGGGGCAAGTGCAGTGTGAAATTTCTGTTGCCTGCTAGTTAACTAGCATTAGCTCTACTCTTCTACTTTTTGAAATCCTTCGCATCCTGCAAGGCTCAGTGGTAGTGTTAGAATCTCCAAGGTGCTTCCCTGACTACTGCCCCCACCCCAATCCTACCCCCAGCTCCCCCAGTGCAGACTGCACTTTTCCTTCTCCTGAGCACTCATGTGCATTCTTTTACCCCAATTGAGTCATTATTTTATTGTGCCTTATAGCATAGGGAGTCGCTTACATGACTTGGTTTAACCACTGCACAGAGAACTTTGAAAGTAGGGATTCATCTTTATATCTCCAGTGACTTGCACTGGCTTTGTAGATGGCAATTTTGTGTGGCTTTTTAAATTGATTATTACCTCATGGAACTTAGCATACCTGTTCCATCAAGTCCATGTGTTTTTCTTCCTGCTTGCTTTTATTCTGTTCTTGCTTATCTCATCTGTCTGGCCTTACAAACATATCACATTTAATAACAAGTGTCTTTACATTCAAATTCCTTAAGTACTAGGCTTTTGAACTTCTTAATATCTTAGGATCAGATCTAAAAAGTCACACTTGCCTATTTAGTATCTCACAACAGCTAAATTTATCTCAAAACTATATTTTTTGTAATCGTTGCTTTTGTTATGATGGAACTGCTCTCCATTTCTACTCCCTTTTTTTTTCCTCTTTACTGGAGTATAATCGCTTTACAATGTTGTGTTAGTTTATGCTACACAACAAAGTGAATTAGCTATATGTGTACATATATCTCCATATCCCCTCCCTCTTTAGGCTCCCTCCTACTCTCCCTATCCCACCCCTCTAGTTTGTCACAGAGCATTGAGCTGATCTCCCTGTGCTATGCAGCTGCTTCCCACTTTATTTAAGCAGTTGCACCAGTTATCACTCTAGAGGCATCTATATGTTAACATCATGGAGGGCTGTAGCTATTTGAATAAAGTATAGCCTGATACTGTAAATTTATGTCTGGACCTGGTCCCTTTTATCTGTATTTAATCATTTGGGTTTCTCTCTATTGTTAACTCATACAGCATGCTTACTGAGTCTTGTATTTCTTAAATTGGAGCAAAACTCTTGTACTGCACACACACACACACACAACACACAAATTTCAGTGGTATCAGCAGCTATGCCATCTCTATGCTTAATCTTATAAAATCTGGAAATGCATGGATCATCAATTTTACATTTACTTGACCCTAGCTAATATCCATTTGATAGGTTTATAGAGCTTTGTTTTCACATACTTTGAACTATACACCAGTTCAGTTCAAAGGGGAGAAAACAAGGTCCATTGATATTCATTCATGAATGTGTTATTGATTTATAAATGTAACAGAGGGTTTGATGTGATTAATGGAAGAGGAAGAAGAGACTGTAGGAGTCACACTGAGGCTTGGTTCTCTAGCTGGGGAAAGAAGACGAGCTGAAAGTGTGAGTGTCTAGATGTGAAGAGACACATCCATAGCCTAGGAGAGTGGCAATCATGACGAAGTGGAAAGCTTGATACAATGGAGCACCATAATCTGGTTGCCTAATGCATTTCTGGATAAAGTGCAGAAATGCATTAATATACACCAAGATCCCTTGCCTGTTGGAATGCAGAAGGTGTTTGACGAAGATAATGGAGAAAAGGTTAAATGGGCTCTTCTAGTTCTTCTCCTTCATGAGCATCTAGTTTTAGGTTTCTCATAGAAAAACTGTTTTAAAAGAATAAAACAGAGACATGAATCGGATAGAGAGTGATATTTCATGTCAGCCAGAAAGTTGAACCGTGAGAACCCATGACATGAGCCAGGTGTTGGGGGTAAACTAAAATATTAATACAATGTAGTAGAAAATAGAGCACTGAGGGAATCCAGGAGGAGGAGTGTTGAAACAGAGCTGTAAAAAGTGAGCGGCCCTGGGAGTGAGGTGGCCTCAGAAACCCCAAATCCCAGCCAGGTTCTTGCACCTGCTCTGGGGTATCAGGCAAGTCAGGTTCTTGGTGCTTTAGGTTCCTCACCTGTAAACTGACTTGGGTAAACTAAGTGATCCCTAAGAGAACCCCCAAGGTGCTCTGTATTCTAGGTATCTGTCTTAGTTGCTGTAAAGAATAAAGTGATAGGACTACAAGGTCAAGGAGATTGTCATTGGAGATTGGCAATTTAGTAGTCCTACTAAGTTATGGAAAATAGAAGTTGAAATGGGAAGGAAAGAAATAAAAATCTTTATATGCTGAATATAGCAATAAATAAATCTTTATATGCTAAATGTAGCAATAAATATGGCAAGTCATGTCTCACATACGTAGAGATGTGAAAAATTGTAGTCAGTGGATATGGTTACTTTCTATTTTACAAAATTCTTTAACTTTTTTTCTTAGGGTGGTGAGGTGCATAGATAGAGTACATATTACTTTTATATAATTAGAATGGAGCATATGTAGTTAAAAATCTTATTTTTTAAAGTACATCTTACCCATATGTAGATAATTTCCTAGGTTTTAATAGTGATATGGGTGCTTTCTTTTTTTTTTTTTAAATCTGTACACTATTGGCCTTAGGGACACAAGTTCACCCACTAAATTCTATTAAAATAATTCAGAGACTCATCCATGCATACAATAATTATGATTATGAGCATCCAAGGAAAATTAGTGTGTAGTGTCTTAATTAAAGCTGGGCAACATAATTTTATTTACAGATTGAATTCTATTAAATCTTTAGAGTGGTATATTTTTATTTTAGTTTCATGTAATTAATATTTAACATAGCTCTTAGTGTAGCACATTGCATTCTGAATGCACATTTTGTGAGAAATGTAATAGTACGTAAAAAAAAAACCCTTTTCTTTGGAAGATAGCCCATAAATTTTATTATATTAAAATGCAAATTTTGCCTCTTGCTTGACTGTTTAAAATACTTCTGAGCTGCATATTTGCTTGTTTAGAAGTATTAGCTGAGAAAAGTTGTAAAAAATCAGTTTGATTTCATTTGGATGTTTTCACGTTTTTCAACCAGTGTTGGGAATCTTTCCCAGTGGCATTCTTAACTCATAGTTATGATGTGAATATTTTGTTTGCCTTAATCCTGATCTTGTTTTCTTTAGGAAAACTGTGAATCGTATTAGTAGCGTATCACCAAAGCTACATGGCAATTAAAGTTTGAGCCTTGGGATAGAAGAGTAAAAATTTCAAATTCTTATTACTCCTCTTGTCACAAGACGTTGTTGTTTTGCCTGTAATATTCCCTCTAAGGCAGCTTCTAAGAAAACATCATTTATCTTAGTTTAGCTATGAGAAATCTGTAGAAACCCTTTCTTCATTTTATACAATGAGTTTTCAGAAATATCCACAAATGAAAACTAATAGTTAAGCACAAAACGCTGTAATGTTCGAAAACACCAAATAGATGTTCAGCTGAACCGTTTTATTAACAGAAATAAATGGAGAAGAAGAAAATAAAAACTCCCAAAACTTTATGTTCCTTAATACTAAAATAAGACAGTATGAATCCTCCATTAATCCTGGTGGTTCTCAGATTGGGAGTAAAAAAGCCCCTGAGTTTCATGAGAGGTATTCTGATGAAGAGAAACGATTTTTGAACTCTAGGCAGTAGCTTTTTAATAAGTATTGTCCCCTCGCGAACATCAGTACTCCCATCTCTCACTTGCTTCCAATCCTTTATTCTAACCTCCTGCATTAGGAATGGTGCCTTTAGGTGATGCTGTGTTCCTGGTGCAACTGGAAAACAACCAGCCTTTCCTTAGCAACATCTGATTTTGTACTGCTTCCTCCCAAGTGATTAGATTTAGAAATCTATGAAAATGGGGCTTTTCTACTTTTTGTTTGTCAAACATGCTCTAATTCTTAAAATTCATCTGAAAATGATGTTGAACAATGAACAGATTCAACAGTCTCTTGAATGATGTGTTGAACAGGTAGTCCATGTGTTACAGAGTAATTTCATTATTGTTAAGTACTTTAATTAAGTAAAATTAATACTAATAATTAGCTTCATAGCTAAAAGTAATGTTTCTCATAAACTGTTAAATCACTCTTACAATCTAGAATTTGAGGACAGGGTTATTTTATTTTGTTTTAATTCACTCATCTGTGACTTTTTTTCTATGAGGGTAATTTCCCAATGATTTTTAGCCATTTCAAAATCGAAGTTTTTCTCCTTGAGTTAAAAGATTTAGTATACTTCATATGTCCTAGGAAATATTAGAGAGACTTTTTCACATACTGGTAATACTTACATTAATATTCCAAAGCTAACTCTCTAACTACTGCAGATTGATCATCAGAGCACTGATTTGTTCACCCTGTGCATGCAAAGGGTTCACCCTCTTGTCTGTTTTACTTCTAGTTTTTAAATGTGTTTGCAATATTTTAAAATGTTGGAGACTGTCTCAAATAAGCAAGCAAAATAAAGTCAATTAGAAAATTAAAGCAGAATTGGAATTTCAAGACAAAAATATTGGTAATTTTCACATGATAAACTAAAGGAGGTCAGAGTTGTTTCTCCAATTAGTTACTGAAGTCTGTACTACAAATCAGAAACTCCCACAGGGTTACTACAGAGTGTATTTAATTGTGAAAACAGCTATGAAAATATTTCACTGTTATCATCCATGATCAATTCCTAGATTATTTTCAAATTAAAAGAGGCCCAGAATTACATAAAGTAATTTTAAGGAGGTATATGGAATAGCTTTCTTTTCGATAATTGTCTTTATTTTAATATACTAAAAATGACTGCTATATTAAAACAAAGCTTTGGCTGATATTGTTTAAGATAAAGTATTAAATATGCTTATAAATTAAAGAAAGAAGTCACTTTAAGGAAAACATTAAGGAAAATATAGGACAGTCGGAACTTGGCTGTGGCAGCCATACTGAAGGTGGTACATGACTTAGATGTTCAGGAAATGGTGGTCCAAAGTAGCCCTTTGGGTAGTAGTTGATTGTAAAGAGCCAAGATTTCTCAAAGGATTCTTGAAGCAAGAGGACTTGTTCTGGAGAAGAAACACATTACTGGGGTGGAGATTTTAACACTAGCCCAGACAGTAACCAAGGACCGCTTTCTCCTCTGGTGCTTCTGCTGCTTCCAATTCCCTGTCATCTCCTCCACAAGACTTCCTTTTTTATCCATCCTTCCATACATATGAAGAATTGGCTCATGTGATTATGGAGGCTGAGAAGTCCTACCATCTTCTGTCTGCAAACTGGAGACCCAGGAATCCTGGTGGTGTGTAGTTTAGTCCAAATTTGAAGGCTTGAGAACCAGGGGAGTTCTTGGTGTAAGTCTCAATCTGAAGGCAGGAGAACACCAATGCCCCAGCTCACACACTCAGGCAGAAGGGAAGGGACAAAATCTCCCTTTTGTTCTATTCAGTCACTCAATGGATTAGATGATGCCCACCCGCATTGGGGAGGGCAACTTGTTTTATTGAGTCTACCAGTTCAAATGCTAATCTTGTCTGGAAATACCCAGAAATAATGTTTAGCCAAATACCTGGACATCCATGATTCAGTCAGGTTGATACATAAAATTAACCATTACCTTCTCTAAATTTGGATGTCTTTGAGTTATGTACTCCAGTTTTGATATACTCAGTTATGGCCAGGGTGTTTTAGGGATGCCAGATCTATATAGAACTGTGAACAGGGCATACTTATTTAAACAGGCTGTGAGCTGATGATGACAGTCTGATGTCATCTCTAGGACATCATTAATGTCACTAATGAGGAAATTGAGGCCTAAGAAAAATCATACAGCAAATGAACACAGATCCAAGACTAGAGCCCAATTTTGATTATGCTCATTGCTAAGTGCTTATCACCACTTATCCAAAACTGTTTTTTATGGATCAGAAGTACATAAGATATTATTAAGTGACTAAGAATGATTTCAGCATACAAAGCTTTTTCCTTTTAGGAAACTAATATATGAAAGAGATCCCAGTATGTGGAGGGACAATTAAAGGACCATAGGAAGGAACTCCGTTTCTCTGTGCGGGAATCTCTCTGCTTTGCCCTCTCACCCCTGTTGCTATGCTCTCCTCTGTGGCTCTGAAGCTTCCCCCACGCCACCCCCTGTCCCCTCCAGTGAAGGCCTTCCTAGTGTGTGGAAACTTTTCCTCCATCACAGCTCCCTACCCTAGGTACAGGTCCCATCCCTGTTCTTTTGTTTCTGTTTTTTCTTTTGTTCTACCCAGGTACATGGAGAGTTTCTTGCCTTTTGGGAAGTCTGAGGTCTTCTGCCAGCGTTCAGTAGGTGCTCTGTAGGAGTTGTTCCACATGTAGATGTATTTCTGATGTATTTGTGGGGAGGAAGGTGATCTCCACATCTTACTCCTCCACCATCTTGAAGGTCTCTTAGAAGAAATATTCTTTACTAACAATTTTGTTTAGTTTTTTTTTGCTTTCAGAATTTTAATCGGTATTTCCAAGAACCAGATAATAATAGAAAATTTCTATTCTTTTTCAGTCTTGCTACTTCCTGCAAATCTGGTACTCCAGAAAATAGAACCACTAGCCAAATAAGTAGTACAATTTGATTTAAAATTGTACTGCTGGTCCTGACACTATTGATAATTTTAATTTCCCCTTAACTTCCTTTTTCCACACTTACAGATGGCATTCAAACTGTAAATACATTTAAAAAGCATCTGAGGAGAATCTTTTTTTCACTTTCTAAATCTTTTATTCTATTTCACAATTCACTGTTGTTCCAGTGATTTATGTGTTTGCCATTTTATGTATGATGAAAATGTTAGGTTCGCTTGGGTCTGAAGGTTGTATTCATTAATTTTATGGTTGTATGATATTTAGGACTAAAATTTTAAAATAACTTTGATAAGGATATTATTTTAAAGAAATAGAGACTATTTTTTAAAAATTTTGTTTGTTTTTCAACAAGTATGTGAGATCCTAAGGAAAAGGAACTTGAAATGGGAATCTAAACGGGAGGACCCTCACAGGAAGAGCCCATGGGATTCAGATACATACATAAAAGGATTTAATCTCCTCCAATGCACCCCACTGGTGAGAAAGGGATTATCACTAGGACAATGGGGATGGCCAAATACACAAGACCCACCTGAAACTAAAAATGCGAGATCCATGGTAGATTAGCATATAAACCCATAACCCACTGGGGAGGGCACCGCACACCACTCACTCTGGGCCACAAAGGGGTTGCCTTCAGGAGCATAGTGAACAAGTAGGAGCTGAGGAAGATAGATTTTAACGCATCAAGAGGGTAGGGTGACCCTGATTCCTTAAAAAGGATGTGGTTGGCTTCTTTGAATAATTCCACCACCAGCAGGGAATTGAAACCAAGCCTCAGGGTTAAGGAGAAATTGTACTTAGCCCCTTTGATGAGAAGACTGATTGGCTAGGGGACTTTATTCACAGGAGCAGAGTTGAGAGGGGAGCTTGCAGTTAGGCCACTGGAGGCCTTGCAAGTTTCACTAGATGTCATGGCAGCACATAGTATCAGGCCATAATATCAGGTTTTATTTTCAGGCCTTACAACACAAAACCACTCTTATGTTGTCTTTTGTTTGTGAGGAACAAATATTTTCTCTGGTAGTATAAAAATGATGTTTTATTATAAAGGCAAAACAGAGACTCTTATGGAAATCCAAGACCCAGAATTATGGCAAGACATCAGGAACCAAACTTGTGTTCTGTGTTCTTAAAGGATGGTTTCTCCCCCTTCCATAGATGATCTGCTTGGCTGTGTGCTTCTGATCCTTACTCTCTCTTTTGACTCTTCCTCTTCCTAATAATCTTGGATGCTTCTCATGAGAGCCACACTCCTCAACCTTAGAAATACTTGACTTTTGAGCTCTAATGACTGCTAACATCTGGCAACCTCTTTCTATGCTTCCAGGTTCAAATTCTTAAGACAGCATTTGATTGTCTTAGACTTTTGCATTCTCAAAGAGGCATCAACACCAGGCTAAGTCATATGCTCATGGCAAGCTTAGGAATGAGCTATTTCTGAGATAGATGTCTGTTCTTTTTGTGTATAATTAGCCTCAGCTGATATAGATATGGGGCTATATGAGAAAACATAGCTAAATAATTGAGCAGTTACTGAGGGCAAAGATTTTCTCAGCCAGGAAAGGCGTGGGGAGCAGGACCTTCTGAATGTGCATAGCAAAATATCTCAGAGCATCAAGTCAGTTCCCCTCTGCAGTTTTCTCTTTCAGGAAATAAAAATATAATTTCTCATCCACCAAGTCAAATGAGTGAATCAGCCTGTCTTTTTGTTCTTTCTCCTGCCCACTGCCTTTTCTTCTCTAATTTTGTTGCACTAAATATGTCATTTTCTTTCTTAGTATTTGGCTCTTTATTTGAAATATACAGCCATTAACCTGGTGCAGGCAGGCTCCTTTCCTTTCAGCTTGGGTCTGTTAAAACTGTCCTCTGGCACTTCCAGACTCTCTTCCTGCCAGCCCCTCCTATACCCAGCCCAACTGATCCTAAAGAAACACCATTTTCAATAAATTGCCTTATCTCTCTATCCCAACAGAATTTTCTTCAAAGCAATACTTTGCAATTATTTCTGTGTTTTGTTGTATCTGCCCTACTTCTTGATAAAAGGGGAACTGGCTCTCTAGAGAATTTTACATCTATATAAAAGATTGGAATTACAGGATAGAAAAGTCAAGATTTAAAAAAAAATAACAGTAAGCCTCAGGATTATTATATTTTGTTGTCTTTGTCTGTTCCCCAAACCAGATTATAACCTCCTGGAGAATAAGAATTAAGTCTCATGGTTCTTTTTAACCCAGCCAGAATTCAATCATATATACTTTTGATGATGGTGATACTGTTGATTTCTTTATGCTTAGTGAGTTATTTGTATTGGTGATTTGATTCAGTTGCTTACAATCAGCCACACTAACTAAGTCTTTTGGAGCATTTGGTCTATTGACATTTGAAGTGATCATTTATACTTATATATTTATTGGTGTTTCATTACTTTTTTTCTGGTTATTTTGTACTTCTCTATTCTTTTCTTCTTTTTGCTTTCTTCCCTTATGGTTTGATGTTTATCTTAGTGGTATTCTTGTGTCCCTTTTTTTCTAGTTTTTTTGTATCTATTGTAGATTTTTATTTTGTGGTTATCATGGGGTTTTTATATGTTGACCTATAACTGTATCTACTTGTTTTAAACTGATAGTCATTGAAGTTCAAACACATTATAAAAGATCTATATTTTTCATCCTGTCCCTCAAATTTTATGTTTTTGTTGTAATATTTTACATCTTCATGTTTATCCCTTAACTATTTATTGAGGTTATAGTTTATTTTACATTTTTTCTTTTTTACTAGCTTATTTAAGTTGTTGATCCACAGCCTTTACTATATATTTTCCTTTACTAGTGGATTTTTTTCTTTTCCTATAAATTCTTCCCTCTTACTGTAGACTTTACTTTTCCACTTAAAAACGACCCTTTCACATTTTTTGAGTCAGTTTAATATTGATGAACTCTTTTAACTTTTACTTGTTTCAGAAGTTATTTGTCTCTCCTTCAATTGTGAATGGTAACCTGCTGGGTAGAGTATCCTAGGTTGTAAGTTTTTTCCATTTTAGCACTTGAAATATATCATGCCGCTGCCTTCTGGCCTGCAAAATTTCTTTAGAAAAATTTAGCTGATAGCCTTATGGGGGTTCCCTTGTATGTTACTCTTTGTTTTTCTCTTGCTGCTTTTAGAATTCTCTCTTTATCTGTAACCATTTTAATAATGTCTTGGTGTGGGTCTCTTTCAGATCATCTTGTACGGGTCTCTCTGTGCTTCCCGTACTTGTATATGGGTTTCCTTCTTCAGGTTTGGGAAGTTATCAGCCATAATTTTATTATGGCTTTTAATTTTTAAAATTTTATCTGGGATCCCCATAATGTGAATGTTAGTAGGTTTGATGTTATTCTAGAATTCCCTTAAACTGCTCTCATTTTTTTTTGTTGTTGTTGTTATGATTGGGTGATTTCCATTACTATGTCTTCCAGGTCACTTATGCATTCTTCTGCATCACCTAGTCTGCTCTTAATTCCTTCTAGTGCATTTTTCATTTCAGTTATTATATTCCTCAGCTCTGACTGGTTCTTTAGTTTCTTGTTAAAATTCTCACTGTGTCCATCTATTCTTTTCCCTAGTTCACTTAGCAATCTTATTACAAATGTTTTGAACTTTATCTGGTAAATTATTTACCTCTGTTTCATTAGTTTTTTTTTTCGGGAAATTTTACATGTTATTTCACTTGAAACAAATCCCTCTGTCTTTTCATTTTGCTTAACTTTTTCTGTTTCTGAAATTAGGTGAAACAGTTATCTGTTCTGGACTGAAAGGGTATCCTTTTGGGGAGCATCCCTATATAGTCTATGTGTATCCAGTGGCTTAGTAGGAGAACTGGATCTGAAGTGAGCATGGGTCATGTCTTCTCCCAGGGTGATAGCTAGCAGCTATCACCTTGATGGGAGGTGGGACTGGAGATGGTGGGACTAGGGCTAAAGCCAGGTGTGAGCTGGGGCTTCCCCTATGCTCAGTGGCCATCATTGTCCTACTGGGGGTGGGGTCGGGTCCCAAGGTGATATAGCAGAAGGGTTCTGTCCAAGCTGGTTTTGTTCCTTCTAAGTGTGCACTCTCCCCACTCCCAGAAGCAGCATCTTTGCCCCAGAGGGTAGAAGTGCTGGAACAACAGGGGCCAGAGTGGTTGCCCAGTGTGGGCCAGGGCATGCTCTGGGACAGTTCCGGCATACCGGTGAGAACTTCAGACTGCTTCTGATCTGCTATTTCCATGAGTACCAGTAATGGCCATCCTTGTCCTATTCAGATGAAGTGCTGTGGTCAGCCAGCTCCATCCCCCTCAAACTGTGCACTCTCTTTGCCAATAGCAGTCTTTGCCCTAGTGTGGAATTGTGCCTGAGCTAAAGGTGCAGGGGCAAGCACATGGTGTGGGCTGGGGCACACTCTGGGGTGTTCGTGGCAAACTGGTCTGAGTCCTGGGCAGTTTCAGTATGCTTCGGCTGCCTTGTTTTGGAAGTAAGCAAGTAACTACTTGTTCTTCATGAGTGGAGTCTAGATTTCTTATAACCCTCCTATTAGTCCCACTGTTTTTTGAAGCAGTTAAGAGGACTTGTCTTCCTGGTGTCAGATCCAGGGCTGGGTACCCAGTATGTGGTTCAAACTGCTCGCTTTCTAGGGAGGATTTCTGAGCCCATGTAATCCTCCTCCTCTTCTGTATCCCCTCCTAGGGGCACAGGTCCTGAACTGATCTCTTCTCTTCCTACCTGACTCTGTGTGGATCTTTCATTACAGCCTTTAGTGTAGAGGAGCCTTTCAGCCAGCCTCCAGTTTGTTTTCAGTGAGAATTTTTCACATATGAATGTATTTTTGATGTGTTTGTGGGGGGAGGTGAGCTCATCCTCCTCCAACTCCACCATCTTTATCTCCCCTCAACAGAAGATTAGTAACTACTTTATTTCTATAAAGTATAAAAGGATTAACATTAGCTTATAGAAATTTCACAATATTCTGATTTCAAATCAGGAAAGAATTATGTGTTTTTATAGCCATAACTTCTTTTTTCAATTGTGTGGATTTGTAAATGCACAAAAATAATTCATCCTGACTCCAGACTGACAAGATTGGATTGACAGCTGATAAAAGTTGTCAACATTGCCTGTCATATTGAAACTTAGTAGACTATAAAATGCTTATAAAAGCTTCAGGTTATCTTGTCAATACTGGGATTTCTTCATTAAGAATTAATTAAAACAAATTTGCTTGTTAATAAAGCTCAAAATATCAATCAGTTCTATCACTAAAACGTGTGACTAACTTGTTTGTTATGTATGTGTACACATACTAACTTGATGTATGTGTACATCCATGGTTAAGAAATGAGATCTCATAGGCCTTTTTTTAGTTTATACTGAAAGCAACAGGGTGCAAAGGGATGTGAAAATTTTTTAATTAAAATTAGATCAGAGCATACACACAGCCAAGGTTAATTTCAATATTTTTCACAACGAGCAAAATAGGGAACAATATCTCTTTACTTTGATATGTCATTCCAGAATGGATTTTGTACTTAACATTCATATTGATTCACGTATTAGAACAAAATTAATTTCATTGAGAAAGTGAAAATAGAGTACTTCCTATGTCCAACTTACTACAATATAACAGAGTAAAACTTGTTAAAGTTGTACTTAAATTATATATTAAATTAATTTAATGTATTTGTTTTATTCATTCCTTAATTAAATTACCAGGCCCTCATGACACTTTTACTTTCTTATAGAAATGATAAAAATATCTTTCTAAGCTTCTGCGTTACTTTAAGTCACTAACAAGCAACTTATTTAATTAAAAATAATCTTATTTATTATGCAATAATTATTGATAATGTACTATGTTCTCTGTATTCTACAAAGTGGTGGCGATAAAATGGTAAGCAAAACAGACACATTACCTGTATTCATGGAGTTAACAGTTTATTGAGAGAAAATATACATATTTAAATAGTCCTACCATGAAAAATTATATCTCAAACAAGTGTTATAAAGGAGAGGTTTCCAGGACTATGAGAGTCTGGGTAGGGGAATTTGAAATAATGAAGCAGGTCAAGAAAGTCTTGAAGGGGTTAAACTTTAGTTTAGATCTGAAGGATTGGTACCAGTTTTGGTAAAAAGAGTCAGAGAAGGATCTACTGAGGCAGAAGAGCTGCATAAATGTCCATTGGCAAAATGCAGTTCAATGAATACAGGGAGTGTTGTAGGTTAAGTTGTGCTCTCCCTGAAAGATACGCTGAAGTCCAAACCTCTAGTACCTAAGAATGTGATCTTATTTGAAAATAGAGTCTTGGCAGATTTAACAAAGTTAAAATGATGTTGTTATGGTAGACCCCCAGTCTAATATGACTGGTGTCCTTATAAAAAGGGGAAATTTGGACACAGATATGCACAGGGGGAAGACTATGTGAAGAGACACAGGGAGAAAATAACCATCTTTAAGCCAGGGAATGCCTGAAGCTACTAGAAACTTGGAGGGAGGCCTGGGACAGATCCTTCTCTGGCACCTTTGGGAGAGCATGGCCCTGTCCACATTTTGATTTTGGATTTCTGGTCTGCAGAAAACTGTGAGACAAATTTCTGTTGTTTTAAGCCACGCTGTTTGTGTTACTTTGTGAGAGCAACCTTAGGAAACTAGTATAGGGATTGAAAGCAGTTTAATGCAGATGAAAAGGGAGAATAAGAGTAAGTTGATCTGAAGCGAAGATGGAGCAATAGGTAGGAACCAGATCATGGAGAGAGTCCTAAAGGCCATTGTAGGAGTTTTGTTTTTATTCTCAGAGCAAAGTAGTTAAGCAATCCAAACAGAGATGATAGTAGCTTGGACAAGAGTGGTAATGGTTATGAAGAGAAGTCAATGGGAACAAGAGAGTGGATTGAAAATTATAAATAACTTACAGAAAAGCAAGTTTACTCAATAATATCACTCCAGAAATTCTCTGCTCTTTTCTTTTACCATTAATTTTTCAGTCTACAGTGGATCATTCTCCTCACCATCAAAGGGTACCCCTTTTTTCTATCTGCTTCTTATTTGGTTGTTGATAACAGATTCATTGAGATATAGTTGACATATTATGTACATATTAAAAGTGTGAAGTTTAATAAAAGTTGACTTATTGATATAGCCATGAAACTATGACCACAATCAAGATAATGAACATATCCAACACCGAAAGTTTTCTAGTATTCTTCTGCAGTGACTTTCTTTATCCCTAGTGATATTGCTATCTTTGAAATCAATTTTGTCTGATATTAGTATAGCCACTCCAGTTTTTTTTTGCTTATTATTAGCATGGCATATCGTTTGTCATCATTTTACTTTTCACCTATTTGTACCTTTGTATTAAAGTAGGTCCCTCACAGACAGCAAATAATGGAGTCTTGCTTTCTTACCTAATCAGATAATCTTTTGCTTTTAATTGGGAGTGTTTCATTTATTTACACTTAATGTTACTCTTAGCATGGTTAAGTGTTAACCATTTGCCACTTGCTTTCTATTTGTCTCATTTGTTCTTTATGTTTTTGCCTTTTTCTATGCCTTCTTTTGGATTGAATATTTTAATTTTTTCATTTTATGTATATTATTGTCTTATAGCTATTATTTTTGGCTATTTTAGTGGTCGATTCTACCTTTAATATTAAGTGGTATACCACGTCACAGATAGAGCAATTTATAAGAATATAAGTCACGCTTATACTTCTCCTGATCTTCCTGTTATTATTATGCTTATTATTTTACATATGTTAAAAATCTCACGAGTCAAATATCACTGGAATATATTCAAATATTAAGTTCTGGATTGGTTTTGATTGATATGTTTTTATTGTCATCATGGTTCAGATTTTACTTCTTTGCATATCTGGTAATTTTTCATTTTATGCCAGACGCTTTGATTTGTTACCTTTTGGATGCTGGATATATTTTATATATCCTATAAATATTCTTTAGCTTTATTCTGAGAAATAGTTAAGTTACTTAGGAGAAGTTTGATTCTTTTGGGTCCTGCTTTAAACTTAGGTAGAAACAGAACAGTATTTAGTTCTGGATCTTTTTTTTTTTTTTTTGTCCCACTGCCTTGGCAGGGTCTTTCTAAGTACTCTTCCCAATACCCCCATGAATTATGAGGTTTCCTAGTCTGAAAAACATTCACTATTTCCAGCCTTGTGTGAACTCTGAAAATCATTTCCTCTAATCCTTTCAGCTGGTTATTTTCACAGCCTTTGGTAGTTTCCTCACAAACATGCACTGATCGGTACCCAGATGAATAATCAAGGGGACATGTGTGCAAATCTCTGGAGTTTTCTCTCTGCTGCTGTCTTCTCTTCAGAATGCTACCCTCTTTAGACTCCTAGCCCTGTCTACTCCTGGAAAGATTGTTTATCTTTAAAAGATTGTTCATACTTTCTTTACTCATAACTCATTTCCTCCTTTTTTAATCCTCTTTCCCTCTTGTTTTCCCCTCTCTCTAAAATCCTTAGCAAGTCACCAATGACCATTATTTGATAAACCTACGGGCTGATTTTTGGTCTAAGTGATATGGCCTCCATAATGTTTGACCTCATCTTTGCTGATTTTCCCCCTCACTCACTCCACTACATTTCTTTTTAATTCCTCAAACGTAGTCTGTATGATTTTTTTCTTGATTATTTATACTGGCTGTTCCCTCTGCTTGGAATGACCTTTCTTCAGATAACTACCTGCCTAACTCACTGCCCTTTTCCAAGCCTCATCACCCTACTTAAAATTGCAACAACTTCCTGTGATAGCTAGTCTCTAAAAATGACCCTCACTGAACGTTGTGTAGCCCCCTCCCCTTGAATCTGGGCTGCCCTGAGACTTGTTTGTAACCAATAAAATGTATCAAATGTGACAATCTAGAACTTCTGAGGCTAAGTCAGAGGAAGTTTTGTAGAGTCTATCTTGGTTTCTTGAAATACTCTCAGGATGGTCGCTGACAGTACACTCTCTCTCAGAACACAGCCTCCATACTGTGAAGCCAAAGTCACATGGAGAGGCCACCTATAGGCACTATGGCTAATAACCTCAACTGAGCTTCAACTGCTGGCCATGTGAGTGATTCATCTTGGACCTCCATCCAGCACAGACAAAAGCCCTAGTTAATATCTTTCTGAAAACACATGAGAAACCCAAGTGAGAACCAACTGGCTGAGCCCAGTTAAAGCACAATACTATAGAAAATAATAATACCTTATTTTAAGCCACTTAGTTTTGAAGTAGTTTATAGTTAAGGATGACTAGAAATCCCCTTTCCCTGCTTAATTTCAAATCCCCTATACTACATTTTATTTTTTTCCCTCTGAGTATTTATTATTATTTAATATACTTTATGACTTGCTACTTTATTATGCTTAGTATTTATTTTTTGTCTGGTTGTCTCCACCAGATTAAAAACTCTAAGAAGGTGCTGATCATTGTCTATTTTCTTCCATAATATATCTTAATTTTCTAGAGCAGTATACCTGGTATACAGTAGGGATTCAATAAATATTTGTAGAAAGAATAAGTGAACAAAGCAGTAGTCTATCATAAAAGTTAAACAAGAATCATTCTAGAGATGATCTTAAATTCACCTTAAATGTGACACATTTCCAAAACCAAAATGCTAAATTAAGGTATCAACAAATATCATAGAGTGTCTTTCAATTTAGGGACTTATAAATAGCAAACTGAAAGGTAACTATTAGGAGAAATAGAAGCTACTTGAAATTACTTTAAAATATTAGACCATTATATGACTCTTGGTAGTGATTTTACATTACTATAAAATTTTATGGAGTCATAATGAACAGAAGACCAAAGAATTTTTGTTCAAAAGTAACAAAACAAAATTTAAGATGAGGAGCATATAACTATAATTTTCCAGGAGAAGGATTTCTGGCAGTACCTTTTTTAAATTTTTTTGCGGTACGCAGGCCTCTCACTGTCGTGGCCTCTTCCGTTGTGGAGCACAGGCTCTGGACGCGCAGGCTCAGCGGCCATGGCTCACGGGCCCAGCCGCTCCGCGGCATGTGGGATCTTCCCGGACCGGGGCACAAACCCGTGTCCCCTGCATCGGCAGGCGGACTCTCAACCAGTGCGCCACCAGGGAAGCCCTGGCAGTACCTTTTTTGAGTGACTAAAGAGTTAACATAATTTGAGTTATGCAAGTTTATTAACATCAGTTTGGCACTATTTAAGGGACTGTCTGCTGGAGATTGACTTGTATTTGTGCTCAAAATATATTTTTCAAAAAAAGGAGGGGGAGAGAAACATTTATTGTGTTGGTGTCCAAATGCAGTTCAAACTGCTTTTTGTGAAAGAGTGATGTCACGCTATTTCCTTAAAGATCTTTTATATTGAAAACTATATTTCAGTTCTTAGATAGTTATAAATAAGTGATATGAAGAATGGCTATGAGTTTTTAAGGAAAAATACTTTTTAAGAATGTTCACTGAAAATCCTTTTAAAACTATAGGCTCTGAATTTTTAAAACATTCAGATAGATTCGTTTTTTGAATCTACAACTAGAATCTTGATATTGTAAAAGAATTATCAAAGTTTGACGTCTAATGCCAACATGCATTTTTATGCAAACTAAAACAGAAAAATGCCAAGCACCTTCCTCTAAGCTTGCAATGTACGTGAATTTTATATTAATTCTTTTGGACTCCTTCTGAACTTGAATATCTCACAGGTCTGACTGGGACATTTATCAATTCTTATGCTCAATGAATTCAGTCATTGGGTATATGTAATTTAAAACAATGAGGCATAACTGTCGGGGGTGCTTAAAAACATCAGTATGGATAGATAGCACAGACTCAGCATACAGATTGAGATTTCATGTGAGCCAAGGGCAAAGGCTAAAATTTAGTCTGAATTTGGAGCAAAACCAAAATTAAGACCAAACCTTACTGCAACACACTGAAACTCAAGTTTTTCATGTTTTCTTTATAGACAGGACTATTTCTCATTTACTTAACTTCTGCTATACAACCTTCACATTGAAAAGCAAAACAAACAAAATAAAATGTCATTAAACGATAATACATGATGTAGTTTGCTAAACAATTTACAGGTTTTTTTTTTTAAGTGCTGCTAACAGATTCTAACCTAACATTACCATTATCCTATATTCCTTTGCTTATAGAATGGACTATCATGATAACTAGGCACTAAGTTAAGTCAATAAAAGTTGCCAATTTGCCCCTTTTGAAATGGTTTTACATAAAGAATGACTTGAGATTATTTAGTCCTTGGTGGTAGAAATCTTTAACATGAAACCAAGTAGCTGCTTTTTTTGGCTTTGATTCGGGGGAAGTCAAAACCAAATGCACAAGGCCTGAAACATGGTGAAAAGGAGTAAAGTGGGCATAGTGGAGACTGAAGCTTGTAAACCCTATCTGAGTGGGGCAACTACCCCTCACCTCTACCAGATGGTTGCCATACTGAAATGTGGGCCCAAGAATGCCAGGTGTTTTGTTCCTGCGAGAAAAGCCAGGAATATGAGTTTATCATGTCATATCTCCAAACTAATAAACATTGAATTTACTTCATTCTTTTGTACTCTATGTAAGGCAAAAAGAATGAAACAAATAAATAAACAAACATATATGCATATATTAAATTTGGTCTACAGTTTACTAGTTTTAGGTCAACTCCTATTATAACTTTTTCTAAATAATGACCATCAGGATAACCTCTTAAATTTCCTCACACTCCTCAACTACCAACTTGTTGACACTAACAAGGTAGCATAGTAAAACAAGAAAAATGCTGTGTTTCTATCTTAGGCTAATTTTTTCAACTGTCAGTGTACCGCTGCTAAAACCTCTTCATTTTTCATTCATTTATTTTATATCTATATATCTTCTACTTTGTGCCAGGTAATGTTTTAGGCTCTTGGGCCACGGCAATGAGTAATATATATTAGGATCTGATTCTCAGAGAGCTTATACTCCATTGGAGGAAAAAATCAGTTGCTAGGAAAATATGATTAGTTTCATCTAGTAGTAAATGCTTTGAAGAGTAATAAGACAGGTCATGAATTAGACAGTGGATCTCTGGGTGTGTACGTTTATATCATTTGGGCAGGAAGGCTTCACTGAGGAAGTGATATTTGATCACAGATTTGAATGACATGAAGGAGCCAATCATGAGAAGATATGGAGAAGAAGCCTATGATTTCATTGGGAAGAACAAGACATAAGTCCTAACTTGGGAAATGACTTGGTGTGTTACAAGTATAGATATAAGGTCAGTGTGGATATATATGAATGATCATGGGAAAGTACAGTGGGGGGTTAATTCAGAGAGTGATTCAGGAGCCAAATATATGTTATGTAGGAAGCATTTGGTGGTTTTTAAGCATGAGAGTGAATGACATGATCTGATACAGATGAAAACACACAAACAAAAACAAATCACTCTGTTGGTGGATGAAAGTTAAGAGTGGAAGAAGAGGTGGGACCTTCAAGATGGCAGAGGAGTAAGACATGGAGATCACCTTCCTCTCCACAAATACATCAAAAGTACATCTACATGTGGAACAACTCCTACAGAACACCTACTGAACTCTGGCAGAAGACCTCAGACTTCCCAAAAGGCAAGAAACTCCCCACATTCCTGGGTAGAGCAAAAGAAAAAAAAAAAACAGAGGCAAAAGAATAGGGACAGGACCTGCACCTCTGGGAGGGAGCTGTGAAGGAGGAAAAGTTTCCACACACTAAGAAGCCCCTTCACTGGCGGAGACGGGGGTTGGGTGGAGGGGAAGCTTCGGAGCCACGGAGGAGAGTTCAGCAACAGGGGTGCAGAGGGCAAAGCGGAGAGATTCCCGCACAGAAGATTGGTGCTGACCAGCACTCACCAGCCTGAGAGGCTTGTTGGCTCACCCGCTGGGGCGGGCGGGGGCTGCGAGCTGAGGCTTGGGCTTTGGAGGTTAGATCCCAGTGAGAGGACTGGGGTTGGCTGCGTGAAAACAGCCTGAAGTGGGCTGGTGCACCACAGCTAGCCGGAAGGGAGTCCGGGAAAAAGCCTGGAATTGCCTAAGAGTCAAGAGACCTGGAACTGCCTAAGAGTCAAGAGACTATTGTTTTGGGGTGCACGAGGAGAGAAGATTCAGAACACCACCTAAACAAACTCCAGAGATGGGCTAGAGCTGTGACTATCAGTGTGGACACCAGAGACAGGCATCACATTCTAACATGGCTGCTGCAGCCACCAAGAAGCCTGTGTGCAAGCACAGGTCACTATCCACACCTCCCCTACCAGGAGCCTGTGCAACCCACCACTGCCAGGGTCCCCTAATCCAGGGACAACTTCCCCAGGAGAACACACAGCATGCCTCAGGCTGTTGCAACATCACACCGGCCTCTGCCGCCACAGGCTCACCCCACATTCTGTCCCCTTACCTCACCCCAGCCTGAGTGAGCCAGAGCCCCCTAATCAGCTGCTATTTTAACCCCCTTGTGTCTGGGCAAAGAACAGACACCAGAGGGTGACCTACATGCAGAGGCGGGACCAAATCCAAAGCTGAACCCCAGGAGCTGTGCGAACGATGAAGAGAAAGGGAAATTTCTCCCAGCAGTCTCAGGAGCAGTGGATTAAATCTCCACAATCAACTTGATGTACTCTGCATCTGTGGAATACCTGAGAAGACAATGAATCATCCCAAAATTGAGGTGGTGGACATTGGGAGCAACTGTAGACTTGAGGGTTTGCTGCATGCAACTGACTAGTTTCTGATTTTTATGTTTATCTTAGTTTCGTTTTTAGTGCTTGTTATCATTGGTGGATTTGTTTATTGGTTTGGTTGCTCTCTTCTTTTTCCTTTATTTTTAAATTACTTTTTTTATTCTTTTATTTTAATAATTAAATTTTTTTATTTTAATAACTTTATTTATTTTATTATATTTTGTTTTCTTTCTTTTTTTCTCCCTTTTCTTCTGAACCTTGTGGCTGACAGAGTCTTGGTGCTCTGGCTCATTGTAAGGCCTCAGCCTTTGAGGTGGCAGAGCTGAGTTCAGGACATTAGACCACCAGAGACCTCTGGCCCCATGTAATGTCAAACAGCGAGAACTCTCCCAGAGATCTCCATCTCAATGCTAAGACCCAAGTCCACTAAATGTCCAGCAAGCTCCAGTGCTGGACTCCCCATGCCAAAAAACTAGCAAGACAGAGAAGCTGGCTAAAATCATAATAACACCAAAACACACCACTGAACAGGGTCCTGCCCACAAGAAAGACAAGATCCAGCCTCATCCACTAGAAAACAGGCACCAGCCCCTCCACCAGGAAGCCTATGTGACCCACTGAACCAACCTTACCCACTAGGGGCAGACACCAAAAACAACGGGATCTATGAACCTGCAGCATGTGAAAAGGAGACCCCAAACACAGTAAGTTAAGCAAAATGAGAAGACAGAGAAATACGCAGCAGATGAAGGAGCAAAGTAAAAACCCGCCAGATCAAACAAGTGAAGAAGAAATAGGCAGTCTACCTGAAAAAGAGTTCAGAGTAATGATAGTAAAGATGATCCAAAATCTTGGAGATAGAAAGGAGAGGATAAAAGAAACGTTTGACAAGGACCTAGAAGAACTAAAGAGCAAACAAACAATGATGAACACCACAATAAATGAAATTAAAAATTCTCTAGAAGGAATCAATAACAGAATAACTGAGGCAGAAGAATGGATAAGTCACCTGGAAGTTAAAATAGTGGAAATAACTACTACAGAGCAGAATAAAGAAAAAAGAATGAAAAGAATTGAGGACGGTCTTAGAGACTTCTGGAACAACATTAAACCCACCAACATTTCAATTATAGGGGTCTCAGAAGAAGAAGAGAAAAAGAAAGGGACTGAGAAAATATTTGACGAGATTATAGTTGAAAACTTCCCTAATATGGGAAAGGAAATAGTTAATCAAGTCCAGGAAGCACAGAGAGTCCCATACAGGATAAATCCAAGGAGAAATATGCCAAGACACATATTAATGAAACTATCAACAATTAAATACATAGAAAGAATATTAAAAGCAGCAAGGGAAAAACAACACACAAACAAGGGAATCCCCATAAGGTTAACAGCTGATCTTTCAGCAGAAACTCTGCAAGCCAGAAGGGTGTGGCAGGACATATTTTGTGATGAAAGGAAAAAACCTACAACCAAGATTACGCTACCCAGCAAGGATCTCATTCAGATTCGACAGAGAAATTAAAACCTTTACAGACAAGTAAAAGCTAAAAGAATTCAACACCACCAAGCCAGTCTTTCAGCAAATGCTAAAGGAACTTCTCTAGGCAGGAAACACAAGAGAAGGAAAAGACCTACAGTAACGAACCCAAAACAATTCAGAAAATGGTAATAGGATTACCATTACCATTACCATTAATAGGCAATACATATCGATAATTACCTTAAATGTAAATGGATTAAATGCTCCAAACAAAAGACATCGATTGGCTGAATGCACAGGAAAACAAGACCCGTATATATGCTGTGTACAGGAGACCCACTTCAGCCCTAGGGACACATACAGACTGAAATTGAGGGGATGGAAAAAGATATTTCATGCAAATGGAAAGCAAAAGAAAGCTGGAATAGCAATTCTCATATCAGAGAAAATAGACTTTAAAATAAAGACTATTACAAGAGACAAAGAAGGACACTACATAACGATCAAGGGATTAATCCAAGAAGATATAACAATTGTAAATATTGATGCACGCAAAATAGGAGCACCTCAATACATAAGGCAAATGCTAACAGCCATAAAAGGGGAAATTGACAGTAACACAATCATAGTAAGGGACTTTAACACCCAACTTTCACCAATGCATAGATCAACCAAAATGAAAATAAATAAGGAAACACAAGCTTTAAATGACACATTAAACAAGATGGACGTCACTGATATTTATAGGACATTATCCAAAAGCAACAGAATACACTTTCTTCTCAAGTACTCATGGAACATTCTCCAGGATAGATCATATCTTCGGTCACAAATCAAGCCTTGGTAAATTTAAGAAAATTGAAATTGTATCAAGTATCTTTTCCAACCACAATGCTATGAGACTAGATATCAATTACAGGAAAAGATCTGTAAGAAATACAAACACATGGAGGCTAAACAATACACTACTTAATAACGAAGTGATCACTGAAGATATCAAAGAGGAAATTAAAAAATACCTAGAAACAAATGACAATGGAGACACGACAACCCAAAACCTATGAGATGCAGCAAAAGCAGTTCTAAGAGGGAAGTTATAGCAATACAGTCCTACCTCAAAAAACAAGAAACATCTCAAATAAACAACCTAACCTTTTACCTAAAGCAATTATGGAAAGAAGAAGAACAACAACAAAAAACTCAAGTTAGCAGAAGAAAAGAAATCATAAATATCAGATGAGAAATAAATGAAAAAGAAATGAAGAAAACAATAGAAAGATCAATAAACTAAAAGCTGATTCTACGAGAAGATAAACAAAATTGATAAACCGTTAGCCAGGCTCATCAAGAAAAAAAGGGAGAAGACTCATCAACAGAATTAGAAATGAAAAAGGAGAAGTAATAACTGACACTGCAGAAATAACAAGGATCATGAGAGATTACTACAGGCAACTCTATGCCAATAAAATAGACAACCTGGAAGAAATGGACACATTCTTAGAAAAGCACAACCTTCTGAGACTGAACCAGGAAGAAACAGAAAATATAAACAGACCAATCACAAATGCTGAAATTGAGACTGTGATTAAAAATCTTCCAACAAACAAAAGCCCAGGACCAGAGGGCTTCACAGGCGAATTCTATCAAACATTTAGAGAAGAGCTAACATCTATCCTTCTCAAACTCTTCCAGAATATAACAGAGGGAGGAACACTCCGAAACTCATTCTACAAGGCCACCATCACCCTGATACCAAAACCAAAGATGTCACAAAAAAATAAAACTACAGGCTAATATCACTGATATTAGCAATATCACTGATAGATGCAAAAACCTCAACAAACTACTGTCAAACAGAATCCAGCAGCACATTAAAAGGATCATACACCATGTTCAAGTGGGGTTTAACCCAGGGATGCAAAGATTCTACAATATACAGAAATCAATCAATGTGATACACCATATTAACAAATTGAAGGATGAAAACCATATGATCATCTCAATAGATGCAGAAAAATCTATCGACAAAATTCAACACCCATTTATGATAAAAACCCTTCTGAAAGTAGGCATAGAGGGAACTTACCTCAACATAATAAAGGCTATATATGACAAACCCACAGCCAGCATCTTTCTCAATGATGAAAAACTGAAACCATTTCCTCTAAGGTCAGGAACAAGATAAGGCTGCCCGCTCTCACCACTACTATTCAACATAGTTTTGGGAGTTTTAGCCATAGCAATCAGAGAAGAAAAAGAAATAATAGGAATCCAAACTGGAAAAGAAGTAAAACTGTCACTGTTTGCAGGTGACATGATACTATACGTAGAGCATAGTAAAGATGCTACCAGAAAACTACTAGAGCTAATCAATGAATTTGGTAAAGAGCAGGATACAAAATTAATGCACAGAAATCTCTTGCATTGTTTTACACTAATGATGAAAAATCTCAAAGCGAAATTAAGGAAACACTCCCATTTAGCACTGCAACAAAAAGAATAAAATACCTAGGAATAAGCCTACCTAAGGAGACAAAAGACCTGTATGCAGAAAACTATAAGACACTGATGGAAGAAATTAAAGATGATACCAACAGATGGAGAGATATACCATGATCTTGGATTGGAAGAATCAACATTGTGAAAATGACTAGTACCCAAAGCAATCTACAGATTCAATGCAATCCCTGTCAAACTATGAATGGCATAGTTTTTCACAGAACTAGAACAAAAAATTTCACAATTTGAATGGAAATACAAAAGACCCCGAAAGGCCAAAACAATCTTGGGAAGAAAAACGGAGTTGGAGGAATCAGGCTCCCTGAATTCAGACTGTACTACAAAGCTACACTAATCAAGACAGTATGGTACTTGCACAAAAACAGAAATATAGATCAATGGAACAGGATAGAAAGCCCAGAGATAAACCTATGCACATATGGTCACCTTATTTTTGATAAAGGAGGCAATAATATACAGTGGAAAGAAGACAGCCTCTTCAATAAGTGGTGCTGGGAAAACTGCACAGCCACATGTAAAAGAATGAAATTAGAACACTCTCCAGCACCATACACAAAAATGAACTCCAAATGGATTAAAAACCTAAATGTAAGGCCAGACACTATAAAACTCTTACAGGAAAACATAGACGGAACACTCTGACATAAATGACAGCAAGATCCTTTTTGACCCACCTCCTAGAGAAATGGAAATAAAAACAAAAGTAAACAAATGGGACCCAATGAAACTTAAAAGCTTTTGCACAGCAAAGGAAATCATATACAAGATGAAAAGACAGCCCTCAGAATGGGAGAAAATATTTGCAAATGAAGCAACTGACAAAGGATTAATCTCCAAAATATATAAGTAGCTCATGCAGCTCAATATCAAAAAGCAAACAACCCAATCCAGAAATGGGCAGAAGACCTAAACAGACATTTCTCCAAAGAAGATATATAGATTGCCAACAAACAAATGAAAGAATGCTCAACATCATTAATCATTAGAGAAATGCAAATCAAAACTACAATGAGATATCATCTCACACCAGTCAGAATGGCCATCATCAAAAAATCTAGAAACAATAAATGCTGGAGAGGGTGTGGAGAAAAGGGAACCCTCTTGCACTGTTGGTGGGAATGTAAATTGATACAGCCACTATGGGGAACAGTATAGAGGTTCTTTAAAAAACTAAAAATAGAACTACCATAAGACCCAGCAAACCTACTACTGGGCACATACCCTGAGAAAACCATAATTCAAAAAGATTCATGTAACACAGTGTTCATTGTAACTCTATTTACAGTATCCAGGACACGGAAGCAGCCTAAGTGTCCATCGACAGAAGAATGGATAAAGAAGATGTGGCACATATATACAATGGAATATTGCTCAGCCATAAAAAGAAACGATATTGAGTTATTGTAGTGAGGTGGATGGACCTAGAGTCTGTCATACAGAGTGAAGTAAGTCAGAAAGAGAAAAACAAATACTGTATGCTAACACATATATATGGAATAAAAAGAAAAAAAGGTTCTGAAGAACCTAGTGGCAAGACAGGAATAAAGACAGACGTAGAAAATGGATTTGAGGACATGCGGAGGGGGAAGGATAAGCTGGGATGAAGTGAGAGAGTGGCATTGACATATACACACTGCCAAATGTAAAATAGATATCTAGTGGGAAGCAGCTGCATAGAACAGGGAGATCACCTGGTGCTTTGTGACCACCTAGAAGGGTGGGATAGGGAGGGTGGGAGGGAAACACAAGAGGGTGGGGATATGGGGATATATGTATACGTATAGCTGATTCACTTTGGTATACGACAGAAAGTAACACAACAATGTAAAGCAATTATACTCCAATAAAAATGTTTAAAAAAAAAGTGGAAGCAACGATATCATTTAGTAGGTAATTCAAAGCAATGTTGATGGGAGAAAATGGTGGCTTGAGCTTATGTGATTAGAAAAGTAGAGAATGATTACAGATTAAGAATATATTTGGAGGGTTGAACCAAAAAGACTTTTTGATATATTTGATGTAGAAGGTGAGTGAAAGATAGGAACAACGATATCTGCCATTTTTTTTCTACTTTAGTAATTTTGTGGTATCATTCACTGAATTGAGGAGCATGGAAGCGGAATACTTTTAAGGTAAAGATAAAGTTGCACTCCAGAGTTAGGTATTGGGCTTGCTAAATTTGAGATGTTTCTTAAACATGCAATTAGGAATGTCTAATTGGTAGTTGGATATTTGCATTTGGAATTCAGAAGAGAGGTCAGCACTGGCTATTAATATTTGAGACCCAATGGCATATGGGTTGTAAAGTCATGGGACCAGGTGAAATAATCTGAAGAGAAATTATAGAGAAAGAAGAGAAAGAAAATCTAGGACATAGCTCTGGGACATGCCAATATTGAATAAGAGAGGAATACATATAATAGAGGAATCAACAAAGGAGACTGAGAAATAGCTAGTGAGGTAACAGAAAAGCCAAGGGGGAATGTAGCCACAGAAGCCAAGGAAAGAAAGTATTGTAGTTCGAGAAGAAGCAAGTGGCCAACTGTTTAGCTGAGAGATCTAGTAATATTAAAACAGTGAAATAGCTGTTAAAGTTAGCACGGGGGAAGTCATATGTTACAAGAGCTATTTCAGTTGAATGATGATCTTTTGAGGAGAGAATGGAGGACAAAGAAGAGGGAGACAATAAACACTCTTCTAATCAGCTTATTGTGAAAGGGAACCAAAAAGAAAAATGATAGCTGCAAGGCAATGTGGACCAAAAGAGGGTTTTATAAAGTAGGAGGATTCTAGAATATGTACGTTGGTAGGATTGACTTGGTAGAAAGAAACTGACTATGCAGGAGACGGGATAATTGCCAGAGCCAGGTTCATTAGAAGGTGAGCATTGTGAGAGCTAGAGCACAAAAGGAGAAGTTTAATATGAACAGGGACATTTCATTTATTGTAAGAAAAAATAGAGGGACAGAGATAGAAGTTCAATTTCATGTAGGTCTGTAAATTTTGTGATGAAAGTGAAGAAACTTTAGACTATTTTATCAATGTCAGCATTTGAGAGGGAAGAGTGAGTGGATAGGAAATGGGACTAGAGGTGAAGGCACCATAGGACTAAGGAGAAGGTATGAGATTCTCATTTTGGATAATGTCAGAGTAAACATGCAGTGTAGGGGGGTTGCAGGGTATTAGAGAATACCATTTGTCACCCTGTGACCATACATTTAGAGTGAGACAAGAGAGCATTATTGTGCATCATGAAGTTTGCGCTGTGTGGTAGGCTGAATAATGGTCCCCCAAAATATCCAGGTTCTCATCTCTGAACCTGTGAATATTACCATATATGACAAGAGGGACTTGGCAGATGTGATTAAATTAAGGATCATGAGATAATATTTATTTGGGTTAGCTGGATCTGTCCCAAATGTAATCACAAGTGTCCTTTTAAGAGTGAGGCAGAAGGAGGACTTCCCTGGTGGTACAGTGGTTGAGAGTCCGCCTGCCGATGCAGGGGACACGGGTTCGTGCCCCGGTCCGCGAAGATCCCACATGCCTCGGAGCGGCTGGGCCCGTGAGCCATGGCCGCTGAGCCTGCGCGTCCGGAGCCTGTGCTCCACAATGGGAGAGGCCACAACAGTGAGAGGCCCGCATACCGCAAAAAAAAAAAAAAGAGTGAGGCAGAAGGAGATTTGATTAGAAAAGAGAAAAAGGTAATATGATGAGAATAAATTTCTCATGTTTGAAGCCAGTAGGTTTGTGGTAATTTGTTATAGCAGTGATAGGAAACTGATATACTCCATTAATTAATTAACTGATTAATTCCTCTTCCTTTGTATGTATAACTTCTCCCTTATTTTAGGATACTTCCTATTAGCATTAAACATGCTTAAGAGTCTCCTTTAAAAAGCAACAACATTAATAAAAAAAACAAGATAAAATTTCTTAACTTCACCTGCTCAGCCCTAGCTAATATTCCCTTTAAAATAGTCCTTTTTAAAACTAAAGGTTTTAATTTTTATCTTCTCCACCTCACCTTTCATCCATTCCTTAATCCACTACCAACTGTCTTCAACTTTTTACTCCAGTAAACCACTCTAAATATTTAGCAATGTGCTTTTATTCTTAATTCCAGTGTAATCTGTTCATTTCTACTTTTCTTAGCCTCTTGGTTAAGCAATTGATTTCCCTGTTCTGGTGATATTCTCTCTTTTTCTATTCTATGACACCACTTTTTTTTCTAGTTACTTTTTCCCCGTCTCTGTCCATTCTTTTGTCTCCTTCATGAGCTGCCCTTTTTTCAGTTTTTACCTGAGTGTTCTTAACAGAACTCTATTTTCTTCTCATTCTGTACACTTCCCTTGAGTAATCTTATCTATTTCCAGGACTTCGATTACTATCTGTATACTGATCACTAAATTTTCTATCTGGCACTCAGAGTTCTCACCTGCTCAAATACACCCTGTTCTACTACACCTTCCTGTCACACTGAGATGTCCTGAGTTGGAAGGACAGTCTCTGTCATCCTGTTCCACAGCACACTCATACTAGACTACAGTGACTAAGAATATTGGATCTGGGGTCACTGAATTGAATTTGAGTCTGGCTTTGCTCCCTTCTTTCCTGCAATAGCAGAGGCAAGCGATTTCTCATCTTAATCTGTAAAATAGTAAACCCCCTCTAAACTCTGATGATTAAATGACACAAGATACAAGTCAAGGCATAGTATGTGGCACACAGCAGGTGATTAATAAATGCTGGCCATTATTATTACTGCTAGTTTTCTTCTTTTCCTAAGTACTGTATCCACTGGTAATTACTACCATGGCACTTGTATTTTCTAGTGCCGTTTCTGTAATAGCTTCTAAACTCTTCCACAGCTTTCGGTATTCACAGCCCACCATTGCTATCCCCACTCCTCTTTGCAGTTGTCTCCATCAGTTTTCCTGTCCCTCCTGCATTTGCTTTTCTGTTTTGTTTCACTTTCCTTGTCACTCCCACACTCATTTTTCTGTTCTCTTTGTCACTCCCCTTCTCCTCCTGAGTCTCAGTAGTCCAGATCACTCTTTAAGACAGTAGTCCGCAACCTATTTGGCACCAGGGACTGGTTTCGTGGAAGACAAGTTTTCTACAGACTGGTGGTGGGAGGGGGGGCGGGCAGGGGCGGTGGTCCAGGCGGTAATGCGAGCCATGGGGAGCGGCAGATGAAGCTTTGCTTGCCCCCTGCTTACCTCCTGCTGTGAGGCCCAGTTCCTAACAGGACCGGTAGCGGTCCGTGGCTCGGGGGTTGGGGACCCCTGCTTTAAGACACCTTCCATTATGCCAAGTTCTGCTTCTTAGTTTTTATAGTTGTAAGATATTTTATCATTATTATTTATAGTAAAAATGGGAAGCGATGATTAGTAGAGACTTGTAAGTCTCCTTAACCTGAGGACAGCCCTGGAAAAGAAATTTCCTTGAAATAAGTTAGTGACAGATCACCTGGCAAACACTAATGGTATGCACTCGTGGGAGAGTCATTATCTATGGACTGCTATAGCAGGATGTCTAGGGTGCTTACGGAAAACAAACATAGAATCTATGGGTCTATGTGGCATGGTCCCCTAGAAATGTAATGTATACTCTGTGACACTCCTAGTGTAAAATGGAGATTTTAAAAAATGTCCAAACAGCTCCTTTTAGGTAAAAACTAGCACTGTACATATCTGTCAGGGGCTTCATTTGTTAACGTGGTCCTGATTGACAAGAAAGGCCTGGGAAGTTGTGTTTGTCTTTCTGTATGTGTCCCTGCTTTGTCTGTGTCATTTGATTATGTGTATCCTTGAAATCATTAGTAAAGCTTGATAATGAGTGAGGTTTATGATTTGTGTGAGTCTGATTTGACAATTCAAACCTTTGGGTTTTCTCAGTAGATATGGTGGCATTCAGATGACTGAAGTTGCTGGAAAACTTCTCTCTAGATATTTGAGTCAATGCTAGGCTATGATTCCAAAATAACTATCTGTAATGGTTACAGTTCCCTTTGAGGCAATGCATTATCATAGTAATTCAGTGAAGAAGCGTGTATACACGTGTATAATGCAATACATCATCAATGTCTATATCTCTCAGTCTGTATAATGCCACAGAGCAAACATCAATCTGATCAGTGATTTGCCATTACAGAGCCTCTAGAATATTTGACTATTAAAATAAATCAATCATTCATTCATTCATTTAGCCTCCAACTATTTAAGAAATAATTTCTATAAAAATATATGCATTTTTCACTGAATTACATATGAACCAATTTACAAATAAGGTTAGCTTATTTTCAAAATATCCCATCTTCTTTTGAAAATTGTAGCCTAAACTATTTAGATATCATTTATGAGAAGTAGAAATATAACACACCATATTTGTGTCTTTTTCTTTTTCTTGCTGTTACAATGAATATTACATATTTTTCAAGTGTGCTATTTTCCAAATGTGTATTTCATCTTATTGTAATTAGGACCACAACATTTCCTAGAACGTTGCTTACATCTTAATGAAAGGATAATTATGCTGTGAAGCTTTATATTTTGGACATTACATTTATTTCTCAGTGATTCTCTCACTTTGTAGAAAAAATTTTTTTCATTCCTGTGTTTTTAATGCATCATGTACCTGATGGAAAATAAAGATATTCTTCAATGAGGCTATGTTGTCAGTTGATAAGAATTCAAATATCTACATGAAGCCCCTTTTTTCTCCTCCTTTAACAGATTTCCAAAATTCTCTATTTCTTTTTAGTAAGGGTTCCTTGGATACTTTTTAACATTGCTTTTCTTTCTGCATCTTTTGAAAGATGATCTATATGTAGAAAGGATTACAGTCTGAAGGGACTTGGGAATCTAAAAAGTCATCTGGGTTCAAGAGAAAGGGGAGGGACTTCCCTGGCAGTCCAGTGGTTAAGACTTTGCCTTCCAGTGCAGGCTGTGAGGGTTTGATCCCTGGTCAGGGAGCTAAGATTCCACATATCTCGTGGCCAAAAAGCCAAAACATAAAACGGAAGCAATATCGTGACAAATTCAATACAGACTTTAAAAATGGTCCACATCAAAAAAGCTTTAAAAAAAAGAGAAAGGGGAGTCAATACTAATTATAATGTAAGAACAATAATAGTTCACCTTTGTATCATCCTTCACCTTTGTATCGAACTTTTCAAAATCATTTCAAGGTATTTCTAATATATAAATATCATAATCTACAGCACACAGAAGCTGAGTTCTCCACATATTCCAGTTTATTGAATTACAAGGGAGAGCAATTTTATAAAATTAAAATCTCAAAATGGATTTTCTTTTGACTGTTGTTTGGAAAGGCCTGTTGCCTTAGTTGATAAAAATCAAGAAGATTTAAGGTTGGCCGTAAATAAAACAATCTCCTCATGGGAGGTGAAGCCTGACAGTAGTGCTGGCACCCACCCCCACTGAGGTGGGCTTCTCCCCGGTTCTGCCTTGGACTGTGTTACTGTTCCCTGTATGCCCTGCCCTTCTCCTTGGGAGGAGTGCGCCCGTCCACAAAGTTGAACTTAGGTGTACCCATGTGATGATGTGACGTGTTTTGGTCAATGAAGTGTGAACAAAGGGAAGGATGTCACTTGCTGGCACAGGCTTTAAGAGTTGGCACAGGCTTTGCCATTCTCTCTCATTTTCCTTCTCCTGTGACAGTCATATTGTGTCCTAAGAGAAGATGGCATGACAAAGCTGCAGGCAACCAACAGTGGACATGTATGGTGAGTGAGGAATAACATTGTGCTGTAAGTCACGGATGTTTTAGAGTCGTTTGCACTGAAGCACAACCTAGGCTGACTTCCCTGGTCAGGTTTGTTAAGACTATTCACTATCCTGTTCTCTAGTGTTGCTACTTACTCCCTTTGTAATATTCTGACCTAAATGTGGTCAAAGGCATTCCTCTTGATCCTCCATTGCTAAGTACCTTCACTAAAACCAGGTGTCAGAAAACTGTGAAAAAACCTGGAATCTAGCATAATCCCCCCTATATTTACTGATTCTCTAGTTCCATATGGAACCCCAGGGTAAAAACATCTTGATAGACGTCCAGTCTTTAGTTCCTGTTCTTGGCTAGCAATTGAATGGCTCTTACCACCTGTGGCAGACACTGCACAGTTGCGCAGATCAGCGCCTCCTTCAGAAAAATACTCATTGCCCAGTTGTGAGGACCAACTGTTAACTCCTTTGGGTCCACCTCAGACTGAGCTGAGGCCATCTGCTCCTCAGAATAGCCTTAGACAGTGACTAAACCAGAATGTAGTTCCAGCACCTAGACATTTCCTTTCAATAGGGGACTTGTCTAATGGGTAACCTTTGAGGCTCCCCAGTGGGCTGGCTGAGACTTTGTCAGATCTGCATTCTGCCTGGCATTTCCTCCTACCCAATCCTGCTTTCTCTTATTTCTTCACTGATATTACTTTCCAAGAGAATTTGTACTCCTGACTTTGGCTTAACATCTGCTTCCTGGAGGAACAAACTCACACAATATTCACCAACTTTTTGAGAGTGCCCTCCTAGGTATAAAGACAGGACCGAAAAAATAAAAAGCAAAAAAATTTTTTTTAAATTAAAAAGAATAAAAGAAAGAAATGGTGGAATTTATCTACACTGTAGGTAGAAGTAATGGATGCCTGAACTGGTATTTAACTGGTATTTAATGACAAGAAGTGGGAAAAAAAAGATTTGAAAAAAATTTAGGAAGCTCAAATTATAGGCTTATCTTTGCCACTAAATTGTGTCACATTAGTCTGGATGTTTAATTCATCTGGACTTCGGTTTACTCACTTGTGAAAAAGAGTCATTTGAATGAGGTAACTGCTAAAGTTTTTTCAATACTATTCAGAGAGAAAAAGTGGGGGAAGATGGACAAAGGGGAAGGGGAGGGAGGGAACAGGGTAGGTGGAATTATAGGGATGAATATAGCAGGAAAGATTTGAAAGAGCTTTGGTTGGGAAGATTTGCACATTTATGACATTAGTGAGAAGTCTTTTTTTTCAGGCAAAAATCTAAAGTGCATTTAACATACTGATTTATGTTCCTCTAGCCTCCTAACTTTCTTTTAAAATCTCTTAATACCATAAACATATTTTTATCTAGTCTTTTGAAAGAGAATTTATAACATCTTAGAACTGTCACTTAAATACGAAGAGGGAGTCAATCGTTATCGGGGTATTTGGTAAGTTTGTGAAAAGCATTAAGCAAAGTCCCAATAAAACCAAATTTCCTTTTCAAAAAATTCTAGGATTTATGTAAATCTCATAGACTTTGGCAGGCGGGGAAAATAGATATTTGCCATAAAGAGTAGTGACTTGAGTCTACAGCTTAAGCAATACAGGCAATTGTAGGAAAAGTAAAGAAAGAAGTTCCACTTTACTCTCCTGTGCTTTGGCAAATTGTGTTGCATCTGCTACAGACCTGGCAAAGTACAGTGTATCATTTTGGAAATTGCTGCTGAGTGTGGTTATTGCACACTACCGCAACAGAGGTTTCCAAAGTCATTGCAGAGCTGGGGTGACAGGGTCACTAGGTATGAGCACTTTCTGGGCTCTTTGTCAGTCTGCTGAATAGCTGACATCAGTTTCAGGAGGCAGAAAAGTGCCAGAGTCTGTTTTCACTTGGCAAGCCTTTGACAGATCATAGTTGAGTGAATAAAAGTTCTACTAACTTACTTGTACTTCTAGAACTCCACGATGTTTCTTGAGTGTTGAAATAAATGAACAGGCAAAACAATAGTTGATTTTAAGTTTTGTTATCATTCTAAAAAAATTCTGAAAGAATTCATATTTTATTTTAAAAATATCAGTAAGTGTAAATGTAGCAATGAAGATAAATACAATACTAAATATTTATTCTAGCGTGGGCACCATCACCTCTTGCCTGAAATACCGAAGTAACCTTTTTATCTCCTATTTTGCCTTTCTTCAGTCTTTCTGCACAATGTAGCCAAAGAGACTTTTCTGAAGAAAAAAAAAATCTGATCATGGCATTCCCTGTTAAGATATCTTGTGATCTCACCTATTTAAAAAACTTTAGTAGGTTAATCCATTAAGTAATGCTATGTAGGAAATCACACAAAAACTTAGCTGTTTAAAACAACCAAAATCATTTTCTTTTCCTCACCATTTCTATGGGTACATAATTCAGGAGTGGTTTGGCTTAATGGTTCTGGCCTGAAGTCTCTTTAAGGCTGTGATGGCTTGTTGGCTGCAGCTGCAGTTATACGAAGGCTTGACTGAGGCTGGGGATCTGTTCCTAAGAAAGCTCACCTCACTTACGTGGCTGTTATGTTGCTGATCACAAGTTGATTTCTCTCCAGAGGGCTGCTTGAATCTCCTCACAACATGGTGGCTAGTTTACCCCAGAGTGACTCAAGCAATCAAAGCAGAACTCCACTGATTTTTGTGAACTAATCTCAGAACTTTATCACTTCTGTCATGTTCTATTTGTTAAATAGGCCAGCATTGATTCATTATGGGAGGGGAGCACACAGAGGTGTAAATCATAGGAGGCAAAGATCATTGGGTACCATCTTGGAGGCTGGCTATCATAGTTGGTTTTTATTTGTTTATTTTGGGAAAGAGTTCAAACTCTAAGACATTGCTTACAAAACCTTCGTCAAAATGATTTGACCATTTCTTACATCTTACATCTCAAGCCATAAAAAAAAATCTTTATTTAGTTCTTCTAATGCATACCATACTGTTATCACTCTCATCTCAGATCTCATATTCCCATTATTTTATTGATCCACTGCTACTCATTCCTAAGGTTAACTTGTTAGATATTACTCTTTTTTGAAAGTTTCACCTTGACTTCCCAATCGTGGATTGGTGACTCCGTTCTGTTCCCACATAGTATCTTGTCTTTCTTAAATTATAATATCCATTACACTTCTCTTTTATAATTACATTTTTTTCCTATTGTGTATGCACTAGCAATCTTTGAGATCTATGAAGGAAGGAGCTTTGCATATTTTGTTCATCATTCTGCCTCATTGCCCACCCCAAGTATAAAATGAAATATTTGTTGAATGAATGAATGATTATAAAAATGAATGTAAGAATATCTTCACTCTCAGTAAGTGACATTTACTTCTAATTTTCTAAGAAAACAGATACAATCTAATAGCTAAATTCACCTATAATCATTTTTATCTAACTTATCTCTCTTTATAAACATTAAAAACAGAAAAGAAAAATCCAGTGTAATATATCAAGACTAGGGTTTGGTACTCTTTAGGATCACACTAGTAATTTGTAGATTCTAGAAATACATACCCCATATTTTTCTTCCAGTGATCACTGATAAACTAATGAAAATGATTTTATATTTCTAAGTTATAGATAAATACTCTGACATCTGAGAATCAGTGAAAGTCAATTAAGATTTTCTACTAAATTAAAATATTTTTCCTTCCAAATCTGTGAAATTGCAATGTTGTGGTTAAAATAGACTGAGTCAAAATTTTCATGTCTTCAAATTTAATATTACCTATATATTATTTTCATATTCCAGTTTTAAAGATGAACAAAACATCATTTAGCAAAATATAGTATTATTAATTAATTTTACAAAACAAAGATCACTTAAAGACATTTCTATGAATTTGAAATGTTTTTATTAAATATGTCACTTTACCTCCCACTAAACGTCACTGAATATAATCAAATCCCTATTCACAGTAAGAGACCCTACTGTGCATATGCTTAGAGAAATAGTAGTGCTTAAGAAAAGTACTTCATTGGTAAAGTTTCAGTCAATATTTCCATTATTTTAAAAGTGTTGGAATATCTACTTCTCCAGATACGTTAAATGGCAAATAAATGGAGGGAAGCAGGGAAGGGGATAGTTCATGTTCCATCTTATTGACTGGAGACTCTGAGAAAGCACTTCATGTAGGTTGATGTGGCATCTGTAAATACCATCTGACTGAACAGAACCTGGCTGGTTACTTGTCTCAATTATACTGATGTTTCTGGTCTTAATGCCTTTGGGGCTCACATTTATCCTTTGTCTGCCCCATGGATGAACTCATTTGGAAGACATTTTTGTAAAAGTTCTCCAAATTGGAACAATTACTTTGAATTTTGTCAGTGAAGTATTTACATACAGCAAAAATTAGTACATTATTTGATAATAAGTTCATGGTAATCTGTGGTCCTCTGCTATATTGGTATCATTTACACATCACACAGCCTGCATTTTGTAAAACTTTCTTTGATTATTTGTGGTTTGAGACATGAATGTAAGAGATACAATGGAAAAGGAAAGTGTGAGTTTCCTTTCTGTTTATGATACTTATATGGGTCTATTTAGGACAGATTTGGGGGTACTTGGACATATTCTTGTGAATTCACAACCTACCTTATGAACTTTGAAAAGAGGAAACAAAACCAGTATTTTGAGCTATGGCTCAGCTCATCAAAGTTTTAGACTACGTATCATGTAGCCATGACAAAAGCTTCAGTTTGCTAATCAGGGGTTTATTTTACTCTCACCAACAGAAAAATATTCAAAAGAAATGAAAATGCTAGTAGGAGAAAATAAATAC
Source organism: Orcinus orca (assembly GCF_937001465.1). Taxonomy (NCBI): domain Eukaryota; kingdom Metazoa; phylum Chordata; class Mammalia; order Artiodactyla; family Delphinidae; genus Orcinus; species Orcinus orca. The sequence goes on from NC_064565.1 coordinate 97,397,500, forward strand.
TATCAAAAGCTTATATTGTGGACTTACCTCTCAAGCTTTCCACGTGAAAAGGTAGACTTTTTTTAACTAATAAAGAAAAGTTGTAAAAAATATGGAGAATTTAGTTCTTTTGTCTACCTGAATCCTTATCCTCTAAAGAGTCAGAGAGCAGAGAGTAGTGACATACATTTCCTTTAACGGGTGACAAAGTATATTTGATTTTGTAAATTTTAAGGGCATTTCTTGGAATATACTAGTAAGTTTAATCATAGCCTAAATGCACATTCTTAACTCAAAGAATGCATTTTATTTTGAAAATAAAATTTTCTACAAGTTATATATATTATTTTGTTATTGAAACTACCAGTGTGCGAGTACATGTTACTGTACAAAAATTTAAGTTATAGGAGATAATATAAATCTTAAGGAAAATTACAGAATTCTATTTAATTCATAAACAATTATTGTATAATTTTTTAGCTTAGTTTATTGTATCAACCTAAGAGCTCTTAGGTCTCTAGCACCAGAATGTAAATATGTATCTATGTAATAAGTACTAATGTAACATTCATCATATATGTTATAGTTCAATATTCACAAATGTACTTTTGGATGTGAATCACATTGTATGGATGTGTTGGGTTGATGTTATTGTGAGGACCCTGACAAACTGCTATTGCAACTGGGTAAAAAAGATAAAATTCTCTCAGTAGGCTTTAGTGAAAAATGTGTGTTCTCTTGAGGTCCAAGATACAATAGTTTCTTGGATACAACAGTTGAAGATACAATTGCTTTTGTAGCAAAACTTCTGTGATCAGTAAGCTTAAAACTCAAAAACGTATACCATTAATGTTAGGAGTTCATATTAAGGGCTCAGACTGGTATCACAGTGACTCAAGATGTTGACAATGTGGTCAGTTTTCTTTTCTCCCATCTCTATGGGATGTGATTCGAAATTAGCCATTTAGTAAGCTTTAAAATCATTAACTGATAACCATATTGTTTCCTCATCACATTCTAGCAGGCAAATAAATAGCTTATTTTCACAAACAGCAGGCAAATAAATAGCTTATTTTTAGCAATAATCCCTTCTGATGATTTTATTAAAGTAATGATAAAAGAGTTTAAAAAAATGAAACTGTGGAAGTGACCAAGAATGTTTCTGTGTGTTTGTAATATGCTAATTATTCTAGATAGTCCTTGTAAAAGACTGCTTAAATAAGTCTTCAGCTACAATTGCAGTCAACAGTTTTAGCTGTTGGTGTTTCCTTGGTGGTACAGGATCATAAATAATTAATATTTCTAAATTAGCATGGTCCAGTCCCCCAATTTATTGCCTCAGTCACCTTTTCAAGTTGACAGATTTTTCTCTCAGGTGCTAAAAATTGATTTTTGGATAAATTGTTTTGGCTAAAATTATCCCTAAATAATGGGTGGTAAATATGTGTTGATCTGACTTGAAGACCTAAAATATCAATATCTTAAATTATTTAGAATGTGTTTATTTTTCATTATGAAATTCATACATTATGAATTTTTATTATGAAATTAATTTTTCTTTATATATATAAAGAAAAATTTTAAAGTAAACAGAAAAGTAAAAACCCATTTCCACTTAACCTAACAAAACAATTGCTAGCATTTAAATATAATTTATTCTAATCATTTTCTATATTTGTATACATTTTTGCATATACTTGTAATCATATCTGTTTGTCTTACAATTTTCTATTTCATTTTATTTATCCCTATAGACATCTAGCACCATCTGTATCATCTAACACTATTCATAATACATAGTAGATATTTAATAAATGTGATCAATTGAATATATGAAATATATCCAGATACCAGAAGAATGCATATTTATACATTCATGTAGTAGGTCCTAGGGTTTTCACACTTCCAAGATGCACTATTCTCACTATCATCTGTGTAAATAACACTCCCAAAGGTGTAACTCTATTTATACAGACCATTATGTGCATGGTGTTCCTTTTAGAGATGTGCAACACTGAGGCCATGTATGTGTATTCATGTGTAATACATATACATACTTACATAATGCATAAATACACATGAATACATACACAACTATAATAGCCATAGGTATATATCAATCTATCTATAAAACTGTAGATAGATACTACTACTGCTACTACTTCTTAGATTTATATCTATCAATCTATCTATAAAACTAATATTTATCCCTACTAATAACCTCAAAATTAAATGCACTTCAACTCATTGGTTTAATAAATATTTATGTGTGCTGATACTGAGCTAAGGACTAGGGAAGCAATGTATCAGCAAGACAGACATTATTCCTACCCTCCTGAAAATACTACAGATGATAGTGTAAGAGTATGTTAAAAGGAGACTTTTACTGATATCACAGCTCTAAAATCTCTAGCAGCTCTATGACTGCAGACAGTAGCTAGGAGGTATCTTTATATTCCAAACTGGGATGATGAACCCTCTATGCCAGAATTGTAAAAGGCAACGAGAGAAATCATTCTGCTAGTATCACCAACCCTCCACACTTAATAAGAAAAGGCTGGGAATTCATTTGAATTTGAGATTTGGAAGGGAGAATTTCTTTGAGGGAAGTCAGAGTCCTGTGACATTTGTCCTTCCTTCCTCTAGGTATGGAGAAAGGCTCTTCTGTCTTCCTCCTACACCAAGTGAGAATTTGCTTGAGTTCTCTGAAATTGGAGGAATATCAAAGATGGCTCATGATTTACTAAATAAATTAAAAATAATATAAAAGTGTCTTGAGGCAAGAGAATAGTTAGCTGCCTTGCAGGCCTGGTGGAAAGGGTAGGAGAAACTCCCCTAGGGATGAAGGGTACTTCATGCCATACTTCTTGTAGATTGGATCAGATGTGGGTGCCACAAAAGAGAGATAACTGTGAGAAGTCTTGGAAAGAACTTTGTTCAAGATGACCTTCTGAAAGTATACAGTGACCAAGCAAAAAACCGCTGGAAGCAGAGAATGAAGGGGCATTGTAAGCTGCCTACACAGGAAGAAATCAGTCTTAGGAATATTAGGAAAAAGAAATGGAGGTCACCAGTTGGGGGGCTCTCTGAAGAAGCTACAAGTATCTCAAAGAAGGAAACAGACAGATCTTGGGCCAGCTGCCATAGAGTGTGTCAATGATGTATGGCAACTGTGCCAGTCATTTAAGCTTTCTTCTGCTTTTCATCTCTTCTCCATCCCACCTGAGGAGTCAGAGGCAGCCTGGAGTAAAAGATCGAGGTAGGGAAAGAAACCCAAACTCCCTTCCTTGCCCATTTCAAGCCAAATTGAAAAAAGATTTAAAGTGAATGTCATTTAATATTACACTAGACTAGCCTAGACATGGCATTTTTGATATGTTAATACCATGAAGTAACTTGACAAGCAATGAAATTTGATTGAAACTTCATCCATCACAAGGAGGAAATTGTTTAAAGGCAAAATTGTGAAAAAGTATAAATTCATGTTATTCTTTCACTTTATCCAGCCTAGTTCATTCTAGTAACTGGTCACAAAAAGCAATAACAACAAAGAATCACAAGTTCTATAATATAGGCTATGACGCACGTTATGTGAGAACAGAGAGAGCTTTGCTTCCAGCTATTTTGAGCTACTCTGCTTACAACTACTCCATGATAGTAGAGGTGAAGAGAACATAATCTTGGATCCATGGTAAATCCTGCCTAAGACACTGACTGTAGAGATGAGGTGTCTCCGAGAGGTGGTTGGCAAGACAGAAAACAAGGAGCTGAGGAGGGTCAAAAAACTAGACGAAAATCCATCTCTTGTGCCTCAGAGAGTGTAGCAGAGTATTCTCAAAGTACTGCACTTTCTCTCCTGGTGTCTCCAGGCATGCACAAAAGCATCCCATAAGGGGAAGGAAAACTTTTAAAACCTGTCAGGTTGAGAGATTGCTAAGCCATCGTATAATAAGTCCAGTCAAGTAGGAACTTTCATGTTCTTCTCACCTTTCTTTTCTTCTCCTCTTTGATCCTGGAGAAAGATAGAAACATCAGCTAATAAGCAATAGAGAAGGGCCGTAAAAGAGATCTGACAATGGAGCAAAATTGGAAGCCCAGATTAATCATAAGAGGTTTTGATTATAGGATATAAGATGGAGCATTTATAATTACTAAATTAAACTGTGTTTTGACATTAAAGTTACCCAAAATTTCCTATTTCCTTAGTAAAAAGAACTAACACATAGAGACCCTAGTATGTGCCAAGCGTGGTTCTAATAGCTATTATCTCTATTAACTCTTTTAATCCTCAAAACAACCCCAGGATGTAGGAAAATATTATGCATTTTATAGAGGAGAAAACTGAGGCACAATGACTTGCCAAGGTTAACAATTTGTAAGTAGCACAGTTTGGGGCTTATATCCGGGAAGTCTGGTTCCAGAGTACATGATCCTTACCACTACTTTCTAGGCTAAAAGTAAAGATAAATGTCAGGGACTGCTCTACTTTTCATCAAGTGTCAAACATAGGGAATCTCCCTCCTCCCCACTAAGCAGGTTTGAATATAGCAAAGGAAACAATTACAACGTTGCTTCTACAACTATAATTCCTTGTTCAGTGTATGTGTATATCCTGGAGAAAGAAATGTAAACACTCTGTACTTCTATGCCCTATCTATGAAGCATAGATACCTTCTACCAATACCTTCTACCTTCTACCAATACCTTCTTCATGGTGTATAGTGGGGATTACATGAAAGGATTCCTGTTAGATCAGCATGGCTCCTGGCACACAGCAGCACTCAATTAATTCTACCCATCTTTTACTAGACCATTATCTTTTCATTTACCTGACATTAGTGATAAAGCTCTTTGGGGTAATTTCTACACATCACTAAAGACACACGGTTGCTCTCAGAGGAAGCTGAGATTTCGTGAAGTTCACTGCTCTTATGTAAATAGCAAAGATCTATTAGATGTCATTTTCTACTGACAAAATAACTCTGTTTTGGCCTGAAACATGTGCAGAGGGTACTGGGATGTCACCCATTCCGCATACATAACAGATGAGGCAATTAAGTAAGTGGGAAAATAATTGCAAACTAACTACAAAGTGCAATATTGTGTCAAGTAGGAAGTGGTGAAACCCTACCAAGGGTTAATATTTTCCTCATCTGTATGTTGAAGACCTCTGACAAAGCTGTCGCATTCTGGGACATTTTTGACATTTTATTTTCTGTATTCTACACGTGTTCTCTACATTGGTTCTCTTCCCTTCATATTTAAACATATGGTAAATCTGACGAAGTCAAATCAGCTCTTTCAGTTCTACTTCATTTTTTTCTCAAATGCATTACATTTTTGAGACATCTTTCTTTTTAACAAAACTTCGATTTTTCTAATTACATAAAGAGTTAAGATGCAATAAAATATTCAATTTGTTGCAAAAACACTGTTCCACATATCAAAATGGTGACAGATAAAGGGATTTACAGATTGATTTGCTACACAGCTCCATTGCATCATGGCTTGAAATGTTAATTAGCTGATGTTTAAGGTAATTTGGGGGTGTCAGTGAATAATATACAGAAGTGTGCAGGTTGTAAACAAATCGCACAATTCAGAGTTGAATGGTGCCTAAATCTAGAAGCAAACCCAAAATTTGTGTTGAAGGAAATATCATGAGGGAGAAAGAGAGTAACAAAGATTTTTTTTAAACAAGAATGAGAATAAGAACCTTCCCCCAAAAGAAAGTTGATGTCTTAAATTGCTATTGTTTTGGCATCATTTATAATCATTTACTAACTGGCTTTTGAGGGTAAATCAGCTTATCTTCTGTTTGTAATTCTTGTGAGGGCAATGTAACTTCTTTCTTTAATCTATCATTTCTAATTACCTTCAAGGTTAACTCTATACAACTTAAATCACATTTTGCTACACTTTATAGATCCTGGGATTGTCTTACCGCTACTTTGTCATCAGTATAATTCTAAAAATTCTATTTGCAATCTGTAGGACCTGGAGTGGTAAACACAGCCAGAATTAAAATGTATTGACGAGTGAAAATAAGTTCTTTGATCTCAGTGGGAAAAAGAGAAATGCAGTCATACACGCCTGAATTCCACTGCCTTTAATTCTAAGCCTTTGAAGTTTTTCTTTCCATACTTTGGTTCATAGTTTGTGTTTTATTTTTTTCCTGGTAGAGTTGGTTGATATGCTTAGAGTTGAAAAGACAGGGATGTTTTTTTAATAAAGATGGATTAATACAGATAATAAGTGTTTGTTTCTATAAGGCTGAATACAATGGGCATTTGTATCTATGCTCCACATACTCCTACTGTATAGAGCAGTGCTTTTCGAACTTCCGTGTATATAGAAACCAACTGACAATCTCCTTAAAATGCAGACTCTGACTCAGTAGGTCTGGAGACCCTAAATTCTGCTTTTCTAACAAGTTTCCAGGTGGTGCTCTGGGGACCACACTTTGAGCTGTAAGGATAAATATTGAATGAAGGGAAGGCTAGGAGTATCCTAAATATTTTATTTTAATACTTTCACTGTATTAGGCATCTTAACATCAATTATCTGCTATTAACCTTCATAATAGCTCTAGAAAGTGATGTTATCCCTAAGATGTGGGAACATAAATAGACATAGATATAGCAACTCAGAATAACAAACTCGTCTCTCTGCTCAATAAGCAAGGTGTGCATTGTGAAAGTACCTAACCTCTGAAGGTCTTAGTTTCCATTTTGTAAAAAGAGGATAAAATAGGTACCTCACAGGGAATGTTAGAAGGGGTTGAGACGTACGTACAGCATCTAGTTCAGTGCTTGACCCAAGTAAGCCCTTAAAAAGTTATCTGTTGTTATTGTTTCAGCTCTAATTGTAGCAGTATATTTTGCCAGTCAACTAAGAAAAATACTTAAGTGCCTATATTTCATATTTAGTGTTAGCCATTAAGAGATGGTATAATTTGAATTATAGGTGTAATTGACAAACTTGTACTTCTATTGACCTGATTGGTTAAGATATTAATCATATAATATTACTTTCCCTCTTTACATAATAACCTTGGTAATAAACATTCATTGCAAATTATGAATGTACTGACTTCTTTGTAGTTTTCATTAGTCAACACTGAGGCACACTGAGTATGTATTTTTTTCTCAGCATGGGCAAGTACAAGTCAAGTAGTGTACCTTAGTACGCCAATCATGTAGTAATTTCAAGATTGTTAATTAGCATCACATTGAAGTGGTAAGATTATCATGGTATAATGCCTTAATTTATGTTAATAAGTCTTTATTTTACCTTATACAAGAATCACAAATTTCCACTAGATGTAAAAAGAATGAAAGCACCAACTGAAAGCTTTTAATAAAACATTAATACATTTAAATTTGTAATTAACATTAATTATTTTACAATCCTTTATTTTAAAGGAAATGATATAATAAAACAAAAAACATATTATATCTAAAAGGTAAATTTTTCTTTCTAAACATAACTGAAATTTCAGTAACTGAAGTGAGAATCACCATAGAAGTATAAGAAATGCCCTTTGCCCTCAAGAAAAAAAAATCACACACAAATAATTAGAAATTAATTATTGTCTAAATTTTGTGAAAATACAAAGTAAGAATTCAAAAATGGGAGAAGACAGGAGTAATTATAGGGATGATAAATGAGACAAGCTCAGATTTGAAGGATCCTCGAGGTTCAAGCGGATGTAGTAGGAAAACAAAAAACAACCACTTAGAAGATAGCAGCTCTTTTTCTTTTTTAGAAGAGCATGGGAATAAGGATCAGAAAACCTGAAGTTGAAGTCGGTGCTAGTTTGAGCAACTGACTATACGTTTCTTGAACCATATTTTCTCATTTGTCAAATGAGAGATTTATAAGGAGCCAATGACTGAGGTACTGTTCCAATATTAATCTACTAAAAGCAACAAAACTAACCTTAACTTTGAACTAAATTCTTCTGAATAGGGTGCCTTCTGTAAACTTTTTCTCAAGTTTTGAACTGGGAGGGGGGACCTTTCAAATTAACTAGCACAGCTGACCCTCTTGGGAAGGGGCCTTCCATTTGGAAGGATTTTGAAAAGAGTAACATTCCTGGTCTTTTCCTCTACCCCTCATTTTCTCTTCTTCTTTGGATGAAGAGTGACTTATTTGATTGGTAATTTGAGATTTTTCTTTGCTTTTAATTTTATAATCAGATAACCCTTCTGGACTATTCTCTCTCAATCAGTAAAGAGCCTGCCCTTGCAGGGATGGCCTATGGCTGTCCAGTTTAGTCATTCAGTAGGATTTAGATACTAACTCCAGGGTAAGGTATTAGGAAGCCCTTATGTGTGCATAAGTCATGTTCTATAATCCAAGCTACTCTTTCTTTCACACTCTTCTGTCTATATTTCATTTACTACTGAAATTTAAGGGAAAGGTGGTGGTTCTCATTATGCCCTGAACTAGCACAGAGGATCAGATTGTCAAATCAGAAGCATAAAATAAGTTTACCTAGTGTTATATTTTGCCAATACTTTCAAGGAAACAAGCAATCAAGAAACATGGACGGAAAAAAGAGGGGGGGGTGGTGGCGGTGAGATCTAGGACATTCTAAGTGGCTCCTCAGGTCTTTCTTTTTTGCATCAGGCATGCCTTCCAACCTGGAGTAAGAGATGAAATTTTCAGAAAGTTTTGCAAATCACCTCATCTAGCAGAGATTTTTAGGTTATGAAACATCTGTATTTTATAGCCAGATTGTTATAGGCCTCATGTGGCATTTTCCAGGGAACTGTGTTTCGAAAACCCACAGATTCTAGATTTGTCTACCATAAGCTAACCAAACCATGGACATCCTACTGAGAGCACTCTATAGATAAGAACTCTCTTCCTAGTAAATGTTATTATTTATTTACCAGGAAGTGCCTTATGAGCATTTTTACAAGAAAGATAATGCAGGAGGTCACTTTCTTTCCCTGAGTGTGTCTCTTGGTAATCAGAGAGAAATAAATCACAATCCACTGTTTTAACACCCTCTTCCCCAGACCCACTCAATTCCTACAGACTAGGGTAGAAAAGTACATACAGGAGTGGGAATAGACATAGTATAGCTTCTGACATTAATCCAAATAATTATTATTGTTTGTTATGAGCAGAAATAATATAAGAAAACTTTTATCTTGGAGAAGAAGAGCCTAGCCAGACATTATAGAAAAGTTTAGGGGTGAGTAAATGGGGATAGATTGACCAGTCAGAAGGCATGAGATGGTGAGTCGAGCCTTACAGTAGTAACAATGACAATGGGGAGGAAGGAGTGAAACCCAAAGGTATTTTAAAGAAAGAAATGTCAGAAACTGGCAACTTTAAGAATAGAATAAAGGTAAGACAAGCGTTTCCTCTACAACTTCTAGTGAAGGAGATGAAACTGAAAGTGGTAAAATTAAATAAATAGCATTATTTGCAGAGTGGATCAAAGTCTTAAAAAAAGGAGATAATCTGAATTTAATTGATAAGTGAGAAGGTATGGCAGTCATCCAAAAGGCAGTAAGCCAGATAGTTTTATTGGAAAAAAGCAAGTTTGGGGAATATGAGAAAATTTGGAAATGAGAAAAATCTAATAGTTCATTCATTCCGTTAACAAATGTGCATTGAACATAATACTTTGTGTTATTTCTAGCCTTGGGGATATAGATGTGCATAAAACAACTGCAAACAAACAAAAACAAACAAAAATCCCTGCCCTTCATTATTCAATTCCCCTGTGCTTTTCTTATCTGATCTCTTACTACCCCCAGACTCTGTCCTCAGTGAAAAAAATCATATTCTTAATTTCATCTTCCTAGAATGTGCTTCCACCCGCATCCTTCACCAAGAGATCATGTCAGGAGATCTCTCTTCTTAAACACTTTTACCTTCTGAAGCATATGCAGTCAGTGCTCTGCTCATATACGCCCACACTTACCCCTTCAGTGCATGTCAGTCTGATTCCCAACTCCCAACATGATGGCATTTTAAATGTTTTTATATTCTAAATAATCCTTGAAAGTTTTGTTTCACTGCTGAAGTCCACTTTGGCCACCCCTATGGCAGTGAAGAAGCGATGTGGCATTAAAACCTGTGAAAAACAACCCACAGTCAGTGACTGGTAGTAGTCAGTGTATACGTACTGCACTTCCCTCACCCCTAAGGTTGGATGTCTTTGAGAGACGTGGCCTGTACTGCAGAGGTTCTCCAGCAAGGTCACGGTCCAGTCCCCCGCAGTGGTAACTGGCTTACTAAGCCTTCATTAGCCACCTTTCCTTTCTTGTCTTAGTTAGAACTGCTATAGGCAAGGATAACTGAACACAACCTTTCCTATCCAAAATATCATTTACTGACTATGTTTTTAGCTGTGGGAATACAGTTGGAAATTATTAGTTGCCAATCTTTCCTTTGGAAAAAGCAAAACAAAACAAAGCAAAAAACCTAAGGCTTTTAGTTGCTGAAATCCTTTGCAATCAATGACTGGGCAATATTAGCATCTTGGCAGTTTCCATCAGAAATGTGCTCCTTACAGGCGTCGCGGTACACTGGTCACTAATTGGCATTTAGCATTCACTGTGAAAGTTTCAGGAACTAAACAGTAGAAGCAGCAATATCAAGGATGTCAAGATACCATGACATGACACTACTCATATCAAGTTGAGTAGGGAAACTACTGGTTTTACTGGTGTGATCACACTCATAAGGGTTGCTTTAAAATGTGCTGCTGGTGGAGCTGATGACTCTAACAGAGGTGGAGCTCTTTATGGGGAAATGAGGAGTCTGAATGTCAGAGGCAAATGCCTGACTGTTTTGTTCTAACTCACTACTTTCAGTTTAAGGATTCTCAAAAGATAGTTGATGATATATACATGCACTAGACATCCTGCTCTGCAAGTTTAATTTTGAACATATAGTCAAGGTAGAATTTTATCTTCAGAAAAGATTATGGACATTTTCATGCATTCCATCTTGATATCAATCATAGTCTCTATGGTTGTTTTGATATGAATCTAACATTATAAAGTCACTATCCAAAACTTCTCAGGATATAATGAACATACACTAAAATTTAAAATAAATTTCCTTGACACACATCCCAAGAGGAAATAAGTCATTATATTTCATGAAGTAGACATGTCAGTTTTCTAGCAAATTTCATTCACTGATTCATTCAGTCATTTATGCCAGGCAATAGAAATTGAACAGTGACTTAAATATACAGTAAAAACAAAACAAAACAAAACAAAAAAACAAACAAAAAACACACACCTGCCTTCATGGAGATTAATTCTAGAGAAGAAAATGGCAGTTAAAAAGAAAGTTTAAAAAAATAATATAGATGTTAACAAGTGCTATGGAGAAAAAATATATACATCAAGGGAATGTGACAGGACATGGTGAGGTGGGTTTGGGGGAATAGCTATTTTAAATGAGGTAGTCAGGGAAAAACTCATCAAGGTGATTCAGTCAAAGCAGAAAGGGGGTGACAGAGTGAGCCATGCCAGTATCTACTGTAAGAGCCTATCAAACAGAGAGAACAGTGGATGCAAAGACCCTAACATAGAAATGTTTCTGCACAGTAATTAAGTCAGCACCACGTGGAGAGGAATACATGCGAAAAGGAGTAGTGGAGATGTGGTAAGAGAGGTAGCAATGGTCTGATCATATAAGGCCCTGTGAGCCATTCTAAGGTGTTTGGTTCTTAATATTGTATAAGCCGTGTGGGAAACCACTGGAAGATTCAGAGAAAAGGAAGGACGTTAATTGACTTATATTTTAGTACCATCAATCTGGCTAACATGTTAGAAATGGAGTATATTAGTCAGATTAGGCAAATAGCTGTTAAAAAAATAAATCATCTTCAAGTCACAATGGCTTAACATAATAGCAGTTTATTTATTTATTTATTTTGTTCATAGAACTAAGTGCATATGAGTGTTTGGCAGAAAAGAGCTCTGATCCAAGTAGCCAGTGAGGGATTCAGGGTTGTGTATCTTGTGGTTCCCTCAGAGCCCCAGCCCAAGGGTGTCTGCTACCTCCTTCTACTCCTCAGCCAGTCGGAGGAGAGAAGGAGAGCCTCTGAGAAGCAGTGCATATTATTTCCAACAATAATTTACTGGCCAGAACTCCATCACATGGCTGTATCTAACAGCAAATTAGGCTAGGAAATGCTGTCTAAATCCATGTTCAGGAGGAGAAGGAAGTGGGTTTTGGAGACAATTGCTATAGGGAAGAGAGGCAGAAACAGGGAACTAGTTGGGAAGTTGATTTTGTTCAAGAGAGAGAAGATGGCAGCCTGCTCCACAGTGGTGGCAGTGGATATAATGCGAGATGATGCGAAGAATTTCCCAAACTCTTGTTTTTCTTTTTTTGGTGGAGGAGAAGCAATATTAAGAGATGCTATATGAAAAAAATTGTTCAGATCAAATATGATTAGAAAATGCTGGATGTCTTTACAGAAGATTTCTTGGAACTTTTATTAAGCATAGGATTTTTTGTTTGTTTTGTTTTTGTTTCTTATTGCCTAAAGGTAAATGTAATAGGCATTTGTCTAAAATAATTCTTCAGAAATTTTTTAATAGACAGTATCACATAAATAGTATTCCATAGAATATTCTTTGGGAAGAGAAATAAATTATTGTTTAGAAGACAAGACTTTGGTCTTTGACCCATACTGCCTGTGTGACTTTGGGTGAGTTTTTAACTCCCTTTGAAATACTATCCTTGATTCTGAAATGAACCTGTTATTACTTAGACTGCTATCCTTACAGGGTTATACAAGTCAAATAAAATATTGTACATGTGAGTACTGTAAGTATAAAAGAGTGTTATTATAACTGTTTCTGTAACTAAGAAAGAGCAGAGCACGTGGAGATGCAGAGTTTTTACCATGAAGAGACTGCATGTCTGACCATCCAGGAGTCCTACAGGGTAGTATCATCTTGACAATGGCCACTGGGCTGGGCCTCAGGCTTTTACATCCTGGAATTGGTGAAAATAGATCTGCAAAGCCAAACTCTACCTGTCAACTCATAACATAGAATTGTATGTAAACAGGACTCCTAATGTATTAATTTAAAATAGTCTGGGACCACTATGTTTGTGACCCCCATTCACAATACCTTCTTTCCAATATAGGAATATTTGAGAATGCCAAGTAAAGAGTTTAATGTTTGTTTAATGAACACATTGAATCAGAGAGAAAAACAATACGTATGTTGTGGAGGGTATTCTCTTTCGGCCTTTATGAGAACTGATGCACATAAGCCCTCAGCTCTTCAGTGAGCCTGTCGGCTGTGTTGAGTGTCTAGGTCAGCTCTCCATTATTGGGCTGAGAGGATGCCTCTTTCTAAGCTACACAAATTGAGCAAATTTTTCACTTCAAACTGTCTTGTTACAAATTGGACAGAGAACCAATGATTTGATTTTAATTTAGTCACAGTCTCTTTCTTTTTGTGGTTTCCTGTGATTACATCGGGTTACCTGGGAATGCCCAGTGACCTGAATGACTCATTCACAGTTGATTAAGCTTATCCATTATGTCAGGTGTTATCAGTTAACCATGAGCCGTCTCATTACTGATATGAAAGACCTGGGGCTTAACATCAATGAGGGAAAGACCCAGCTAAGGAGAAAATGGTAGTGGCTATAAAGTTTATAAAACATATAAGATTTTAGATTGGGTAAAGTAGAAGTTAGGAATCAAAATGCAAATATAGAGCAATGAGCAACATGCTTCCGCTGCGAGAGCATCTGCCTGCCCTCTGTTGGGTATAATGCCAGGTGGTTGGAATGCCTTAGCTGTTTTCATTCTATCACTTTCACTTTATTTTTCCCGTTCACTTTTGACGGATAATTTTGCTGAATATAAAAACAGATTGGTGGCTTTTTCTCTCAGCACTTACAATATTTCACTCTACTTTCTTCTTGCTTGTGTGGTTTATTACAAGAAATCTATTGTAATTCTTATCATTGTTCCTCTACAAGTAAGGCAGTTTTCCCCTCTGGCTTCTTTCAAGATTTTGTCTTTGATTTTCTGCAGTTTAAATAGGATGTATTTATCCTGTTTGGTATTCACTGAGCTTCCTAGATTTTGGTTAGATGTCTGTCATGAAATTTTGGGAAGTTCTAAGTCATTAGTTCGAATATTTTCCTGCTCTGTTCTCCCTCTCTTCTCCTTCTGGAATTCCAACGAGTTACACCTTTTGACTGTCTCATAATTATTCAGTGTTTTATTATGTCTATTTATCTTTTCTCTCTTTGCATTTCAGGCTGGGAAGTTTCTACTGACATATGTTCAAGATCACTGATTCTTTTCGTTGCTATGCTGTCTACTGATGGGCCCATCAAAGACATTCTTCATTTCTGTTACAAAATTTTGATTTCTATTGTTTCTTTTTTATTGTTTCTTAGTATTTTCATCTCTCTGCTTACATTCTCTATCTGTTCTTGCTTATTGTCTAACTTTTCCACTAGAACCCTTAAATATTAAACATAGTTAAGTTCCCTGTCCAATAATTCCAACATGTGTGTCATATCTGTCTTGTTCCGATGATTGCTTTATCTCTTTCTACCGTGTTTATTTCTTGCCTTTTAGAATGCCTTATGATTTTGTTGTTGTTATTGTTGAAAGTCATATATAAGAACTAAGGTAAATAGGTCTTTAGTGGGTATATTTATACTATTCTGTCTGGATGTTGAACTGTGTTTAATGCTTGATGTGGCCACGGGTTCCAGAGGCTTCAAATTCCTCATGTCTATTTTTTTGGTCTTTTTTGACTTTGGACTTTTCTAAATATGTCTCTTCAGAGTGAGTCTGTGTTTTGTAGCTCTTTCAGCTATAATTCTCTATTACTGTACTGGGTACAGTGCAGCTGGGGCTACTCTTCGTTTCGTTGTGGTGCACAGGCTTCTCATTGTGGTGGCTTCTCTTGTTGCGAAGCCCGGGCTCTAGGCGCGCAGGCTTAGTCGCTCTGCGGCATGTGGGATCTTCCCGGACCAGGGCTCGAACCTGTGTCCCCTGCACTGGCAGGCGGATTCTTTTTTTTTCCTTTTAATATCTTTATTGGAGTATAATTGCTTTACAGTGGTGTGTTAGTTTCTGCTGTATAACAAAGTGGATCAGCTATACATATACATATATCCCCATATTTCCTCCCTCTTGCGTCTCCGTCCCACCCTCCCTATCCCACACCACTAGGTGGACACAAAGCACGGAGCTGATCTCCCTGTGCTATGCGGCTGCTTCCATTAGCTATCTATTTTACATTTGGTAGTGTATATATGTCCATGCCACTCTCTCACTTCATCCCAGCTTACCCTTCCCCCTCCCCGTGTCCTCAAATCCATTCTCTGCGTCTCCGTCTTTATTTCTGTCCTGGCAGGCAGATTCTTAACCATTGCACCACCAGGGAAGCCCTATGATAGAGTTTTTTAAATTAGAAGGCATGGGCTATATATCAGAGCTTCAATAATCTCAACATAGAGATCCCATAAAACGTTGATCTTAAAACTTTAAAAATTTTCCTCATTTTATTTTTGGTATTAGTTTACTACTTATTATTATTTTGACACATTTTAAAATGTACTCCATGAAAAATATGGCACTTATAATACTATTCACCAGTTATTTCCAACTCTCCATTTCTAGGCACTTGGTTGGATTATAGTTTTTAGCATGTGCCGCTTCTGGTCAGAATTCATTGACCATGGGTAATTCTCTGGAGTTCATTTTCCCTCTGACACCACAATTAACCTTTTTACAGAGAATGGCTTTTCTGTCCACATTGGTCTTGATGCATTTACAGAATGAACAAGAAGTAAACTTTTTTGATTTAAACCACTGTGATTTGGGGATTGTTTGTTACTGCAATGTAACCTATCATATTCTGCTCATTACAGAAAAGTCAGTTCTTATTTGTATTTGAATATATACCATTTGCTTATCTAATTAGTCCTAGTAGCAATTTATGCCAAATAATAAGAGTTCTCATTTCAACTTATTGATATCTTGTTTTTTTTCTGTAATCTCAGTAGTAAAAGATGGTTTGGTTAAGTTGCCCCCCTGTGATTTATTCTCCAGCAAGTTAATTTTATAGCTACTTATTTTATAGTAAGTTTCATTGCTTTCATACACTTCAGAATTAAAAATGTGTCCTTTGTACAGCAGCATTTCATTTGCAGAATAAATATTGGTTAAATAAATTAATGAATGCAGATTTATTACTTTATTTTTTCAAATTTTTCTTCTCTAAGTACCATTTATTTTTTAATTTAATTTTACATATAACCACAAGTTTATCAGGAATTCATTATAAACACAATTTTATTGATTTATCTGTGGGAATATTCCAGACATTTATTATTTAAGGGAGCATTTTCTGACATATTTTTCATGGAAAAATTTGTTCTGACACCATGTTACAGTGTGTACTCATTTGATATATCTGCATATTCCTTAAAATGTTAAATATAGTGGGAATTTATATTAATATACTTGAATTTCAAATGCATTTGGAGGATCTCGCTGCTTTTTAGGGCAACATTACTATGAATTCTTTTGGAAAATCAAGATTTATTTTATCTTTATTTATCTTTATTAATGATTAAGATTTTATAAAATGACTTTACTTACAGTGAAAAATCGACATCATGTTTACTCCCAAATTAAATTTAATATCAGCCTTAAATTTCATATCTTGTTAAATCAGAGTTGTAGCTGTAAGATAATATATAATTGTAAATTATTTCCAATAATTTCTCTTGAATAAGAGATGAGTGGTAAAATAATCAATATAATCAATATTTTGAAGTTTAAACATTTGATTCCAGGAATATAAAAATCTAGGATAGAGGTTCAGCCAGATGAGTGAAGGTTGTGTAACAAAGAAGCTGTAACAAAGATTGATATCTTGTGAAATTTGAAGGCTTTGTTAGGAGTAAAAACCTGAAAGGAACAGCAAAGCACTACCAAAAAGTGGTGAGTCCCATCCAAATGTATGTACAGGGCCAAATTGCTTTTCAAGAAGTCAATGTTAAGTCCTTTGGAAAAGATAGTGATATGAGCACCAGCCTTCAATATTTGTCTCCCTCTCATCCTACTGACTAAAATGATAAAATGAAAATAAATAAGCATGGGGAAGAAAACTCATGTCAGCATGGAGTAATGCCATCTCAATAGATACAGAAAAAGCTTTTGACAAAATTCAATACCCATTTATGATAAAAACTCTCCAGAAAGTGGGATAGAGGGAGCATAATATAATAAAGGCCATATATGACAAACCTACAGCTAGCATCATAGTCAATGAGGAAAAGCCTAAAGCATTTCCTTTAAGATCAGGAACAAGACAAGAATGTCAACTCTTTCCACTTTTATTCAACATAGCTCTGGAAGTGCTAGCCATGGCAGTCAGAGATGAAAAAGAAATAAAATGAATCAAAATTGGAAAAGAAGAAGTGAAACTGTCACTGTTTGCAGATGAGATGATACTATACATAGAAGTTCCTACAGATGCTACCAGAAAACTACTAGAGCTTATTAATGAATTTGGTAGAGGTGCAGGATACAAAATTAACACACAGAGATCTGTTACATTTCTATACACTAACAACAAAAGATCAGAAAGAGAAATTAAAGAAGCAATTCCACTTACCATCACATCAAAAAGAATAAAATATCTATGAATAAACCTACCTAAGGAGGCAAAGACCTGTACTATGAAAACTATAAGATGTTAATGAAAAGAAATCGAAGATGGCACAAACAGATGTAAAAGATATACCATGTTCTTGGATTGGAAGAATCAATATTGTCAAAATGACTATACTACCGAAGGCAATCTACAGATTCAATCCAATCCCTATCAAATTATCCTTGGCAATTTTCACAGAACTAGAACAAAAAATTTTTTAATTTATATGGAGACACAAAAGACCCCGAATAGCCAAAGCAATCTTGATAAAGAAAAATGGAGCTGAAGGAGTCAGGCTCCCTGACTTCAGATTATGCTACAAATCTACAGTCATCAAAACAGTATGGTTCTGGCACAAGAAACAGAAATATAGATGAATGGAACAGGATAGGAAGCCCAGAAATAAACACACTTACCTATGGTCAATCTACAACAAAGAAGGCAAGACTATACAATGGAGAAAAGATAGTCTCTCCAATAAAAATGCTGAGGAAACTGGACAGCTACATGTAACAAAAGAAATTAGAACAATTCTTTAATACCATACACAAAAATAAACTCAAAGTGGATTAAAGACCTAAATATCAGACCAGATACTATAAAACTCTTAGAGGAAAATATAGGAGGAAACTCTTTTTCATAAACTGCAGCAATATCTTTCTTGCCTGTCTCCTGGAGTAATGGAAATAAAAATAAACAAATGGATGGAGATATATGTATATGTATAGCTGATTCACTTTGTTATACAGCAGAAAGTAACACACCATTGTAAAGCAACTATACTCCAATAAGCATGTTTAAAAAAAATCTTACTATCTTCTCACCTGTGAGGTCTGTTCTGATCGTTCCAGGCATGCAATGGTAGTTTAGTAGTTCTGCCTTCTCCCTTATCTTGTAATTTTTGTTATCTTCCCAAGCAGTGATCACTCCTCTCACATCTTCTTGCTCTGAGGAGGCTAATTTAGAAATATCTCTTGATGTCTTTTTTCTTTTCCACAAGCATTCTCTCATTCTGGGCTTAATCCTCTTAGCCCCTATTCTTTGTCTGTTATGCATATTCAATAAATATTTGTAAATAAAAAAATAACATAAAATAAACAAATGGGACCTAATTAAACTCAAAAGCCTTTCCACAGCAAAGGAAACTATAAACAAAACAAAAGGACAATCCACAGAATGGGAGAAAATATTTGCAAATGATGTGACCTACAAGGGATTAATCTCCAAAATTTATAAACAGCTCATGTGGTTCAATATCAAAAAAACAACCCAATCAAAAAATGGGCATAAGACCTGAATAGACATTTCTCCAAAGACATACAGATGGCCAAGAGGCACATAAGAGATGCTCAACGTTGCTATTAGAGAAATGCAAATCAAAACTACAATGAGATATCACCCCACACCGTTCAGAATGGACATCATCAAAATGTCTACAAACAATAAATGCTGGAGAGGGTATGGGGAAAAAGGAACCCTTCTACACTGTTGGTGGGAATGTAACAACCACTATGGAGAAAAGTGTGGAGGTTCCTTAAATAACCAGAAATAGAGCTACTGTATGATCCATTAATCCCACTCCTGGGCATGTATCCGGAGAAAACCATGGTTTGAAAGGATACATGCACACCAGTGTTCATTGCAGCACTGTTTACAATAGCCAAGACATGGAATCAACCTAAATG
Organism: Orcinus orca; assembly: GCF_937001465.1. NCBI lineage: Eukaryota > Metazoa > Chordata > Mammalia > Artiodactyla > Delphinidae > Orcinus > Orcinus orca. Next base: position 97,416,866 of record NC_064565.1, read on the forward strand.
TCCATCAACAGACAAATGGATAAAGAAGATGTGGTACATATATACAATGGAATGTTACTCATCCATTAAAAATAATGAAATAATGTCCTTTGCAGCAACATGGAAAAACCTAGAGATTATCATACTAAGTGAAGTAAGTCATACAGGGAAAGACAAGTATATAATATCATTTATGTGTGGAATCTAAAGAAATGATACAAATGAACTTATTTACAAAACGGAAACAGACTCACAGACTTAGCGAATGAACTTATGGTTACCAGGGAGGAAGAGTGGTGGGGAGGGATATACTGGGAGTTTAGGACTGACATATACACACTGCTATATTTAAAATAGATAACCAACAATGACCTACTTTATAACACAGGGAACTCTGCTCAATATTCTGTAATAACCTAAATGGGTAAAGAACTTGAAAAAGAATGGATACATATGTATAACTGAATCACTTTGCTGTACACCTGAAACTAACACAATATTGTTAATCAACTCTACCCCAATATAAAATAAAAAAATTTTAAAGTACAAAAAATAAATTTCATGAAATAAGTATATAATAACTTAAAAAAAAAAGCTAGGGAATGAGAGAAAGAGAATCAAACTGTTATTTAAAATGTCGTTGCGATCACCAAGTTGCATCAGATTTAGTCTCTCTTCTTGGAACACATGGGCAACTAGCAGTATCCAGATCATCTTCCCATTTCTCCTTCATGAATGTACTGCAATTCAACAAATACGTTATGGATCACCTACTATTCTCAGTAAACAGAATGATTAAAAAAAAAGTCTTGACACAGATTTCACACCCTTCTCAAATATTAACTCAAAATTGATCCTAGACCTAAATGTAGAATGTACAACAGTAAAACTCCTAAAGATAACATATGATGAAGTCTAGGTGACCTTCAGCATGGTGATGCCTTTTTAGATGCAACACCAAAGACATCATCCATGAAAGAAATTACTGATGAGCTGGATGTCATTAAAATTGCTCCACATTTTATGTCTTCAGGGAACTTCAAATTCAAATGACAATGAGATACCACTACACACCTATTATAATGGCCAAAATTCAGATCACTAACAACACCAAATACTGGTGAGGATGTGGAGGTACAGGATCTCTCATACGTTGGTGGTGGGAATAAAAAATGGTACAGCCACTTTGGAAAACATTTTGGTGGTTTCTTAAAAAAACAAAACATACTCTTACCAAATTATTCAGCAGTCACACTCTTTGGTGTGATTGCTCCCAGAGGAGTTGAAAACTTATATCCACACAAAAAATCCTACACATGGATGTTTATAGCAGCTTTATTCATAATTGCTAAAACTTGGAAACAAGCAAGATGCCCTTTAGTAGGTGAACAGGTAGACTGTGGTACATCAAAACAGTGGAATATTATTCAGCACTAAAAAGATGTGAGCTATCAAGCCATGAAAAGACATGGAGGAACTTTACATGCATAATTCTAAGTGAAAGAAGCCAATCTGAACGACTACATACTGTATGTCTCTAACTATATGACATTCTGGAAAAGGCAAAACTATGGAGGCAAAAGAGATCAGTGGTTGTCAGGAATAGGGATGAGGAGAGATAAATAGGAAGAGCTCAGAGGATTTTTAGGGCAGTGAAAATACTCTGAAGATATTATAATGGTGGATGTATATCATTATACTTTTGTCCAAACCCACAGAATGTATGATACCAAGTGTGAACCCCAAGTAAACCTTGGATTTTAGGTGATTATGATGGGTAAATGTAGGTTCATCCTTGGTAAAAAAATGTACCATTCTGGTGAGTGACATTGATAATCGGAGACTCTATGCATGTATCAAAGGTACAAATGGCTGTACCTTCTTTTCAATTTATTGTAAACCTAAAACTGCTCTAAAAGTTTATTTTTAAAAAATAAAAGAATGTATGTACAGAGAGATTGAGTGATTTGCCCACTCCTTTATGTTTGAATTTGGATTGAATCTAATGTTTTGCTTTGTTTTTTCCTTCAGGAGTTTGAGTACACTCTATTGCCTTTAAAAATAGAAGTAAGATCAACTATATCTGATAGGACCATAATCCTAAATGAGTTATCCTTACCTATTGAAAGATTCAGGAAAAAAAATAAATAAAAATTTAACTATTGACTAAAATAAAATGATGCAAAGTGATAATAAAATAAAGGTTAGGCAAAGATATATTAATCAAATGCAAGGAAGAAAGCAGAGGTTATATATTGATTTCAGATTAAAAATGAAGTAAAAGCAAAATAAAATTGAACATTTCCAATATGGTCATTTTTATTGAAACATAAAATCCCTAAGTATGCAATTACAATCATTGTAAGAATGTGCCTAATAGTTCAATAGGTATTTTTAAAATCTGCTTTATATATTTAGAAGTTATGTTAGTAATTTCATTCATATTTGGAATTGTATGTACCTGATGAATTAACTTTCATTGTTATTCTCTTTAAGGTTTTTGTCCTTAAAATCTCTTTTGTCTGATATTAGTAAAGTTATCCTAGCTCTCTTTGGCTTTGTATTTATTTGGTATATCGTTTTTTGTTCCTTTTATAAACTTTATGTATAATTATATTTTAGAAGTCTTTTGTAAGTGTCTTAGAGCTTTGGTTTTTAAATCTAGTCCTCAATATTTTTTTAAATGGAGCATTACATAAATAGATTTACACATCATATAATACTAATGTGTTTGGGTTTAAATCTTCCATCTTCTTCTATCACATATAATACTAATGTGTTTGGGTTCAATGTTGCTTTAACTCACCTTTCTTGGCATCTTTTTATTATAAAAAGTATTTTCAATTTTTTCCTATGAAGTTTGGGACTTATAAAAATTGATTACTACTTTGGGGGGATTACTCTAGAGATTATGTGTTACGTTAAGTTCTTAAAGTCTAATATTAATAATTTTATCCTCCCTCACAAAAATACAAGGATGTTAAAATACTTTAGCTTCATTTGCACCCCTTCTGACTTATATGTTATCATTTTTGTATATCCTAATTTTATTCTAGTGTTATAATAACCAAAAAGAAATTATTATTGCTTTATTCAATTAATAGTGTTTAGATTTACTCATCATGTTTACCACATTCACTGATCACCTCAGATAAACTTGCAAATACTTCCATATGTACACTCTTGCTCCTCTTACTTTGATCTAGTTCTTAATTCTATAATAGTTACCAATTTCTAACATTCCACATGATTGTCTTTTTAGAAAATTATTTTGTTAATTCTATATCTTCTCCTAACTAAAATTTAAGTTCTGAATGCAGTGCTTTTGTCACTTGTGTTCATGGATTTGCTTCAATCACCTGGAACAGTTCCTGGAATAGTAAGCACAAATTATATATTTATTGAGTAAATTTATTCTAACACCTCTTATGAGCCATCGAAACATCAATATGCTTCTGTCCAAAGTACACCTTTTAGAAGTTCCCTTTGTAGAGGTTTGTTGGTGTGCTCTCTGATTTTTTTTAAAAAAACTTTTCATAAAGGATATTTAGTATAGAATTCAATGTCTTTGTTATTTTATATTAAAACTTTTAAGATATCAATTATCTGGCATCTGGCTTCCATTTTTGCTGCTGAGCAGTCAGATCTCAGCCCAACTGTACCCCCTTTGTGGTAATCTGTATATTTTCTCTGGCTACTATTAAGAACTTCTTTTCACATTTGATCCTCTGCATTTTCACATTGTCGTGTTTGGTACGGATTTCTTTATCTCTTTCTTCTGGGGGTTCCTTAGATTTCTTGAATCCATGGGCTGTCTTTCATCAGTTCTGAAAAATTCTCTGCCAGCCTCTTCAAATACTGTTTCCAGCCCATTTTCCCTCTATGCTTCATTTAAACTTTGGACATGTGTTAAACCTCACTCCTTTATGCATTTTCTCTGCTACTGCTGACTCTTATTCTTACTGGTTCTCCTTGACAGTGCCTTGCTTCTTGTGTGCTGAGTTAAGTTTTACTGTGAGCTGTTCTTTTTCCTTGGAAAATTATTTGTAGGAGGTTTAAGGCTAAGAATGAACATGTATTCTTTCAGAGAGGATATGTTTTTGCTACCTAAAGGGCCCTACCTCTCCAAGAACTGTTTATGTTAAATTTGTGGCTGGAGGTCTTTTTTGGTCTGCTCAGTTGATGTGAAATTGGATTGCATATGTATGCTAGTTCAGGGACCTCTTACCTATTTGCTCTACTCTGTGCCAAGGCATATTTTTTCAGCCCCCTTGGGATTGCAGTGAAGTGGGGTACACTTATTTCTGGGTCACCTGTTTCCTCTGAGGATACAGCTTTATTTTAAGAATTTGATCTTTGACTTTGGTTGGAAACTGAGTTTTACTTTCTCTCTTCCCACCCAAGCTCATTCTCTGTACCCATCCATGCTCAGGTAGCCTGTGATAACATTAAGCTTGAGTGCCCCAAGTTTGGTAAAAACGTGGACAAAAGAAGCTTTAGTGCTTTGCTAACTTCTCTGGATTTCTGTCTTTACTTTTTTGTTAGTTCTTTGATGAGATACATGTAAGCATAAAACAATAGATTATCATCACCATGTTGAATAGTTTTCATTTTCAGCTAGAGATTCCATCCCTTAACGTAATCAGTCATAGTATCTCTGTTTTACTGCTCTTAGAAATTGTTTCAAATCAGTGGGGATTATTAGGGACTGTTTAATGAATAAAACATCTGAGAGAATTGGTTAACAATAATTATAAGTGTGAAGGAACATTTTGGAAGAGGAGAGGGACTGACACCTATGTGATTTGAATCTAGTTAATTTTCACACTATGACTAGATACACTTTTTACTACACTTATTAATATTTTTGGTGACAAAGAATATCTAGGATAAAATTCTGGCATTCATAGGCTTTCAGGCACAAGTTTGTGCTTACTTGTAAAGCCATTTTTGCCCATTTAAAAAATTTATAATCTTTTCTGGGTTTTATGTATTGCATGATATAAGTAGACCTTTCCCCACTCAAAGGTCAAACATAAATTTACCTGAACTTTCTGTTTTTTAACTATTATTGGTTTCACTTTCTTAACCTCTATTTTTTAGAGGTTCAATCAGGAGTTTATTTTTTATTGATTAATATTGTCTTTTTTTCCAAAAAGTTACCCAGTCTTTTTTTATTAACCAGTTGCAATTTATTAAATATAAATATTATGTCATTATGTCACTATTTTAGGATTTACCTATATCATAAATTAATTTGGCCTATTCATGGACCATATCTTTCTGTTATATAATTATTTCCTACCTATTATTAAATAGTCTTCTAATTTTACACATTTAAATTACAGATATATTAATATTTGAAGATAAAACTTATCTTTACTGTCCCATAATTATTATATTTACAAATAGTTTTGAATTTTTGACTTAATTATGAACATTTCTTTAGTTCATGGTAGCTTATTCAAATGCCATATCTATAAGAATATCTTATAATAATCAACTTTAAAAGGAGACATTCTTTTGGTCAAGGGGAAAAATTTCTTGCCCTAAATATCAGAATGGGATAATAAAAGAAGTTATCTGAAATGGTAAACTGAGCACATCTATGTACCTTAAATTTGAAAGTGAAGTTCATCACACATTTTCTCTGGTTTATGATTTCTTTATGTCTTGATTTCTCATACAGTTGATCCATGCTCTGATTCTAACATAGGGATTATAGATGTTGCCTGGTTGAAGTTTAATTGACTCAGTTGCTCATAATGTATGCTTTTTTGACCTGTGACAGTTGGGCCTGGAGAAGCAAATCTACTGAAATTCTGAGCCCTGGTAATTTTCCTTGAAAATTGTACACACAAAGCATTACTTGAAACAAAATGTGTATTTCTCATTACACTTTATTCATTAAGGTCCTAAAGTCTTCTGGAATATTACATAATTTTTGTAAATGCCATACATGTCAGCTCATCTGAAATTGAGAGGTATTGAGTATTCTCAATATGACTATCTGAAAACTATCTCATTAATTTGGTATAAAAGATCCTTTATCTATAGCATTTGAGTCAGCTTTTCTGATATTCTAAATTCTTACCATAATAAAACACTTTATCTTTCAGAAATATGCTGTCCTTAAGATGGCTGAACTTTGAACTACACTGCCTATATAAAACTCAACCTTATATAGCAATTAACTTATTTAGATTGTCAGATTATTGTTAGCAATTATCCATTTTAATTGTTATTTTAATTATTTTAGATTACTTTAAATTTTGTCAAATCAATTCTTATTTTTTCTTCTTCCAGTACCCATCATAAAGTTACAGTATGGTCCATATATATCAGAGGGTCTAGATGTTGTACTCAAGAATATTTTATAAAAAATACTTATATTTAAAAAAAAGAGAAAGTGAACATATCCCTAAATGAAAAAATACTTTCTGGTGCATGTTTCAGAAGCACTTTATTCAAGTCTGCTTAATGAATAGAACTTGAGTGAACATCTGTTTAGACTCTTTCAAATAAAACACAAATGTGTTTTACTTTCCTTGGGAACATAAACATGTCCTAAAATAAATCTAAATAAAATTGCATTGTTATTGAGTTTATATTTCTTTTCTTCCTAAACTATATTTGCTTTTTTAAATTAAATTTGAAAAAATATGAAGCAGTCATTAATACGGTTAACTGGCTACTTTATTAGTTCTTTTTAAAAATACAGCCACAATATGTAAATATAGCTTATGCCACTAAAAGATATTAATTGTATATATTTACTGTGTTTATTTTTACCTGTATCATCTATTAACACATAACACAAATTAGGAATATAATCTGAAAATAATTATAAATTTTGTTATATACAATCGTGTGTCTTTTTCCATATCCAGATATCCATACATATGCTAAAGTTACTGATACATAATCTATTTTAATTCCTTTTTAGACATAGGATATAAATAGCAAATTTATTATTCAGGACTTAAAAACAAGAGTATTCTGGTATCTTTTTTGTGTGTAAAAATATATTCATTTGACTTATCCTGTGCCTGTTAAAAAAAAAATTCAGAAAACTTTAATTACTGCCACTTACTTTCCACTGTCTCTTTTTTTCCCCTCCTTTCTACTGTATCAATGGCTATTTGATATGTTTCCTACATTTCCCAGTTAGTAGACTCTGGCAGCATAAACGGAGTTTGATGGTCTCATCGTCTGTTATCTGAACAAGTTTTGCTATCCGCGCTGTATATGAGTCCGTGCTTGGTATGGGAAAGCTTCAGGACCTGGGTTAGGGCTGAGGACGGCAAAGTAAATGACAGCAGCTGGGTGAAAGCAGCATTTAAAAGAGAGATTCTGCTCCCATATTCCTGAACTAGTGTCTAGATCAGTTTATGATTCTTCTTTCCTTAAAAAGAGCGAGAAGATGATTGTGTTTTATATTATCAATTTAAATATTATAATGATGTATTAGATACAACTGCTTGAGCTGAACATATTGGCTATTAGCTACCACTCTTTGTGAAAATATCTTAGTTTATTGAATCTCAAAATTGGTATTATTTTTATAAGTACTATTTTATTTTGTTCCTCTGTTTTCCTCTTTGTAATTTCTTTACTTGGACTGTAAGAATTATTTTCAAACTTGAGTTTTCTCTTGGCCAATTCTCCTTCTGAGTAATTTCACTTGTTTCAGTACACATTGAGATACAGGAACGTGTCAATAAGTTCTATTCTATAGCAGAAATGACATCAGTGAAACCTTAGTTAAGATAACTGTTAGCCTTATTCTTCCATTCATCAACCCTTCTGGCCCCCTTGGGTTGCGTTCTGAGAACTGGCATTATTCTGTATTTTGTGTGTTTACAATGAGCTGAGAGGAACACTCTATTGAACCCTAGACACAATAACTATATTGAATAATAGGACCAAAATAATAATTTTTGCTGTGTTTTGTACTGGCAGAGAAGTATTCCAACAAACACGAGTTGTTAACATAGTAAAGATAGAAAATGCTATACAAAGACTTTGTAAATGTTAACACTGGTACAGTTATGCAAGCACATATTTTCCCTAACAGGATTAGTATTGCCAGCTGTCTGCATTCAAAGAGACAATTTTAATATTATATGAAACACTGAATAAAGAGACCATAATAGTTAAATTAAATTGAAATATGTATCATAATTACAAATGAAGGAATTAAAACATACCTTCATGTTACCTGCTGTGATTGTTAATAAATGAACAAAATGGAATATTTGAATCTCAATTATGGAGAAGTATTAGCAAAAAATAATATTTTATTATAATGTACAATTTTTACAAAGATTTTTACACTTACTTTAATCCTCTTTTATGGTATGTTCTCTTGATTGTAAATCCCAGGAGACTAAAAATTCATGTTCCTTTATTTAATTGGAGGGTATAGCGGATTGACACTTGCTTACTTCACTCCCTACAAACTTCTGATTTCTAGAGGCTGGGAAGTTAAAAAGCTACGTTTCCCAGAAACACTTGAAGCTCAAGTTTTGTATGTAATTTGGGTTCTGCCAATTAGATGTACTTACGTGAAACCTAGAAGGTGGAAAGGAGTCTAGGGTATGTGTCTGAGGTTTTTCTGCTGAAAGACATCTGCTGGAATTGTCGAATATCTCTAGGGTGCCTTTTCAGGATCATGGTTTCCTTGATCAGAGCTGTATCCTCATAATAACTTCCTAATCATGACCAGCTTCTAGGTCACAGAAGATGTATTAACTCCCTGGGTGGTTCAGTTCTGTGGCAAAGCTCTCAGGATTGTTCTGTTAAAAGTAGTTTGGCATCTGTCCTTTCAGCCTTCACTATGAATGTGAAGGCCATTTACTGCATCTTTTTTTCTGCTGTTAGTAGCAAACAGTGTCCTCTGCATTTGAACCAGCTGATAGCATTAAAAATAACTTATTTTCTGTTTTATTTACTTATTTCAATTTTTTTTAACCACAGAAACATATATAGTAAAATAAACCAAAAAAATAGAGATGATCCTATAATAATAAGTAGGCATTCCCTGGCCCTACCTCCAATCCCTTATCTACAGATAATAACTTTTCAATATTTCAGGGTTTTATTCTTTTAGTACTTCATATTCTTTGGTTCTTCATACTTCATATTTCTGAATAATGAAAATTGCAGCAATGTTGATTTGCTCATGTCAGACATGTTCTGCTGATTTTCTACTAGGTGATACCTATGCTCCTTCCCATCTCTTTTCTCAACAACCACCCAATACAGTTATATCACAATTTTTTATTTCTTTATTATGTTTGTAACTTCAATAATATATCTATACATTTATCCTCTTTCCATCAACTCTAGAAATAATATTTTGACTCCACTCTTGTAAGATAAGGATATATCACCCCTACCCTTCCCTGACCTCTGTCTCCTCTCCCTCACTCCTACTTCCATTGTGTTTTTGTTTCTGTAGTTATAAATAGAATATTTATAGTAAATAGCACATTTTCTTTCTCTTAAAAATTTCTATTAAACTTCAAAAGGGTTTAAGCTTTCTTTAGACATATTAGGATTTGATAATGAAAGTCTTATTTCTGTTATCAGATTGTTCATAATTTTATTACCTTTTCTCATGGTCATTTAATTCCTAATCTTTCAAATCAGAAGTTCCACTTTAGTCTTTTCTCATACTGAAATCCCTCTATTGCCTTGGTGTTTTATTTGCTGTTCTCTTCATATTTTTCTCCGCTTTGTATTCTATGAAGCACCAGAAACTACACACTACACTAAAACGTAACCAGTTCTACTTGACAAAAAAGAGTAGGCTTTGCTTTATTATGAGTTTCCAAAACATAGAAGGTCTTCACTTTGTTAACCTTATTTAATTTGCAGCAGAATAACTTCAGGGAACAATTTAAACAATACAGTACACAGAGACTCCCTGTTTCCTTTTCTGGACAATAATTGAAAGTTTACCAGCCATCATGTTCATGGATTACTTTTCCATAATACTTTACTAGGTACTTGTTTATATTGAAACCTATTAGCTTATTGTGTGGTAACTCACAAAGTTATATATTTTTTTCTGTCTTAATGTCATTTAGCTTAGTAATCTCTTCCTTATAAGTACTTAAGGCAATTTGACACTGCTGAGATTCCACTGGACTTTTTCATGATTCCTCTAGATTATTTATGATTATATAAGATATCTCTCTATCCCTTTGTGAGTTAATTTTAATATCTATGTATATGAATTATTATATGTATAAATACTAGAATATATATTCAGATAAAGGATATATATATTCAGATAAAGGATATTAGTTTCTTGTAGTATTAACTTCCAAGCATGCTGAAGTCCCAGTAGTCACAGGTAGAGAAGAGATAGGAAGAGACAGGAAACAGGTGGATCCAGAGTCAGGTCCCTTGGAGAGCTCTAGGACTAGTCTTGTAGGGAGTGACAGTAAGACAGATGACAGTATACAATGTGGCAGCAGATTCCTCCAGGGCAAGTCACGATGCTTGTAGATGGATCAGTGTCATCATTGTAATTGTAGATGGTGTGAGTGATTTGGATTTGAATAGAGACATGAAGACATGTGTGGTCTTAGGGAGAAGGGGATGGCAAAATATGTCCAGATTATCAGGAATTAGGGTAATGTTCTACCTTTATAATGGAGATAGACTATAATCAAGAAAAAAAGACATAATTCCACCTGTATATTCTGGAAGCCATGGCCTAGGTCAGAAGAGAAGATTGCAGTTCTCTGGGCACAGAGGTGTCTTGGGAGTTCATTCTAACCTAGTGTTTATTAAAATGTCATCTATTATGATTCCCTGGAGTTCTGACTAAAAATTCAGATACTTAGTCCTGTTCCACTTGTTAGGGCTGAGAGAGGATCTAGAAATCTGTATTAAACTCCCTGGGAGATGCTTATGAAACTTAAAATTTGGGAACACATCTCTAAGCATACCAGATACTGGGCTTAGGACAGGAAAACAAATACTAGGCATTTTATTTCACTTGCTTGCTCCCCTTTACCCAGGTATTGGGGCCAGTCTTTCCAATCCACTGTCAGCCTTGTCAGTGAGGACAAAGGAATGGAAAGACAATGCCTATAGGTTCAAAGCATTTATACCTGCTGTGGAGGGAACTAGAAAAGGATGGGACTGAGAAGGGATTGCTTGTCTTTACTGTGTCCTCTGTACTAGCTGAATATGGCAATAAAACATGAAAACTCATTTTAGCTTCATCACATTCCACTGTTTTCCATAACAGTTACTAAAAGATTATATCTAATAGGTGTAGCTTCATAATCAATATAAAACAATATATGAACATATTAAACATAATATAGTTTATGAGATCTAATTTCCCTTTGTATCTTTCATTGATATGAAAAAATCTGTTTTTTTCTTTAATAAAAATGAGAGCTATATTAGTCCTAAATGGTTAAAAATAAGTCTTAAATATAATGTTGAAATAAAATAAAAATAAAGTTTCACAGCCCAATGACTAATTTCTTTTCATTCACCTGGTGAATATAAAGAAGGCTGTTAGTTGGAATAAAATCATCCAGAGTATGCTGAGCTGCATTAAACTGTAGAGGCTTTCAATGTTAAGGAATGTGATTTTGATTTCACCTGCTGACCTTTTTGAAGGCAACTTATAAGAAACGGTTGATAGTGATATCATGCTGTTGGCACTTGAGCTTTCTGCTGGAGGTTGTAATCTAGTCGTTGTAAACCTGTAATTACTATTTCCTAAGTAATTCTAGATTTTCATTATTGAGTCTGGATACGTCTAAAATGTATTGAGAAGTAATACGCAAACAGGCATAGTGATTGAATGATAAAAATAATCGTGTTAACAATATTAAACTTTGATCTTTCTGGTGATATAATGACACTACTGGCAAGAACATTTAGTGCCACTGGCAGGCTAAGTTTTATTTTTTGATGTTATTGTTATTATTGTTTTTATAGTTACCAAATCTTTTAGTATTTCAAAAGGAAAGATGTTTTATTACAGTGTTATGAATCTCTACATCATAGCTTTGAGAAAGAAGTGAAAGATAGATTAAATTAAAATTTAAATGTATGATTATTCAAGGTAAATATTTTAAAATAGTTTTCTACCAATAGCACTTTGTATAGAAGATGTGGAAGCCATGAGAATCTCTGTAATGGAATGTGAAAAAAAATTTTGCTTGTTTGTTTTGAAAAAAAATCCTGGTAGAGTCATCATTGCTCCTATGAAATATATATAATAGATAATATAATAGATAATATAATTCCACCAAACAGGTAAATATCCCAAATCAAAGTTTAATTCTGCATGTGAAAATATATCATATATAATACCTTCTTTTTGTGAAAGAGAATGAAACCTTTCTCTTTTTCTTAAAATCATTTTACTTTAATATGTTTTAGGCATTGTCCTAGGCACAGGCAATAGAACTGTGAAGAAGAGCAATGGTTTACCCTTGGAGACCACATATTCTGTTGGGGGATATAGAAAGTAAGCAGCCTTTACAAATCTATAGCCACTCCTCTACAGTAATTTTGATGCCACATGTTTTCAAAAGTATCAGTAGATTCTAGGATCTAGGAGTGGGAGCCCCAAATTGTTCATATACATCAGATTGATTAACATTTGATAGCTTAGGCTATGTGTGTGTGCATGTGTATTCATAAAAAATACATTGGAACATTTTTCTAAAGGGCTAAAGTAAATAAAGTCTTGACATCAAAGTTAAATGCTGTAATGATTGTTATTTTAAAACGACATGTCAACGTCGGCATCAAGTAAGTTGGTAGTGGCCAGCCTCTCTTAAGAAGTGTTTTTGAAGACTTAAACATAAGGAAATGGCATGGGGTTACCTTTATGGAGGAAAGAGAAGACAAAGAAATGAACTGGGGGTTTGGAATAGAATTTCATCTGTGATGAAGTCTGTATTGTGGAAAGAGCACTGTACTAAGTATGAAAGATACAAATTTAAGACTTGCTTTGTTCCTTTTGAGTTATTTTACGTAGGGCAAGTTACTTAAGCTCACTGACTCATTCAGGACTATTGTGAGAATCAAATGAGATAAACTTTAAAACAGGGGTTCTTAACCTGAGGAGCGCTAATGGCGGCAGCTGGTCTGTGAACTAACTAAAATTGAATCTAAATGTTAAGGGTGTGGTTTCTTTTCTTTCTTCACAGCCTCAAATGGATCTCAGTGATACTCTAAAAACCTCACTATTGCTCTTAAGTGTCACACACTTTCCCGTTGTACCTAATTTCTTCACTACTTTGCCCATTAGGGGTGGTGTTTGTTTTATGATTTTTGAGACAGAGCACAAGAGATTGCTTGCAATTGTTTCTTTTTTTTTTTACTTTCTTTTGTTTCCCCCACAGTACTTTGCAGTGCTTCTATCAGTAGGTGTGTCATTGACACATGCAAGGAAAGAAAAAAAAACCCAGTAAATTCAAGATGTCAGTTACTGAACATGAGAATAACCTGCAAAAGGCAGTAAATTGACAGTGAGCTAGAATGTTATCTTAGATTTACATTTTGCAACTTCGTAGATGACATACTGTATTCCAAATATTGTTTTCAAACTCTGAAAAAATAAAGCAACTAGGGCTGAAACAACTTCTCGGAACTTCTTTTATTTAACTAGCTAAATTGTTTCATTTTAGGGTTATCCTTTCTTTGAATTCAGTTCTGGTGTTATTACTTGAATAAAAGCAAAATATGTGAAAATGCTGAGGGGAAATTGCATTATTCTCCCACAAGTAGCATCTACCAAAAGAATATAGAGAAGATTATAAAACTATGAAATATGGAATTATAAATGTTAATATATGTAGTAATATTATATAATTAATATTTTAATAAATTTATTGGCAGCAAAAACATTTATTTATAACTTTCCCATTTTAATATTTTATTTCTCAAACAATACTCATTCTGAGAAGAATAAAGATTTCAAGAACATCATGACAATTGTAAATGCTCAACGTGGGCAAAGGTCACTGTTCCCCCATACGTTGATGTGGCCCTTTCTTACCATTTCAGACCTCTTATGATCATTGACTCAGGTGAAAAGCAAACAACAAAGAAGCCAACAAAATTATAAAAATAAAAAAGCAAAGCAGAAAGGTCAGTGATTCTTTGATCAGGTTTAGAAAAAGTAAGCAGATCCCCAGTTAGAGAATCCCTTTATGTTCTCTTGAGATTTTACACATGTATTATTCTTTACTTGGCTCTACTATCAAATATCTCCAATACACACTCACCCCACCTTCCTAATATCTTCTCTTAAAAATATAAGCCCCTTTGTAATTAAGATCGTAACAGAGAGTCATGGTAACTTCCAGTTAATTAGGAAGAATTGCTCTTTCCTGACATTGAAGCACTAGGGGAGTTCTGTTTTTGGTGATGATGGAGGCCTGATTATGCTGGAGGTTAATATTTTTGTAGTTGGAGCTGCTATGAGATAGAACAAACTTGAATAAGGAGCTATATAGACATGTTTAGGACAGTGGGGTCAGGGAAAAAGAGGGGCTAAGAAATGGGAACGTGTTGCTCAGTGAATGGGAGCAAGCCAAAGCCAAATGAGAGCAGCAGTTGTAACATTTGCCTGGAACGGACGTTGGAGTGAAGAGGATAAGGTATTTCTGCTTCCTGCTCTAGGTACTCAGAACTCAGTCTAGGGGCCTTAACACTGTATTTTAGCTGCCTTCCGGATTGTGTGTGTGGAGTGCTATATTCAGGGCTCTGAAAAACAGACTTCCACAGTAGTTTAGTGGGTGGCAGTGGTGGGAGGAGGGCAGAGCATGGGAGAATGGGGAGTGACTGCCAACACTATGGGTTTCATTTTGGAGCGATGAAAATGTTCTAGAATTAGATACAGGTGATATTCACAGCCTTGTGAATATGCTAAAATCCACCGCATTGTAAATTTTTCAAGAGTGAATTTATGTAAATTGTATCTCAATGAAAAGAAATCTGCAGTGATTTCTGTCAGGAGCTCAGCTGAACGGGAGAGCCAGCCTTGAGCTGTCAGGTTCAGGTTATTAAAGTGATAAGCCAAACCAAAAGAGTCAACCTTCAATCACTTACTGCGCTGGTGTAAGCAAGAGGCTAAAACTAGAGAAAATGCCGACTTCCCCTGTTCTGTTTGCTCCAGATGGAGGGTCTGGCGGATCAGGGGGTCATCTCACTGTTGAGGGAGCCACGAACAAAAGGCTTCAACAATTTTATAGACCTCGGGATGTGGCTGGAGAAGGGCTAGGAATGGAAAAGGAAAGTACAGGACATTGAGGCAGAGTGGGGAAAACTGTTTTCAATCTAAAGCTCCGCGCCGCCCACGCCGCAGGCTCCCACGCCGCAGGCTCCCACGCCGCTCAATAAGGAGGTCTCAGCAGAGGTGCGTCCGCAAGACTTCAGCCCAAGAACTCAGCTAAAGAGACCGAAGGTTGAAGGTACCTGGCTAGAAATGCAAATGTGCAAAGAGCATAACGCCAGAGTTCCTGACTGCGACACCCTTCAGAGACTGCAATGCGCCGTGCACCAAGGCTGGAGTCTGGAGGGCAGCTTCTCTTTATGAAGCCCGCCAGGTAAAGCTTTAGTAATTGCCTATGGTCAGCCCTGAATCATCACGCCATGTTTTTAACCATGAACCAGACTGCTTAATCTCTAAATCACCAGTTGTTTTGTGAGGCAAATATATATATTTTTTGGTCATCCCTTTAATTCTTTGCATTAGGTTGCCAAGTAAGTTATCATCTCAGTCTTCAGAGGAAAAAAAAAAAACTTTTCAGTATCTTCTAGGTGGTAAATTAATTCATACATTATTGGGCTTCCCTTTACCATCAATGATTTGTTTGAACATACATTTTATGTTCTGTTATCAAAGTATAAATATCAGCTGATATTTAATACATGCCCATTCAATGCACTAGGGCATCATGTAACAAATGGTCTCTTTAGTGTGAGGAATGAAAATTGATAATGTAGACAGGTATATTAAGAAAATTAAGAAACACTGCACCAAAATTTAGATAAAAGATAAAGATTTATGAATCTTTCAGATAACTAAAGGTGGAACTTTGAAGTTAGGACGTCATAGATATTTGCCTACTTTCTCCATTGGAATAACTAAAATTAATGTAAATCATATTAATGCAACATTTATTGAGCAGTTTATTATGAGCATGATAGTAAGATGGCTGTTAAGTGATAAAATGATAAAGAAGTAAACAGTCTTTACCTTCTTCAAGCTTATAGAGTAGCAGAGGAGTATATACAAATAGCCAATTATAGTGTAATAAATGCTCTAAGGAGGGAAATGTAGTTTGTTAAAGGGCTGCGCTGGAATAACCCTTAATTCAGTTTTGCAAGTGATTTGGGCTGGTTTTTAAGAAATGTCTACCTGGATAAAGTAAGATCTTATTCCCAACTTAAATAATGAAAATAGAAAGGAAGCAATAAAAAGAAAAGGGTATCTAGTGAAAAGGAAAGAACATATGACAACACCCACAAAACTAAGTTGTGTGGGATCTGAATGGAGTGTAATATGGCTTGAGCATGGAGTATTACTTAAGAGATCGGTGAGAGAAGGAGCTAGAAAAAGAGGTGATGACTGAATAAGGAGGACGTTCTAAGATAGGTTAGAGGGAAACGATTGTATGTCATACAGGGTGATGACATAATCATATTTACATTTCACCAAGAGTCTTCCTGATGTCAATGCCAAGAATGAATTGGTACTGAGTAAGAGCAAAGACAGAAAAGTTATATTAAAACCTTTGGCTTTAGTTCAGGTAATATAATGGTGTTCTAATTTAGGATACTGGCCATCACAATAGAGAATGGTATATGGATACAAAAAATCTTTATGATTTAAAATGCATGGGAGGCTAGTGGTTGAATATGGAAGGTATGGGAAAGGATCTAAATTTTTAGTTTGGACAATGGGGTGGACAGTGGTGCAATTTACTCAAAAAAGGGAATGAAGAAAGAAGAATAGATCTGGGAAGATGACAAATTTTAAATGTTGAATTTGTAATATATATGAAAAATCCAGATGGAAGTATTCAATGATGTGTGTGTGTGTGAGACGCAGGAAAGAGATCTGAGTTGTGGCTGTAGATTTGGAAATCATTAGTCTATTGGTGGTAAGGAATGTATGACAATATATATGGTTATTCAGGGCAAATACGCATCAGAAAGGAATGTCTATAATATCCACCAGATGAACAGAAACTTTAACAAAAGGCAAGCGAAGAAGAGGCAATAAAATAAAGAATGAGTAAGTAAGGGTCAGAGGTAAGGGAGAAACCAGAAAAGTGGTGTTATGAAATCCAAGGAAAGATATGGTTATAAGAAAGAAGAGTCAGTGGTATTAGAAACAGGTGAGAGGTCAGGTAGGCAAAGGATTGGAAAGGAACCAGTTCCCTTAGAATCAAGGTCATTGTTAGCTTTGGCAAGAGTACTTTCAGTACAATACTGGGGTTGAAAACAAACATCAGTGAACTGAAGGAGGAAGTAGAGTGAGTAAAGTCAACTCTTAATAAGTTAAACAGTGAAGGGTTCAGGGACACATTTATGAATTTGGTATGGCCAATTTTATATTGAGGAATTCCTTCTTCTTTGACATCTCAGTAAGCTGCACAGTTCTCCTCCCCCTATGGTGAAAACTTCCATAGAAGCTGAAAGTACCATATCCTAAGTTCATTTGAAATAGGATGTGGACATGAGACAGGCTCAGTCAAATAGACTTTGAACTGAGGAGTGTTGATAAAAACAAGCAGGACCAAGAGAGCCTCTTTTCTGTCCATGGCATTTGTGAAAACATATCAGATTGGAGATATACCAAACTGAGCAGTGGAAGCTGTGGAACCCACTTCCCAATACCAGTAGCAGAGACAATGACAATCGGGTCTTCATCTGTGAGTTATCTGGCATGATTTTGAATACAATTCTGAATTCATAACCTCTCTGGTTTCCTGCTGGTTTCCCCAGCCTGGCTTTCTAGGCTTCCTGGAAATTGCTAGCTACCCAATATATTTTAAATATGTTTCTATCTGCTTAATTAAAAGTCAGTTTCTGTTGCTTCCACCCAAGAATCCTACTGATGTACCACTTTTGGGATATAATTTACATAAAGTGAAATGCACAGATCTTAATTGTACAGTTTAATCAGCTTTGACAACCATGTAACCCTATGAAGACACAGAACATTTGTCTTCACGTGTACAAAGTACACCCTGTTGACCTCCCCATCCTTCCCAGAGCAGTAGTATCTGATATTTATTACCACAGATTAGTTTTGCCTGTTCTAAACCTTCATATAAATAGAAAGATAAATATATACTCTTTTGTGTCTGGCTTCTTTGACTCAGCACGGAGTTTTGAAGATTCATCAGTTACTGCTTTTATCCATGCTCTGTTTCTTTTCATTGCTGAGTTTTGTTTCATAATATAAACATAGCACAGTGTGTTAATCCTATAGCTACTGATGAACACTTGAGCTGTTTCCAGTTTGGGTCTACTATGAGTAAAACTGCTATGAGCATCCTTTTATACGTTTTTTTGTTTTGTTATGTTTTAGTTTTTATAGACAAATTGTCATTTCCAGTAGATATTTATGGTATAGAAGTGGAATTGCTGAACATCAGGGTAGGGGCATGTTTAACTTTGTAAGAAACTGAGAAGCAATTTTTCAGTTGTAAGATTTTTCACTTCCATCAGTAATAGATGAAAGGTCCACTTGTTCCACATCCTTGACAACATTTGCAGTTGTTGGTTTTGTTAATTTTAGTTTTTGTTGTGGATGTAAAGTGGAATCTCATCTTAATTCCAATTTACATTTAAGTGATAGTTAATAATAATACTTGTTCATATGCTTACTTGGTATTTGTTGATCTAGTTTTTAAATGAAAGATTTGTTCATGTCTTTTGCTTTGAAAAAAATCTGGATTCTTCTTATGTTTGAGTTCTAAGTTTTTTGTTTAATCTGGTTAAAAGTTCTTTGTCAGAAATATGTATTTAAATATTTTATTTCAGTTTTTGTCATGACCTTTTCACCAGAAATATGAGATTTTCAGTTGCTCAGTATCTTTATCAGCACTGATATTATCAGTCTTTTAAAAAAAAATTAGCCATTCTAGAGAGTGTGTGTGGTTTTTTATTTGCATTTCCTCAATGACTAACAACATTGAACATTTTTAAATTTATTTTTTGCATATTTTGGGGTGTTTAGGTGTCTGTTCTAGAGTTGTTTTCAACTCTGTTCTAGAGTTGTTTTCTAGCGTTTTCACTTAACTCCTTTCTATATTCTCCATCATAATGCCAAAATTTCACATCACACATGTTGTTCATCTCTTTCATTTAATCCTTTAACATATTAGCTATAGTTATTTTAATCTCTGATAGTTTCAATATATGCATCATATCTGGATATCATTCTGTTTATCTTGTGACAAAGAGTTTTTTCATCTTTTTGTGTGTCTCAAGATTTTGTGTTGAATGCTGGGCTTTATGTCTTTATTTTTGTCAGTTCCTAAATATTTATGTTTTGTTGATGATGCTTTCTTAGCACTTGTGTCTCTTCCACTTAAGGCATTCGCACACTTCCTTGAATCTGTGAGAAAACTTGTATGGGAGAGAGTTTCTGTTCCCTTCCAGAGGCAAATGAATTTTGCTCCTATTCGTCCCTTAGTGGTAGTCTTCCTTTGTCTTGGACCTTTGTTTCTTTTTGTTTTAATTTGGATAATTTCTATTGACTCTCTCGAAGTTTAATGACTCTTTACTCTTGTAGTTCTAGGCCACAAATAAGCCAACTAAAATATTTTTCAGCTTCATTATTATATTTTGTTTGTAATATTTCCTCTTAGCTTGTTTTTATAGCTTCCATTGCTCTATTGAAATTTTCTACCCATTTGCTCACATTGTTTACTTTTTCTGACATATACTGTAAATAGCATACTTTCTTTTGTATTTTTAAAAAATTTATTTACTTTACAAAAATAAATACAATGTAAAAGGGCTAATTCACACAGAGATTAAAATCAGTACAATCAAATGCATAATATTTTCGAAGGTAGAAAGTAACACAGGCTTAAATATTGAAAATTTATCTGAATTTTCTGCTAATTATCCATGACAACAGAATTTGCAGCAGAATTTTAAGTCTATTTCCAGATGACAGTTTTATTCCTAAACCAGGATATATATGAAATAAATACTGAAATACCTAGAACAGTCTGTTGCCAAAGATAGGTACTCAATAAGTAAATGTTGAATGAGTAATAATCATGTTCCTTTGTAACAGCCATGATTAGATTACTTTATCCAGAATGAGATACATTTCTATTAGATATAATTATTAGAGGTCTATTGGTCTGCTGCTTCTTAATAGAGAATAAATGTCATTATCTACAATTTCATTCTTACCCCATAGCATATTTAATATTCCTAATTCATAATTTAAAGAAATTTAATATGTTTAAAAGACTAAAGATTGCAATATTTATTGATAATATGAATACGCTGGAATCAGATATGTATGGAACACAGCCACACCTGGAATTATCAGTCAATTATTAGATTTGGAAGGAATTTATGGTACTAAAAAAATTGCATGGTTGCACAGTACATACTAAGATTTTGTTCACATTAAGCATTGTTACTTAACAATAAATAGTTATAACAATGTTGAATGAAATAAGTGAAAAATTTAGAAAACCTAGTCAGATGGACATGAAGAACAAAGTTGAGACCCTAATTTAACTATTCCAATTGCATCTTTGCAATTAAGCACAGGTCCATGGGTTGACAGAAATTATTTTACTCTTAGTAGGGTTAAATCTTAGTAAAAATTGCAAGTATGTCCTATATGTTTAGTCTGAGTCAAAAAATGCTCACTATTGTTAAGCACATAGATAGTTAATCAAATTTTTCAATGCATCAGTAGTTACTGCATATGAGAAAAACTATTGAAAATGTGGCTGACTTGGAACATGGAGGTCAGCAGCCACTAGAAGCTGGAAAAGGCAAGGAAAAGGATTCTCCCCTACAGACTCCAGAATGAAATGAAGCTCTTCTGGCCCCTTGATTTTAGTCTGTGAGATGCATACTGGACTTCTAACCTACAAAAGTGTAAGATGATTAATATTTTTTGCTTATTTATTTTTGAAAGTCATGGAAGCAAAATTACCAAAGAAATAATGTTTTGTTTTTCTTTTATTCTCCTATCTTTAGTTTGCCAAGAGAGTAAGATAAAAAAGAGATTAGAACACTAGAAGAAATATTAACATTTTTATAAACCATTAATTCAAAAGACTAGAGTAGAGAAATATATATATTTTAAAACCTGAAGATTCCCCAAGGAAAGGAGATCTCATAACACATTTTCTTTTCAACATTCAGTAGCCCTCAGGTTCAGAGCATCGTTCTTCACATATTAAAAATGTTGCATACATCATCACTAACATTATCTTAATAAAATATGTTATTTAATTTATTTATTTATTTTTTGCGGTACGCGAGCCTCTCACTGTTGTGGCCTCTCCCATTGCGGAGCACAGGCTCCGGACGTGCAGGCTCAGCGGCCATGGCTCACGGGCCCAGCCGCTCTGCGGCATGTGGGATCTTCCCGGACCGGGGCACGAACCCGTGTCCCCTGCATCGGCAGGCGGACTCTCAACCACCGCGCCACCAGGGAAGCCCAAATATAAGTATTTTAGAATAAGTATTTTTAATGGAACTGTAATAGTAGAAAACAGGTAAATTTGGGGTTGTGTAATATTCAGTAAAGGAGCAAAAACAGAAGCAACTGATTTAATTTTAGAACAATATCAAACTTAATAAAACTTCATAGGTTTGTTTGTTGGTCATAATTGAGAACATTATAGTATGCTTTCCTTTTTTATCTATACCATTTGAAAAATATTTTCTAAAGACAGTGCTATTTTTCCTACTAAAATCCAACCTTTCTAACACTGCTAAACCCAGATATTCCCATGGTTCTCTAGCAAGCGGCCAGTTTTTAAGTATAACTTAATTGCACTCCAAGTGTGCCTAATTCAACTGCACTCTAAATTTTCTACAACCAATCCAATTGCACTCTAAAATGTCATCTTCCTAAAGAGTGAAGCATAACGATCCTTGAAAATCTGGCTTTTTAGTTTTGCTCTTGAGATTATAATAAGGTGCTGGCTAAAGACCAAAACTTTCTGTATATAATCTCTACAGTCTAATTATAGATGAGTTGTGAGAGAATGTATAAATACATAGGATAATTGTTACACTGTTTGATATTAAAATTGTGTGCTCTAAAATATCCTGATACTGGATGAGAATTGTATAAATACTTATATTATCAACTCACATAATCACTGTCATTTCCAGAGGGTGCTTAAAGTCTTCAATCAGAGTCTGATTTTTTAACTTAAAGCATACAGTCAGCTACAGATAAGAAAATCATTGCTAGGCTTTTTTTTTTTTTGATGACTGTTTTAAGAAGTGATAACTAAAATCTTGACAGTGAGGATAGAATAACAGGGAGGAACTTAAAAAATAGAATCAAATAAACTTTAATGCTAGAGACAAAAATCTTTATACTCTTTTATTCCCCAAGGGCAGTATGCAGTATGCTTTGTTACTGTCTTAATCCTATTGCTTACATCTGTACTATATCTTCATCCATCTGTTCCAATAACTGTACCCTAGAGTTTGTCATAACGCTTAATACTCAATGCTCTGAACATAAGCCAAGGGCTTGCTGACTCTTATTAGTACATATTTTTTTCCTCAATATTTTTATCTTTTCATATCTCCTCTTCTGTCCCTACCTGAATCCATGGCTCATCACTTCAACCAACCTCTGCCAAAATCCTCTCAGTCTCTGGCCCCAGTGATCCAGCTGCACCAGTCTAGCTGTCCACCAAGTAATTCTTACGCAACTGGAAAGGTGAGAATTAATATTAATTAGTGTTTGCCAGTGTCATATCCGCAGTGTTTCTCAGCAAGCCTTCTTCGTCCTTTTAGTCATCTCTCCTCTTCTCTGTCCAGTAATTTTCAAACATGTCTGCTCTCTCTAGCTAATTACACAGTCACCGTATGTCATTTCACTCTCATCCCATCAACTTACCTACTTCTTTCCAAATAACATAAAAATTCTCTTGAGTGAATGTAATCAACTTACCGCCAGACCTGCACAGGTGTCTCCATCTACTTCAACCCATTCCAACTTGCCTTATTTTTTTCCACAATAGAGGAGGGTTCATCTTTCCTCCTTAATGTTTCTCCAGGGCCTACTCCATCACTTTCCTCTTTTTTAAAGCTATTTAAATCTCTAACTTCTCTTTGTCTGTGAGGTCTTTTATTGATGTCTCAAATACGTTGGCATTTCTTTTATATTAGAAGGCAATAGCAATAGTAATAAACTCAAATCAAATCTTCCCTCACTTCCACACTCCATATTCATGTCTTTATCATTTGATATGGTTTTGGCTACAAGTTATAGTAAATCTGACTTAAAATAGACTAAACAAGGAGTTTTTAGCTTACGTAAGATGTCCAGTCAATCAGGATTCTAGTTCCATTCCTCTGTGATTTTTTTCAGTTTTGCCTCTTAAATGTTGTCTTTGTTCTTCATGGTTGAAAGACAGCAACCATCTACAACTGAAGCAACATCTCACTTATTAATATGCAGAGGGAGAGTGACACACTGTCTCCTCCAACTACGAAATAAAAATTACTCCCTGAAATAGAACTTCTGTCTTATGCCAAGATAATTGAACCAATCATTGGCAAGAGGGATGGGTTTGCCACGATTGTCTTAGTCTACTCAGGCCCCTTGTGTGGAGCTCAGGGTAGGTTTAACGTCTCCTGAGTCCTAAGGACTATGTAACAGAGGTGTATATACTTTAAAAAAGTGGGGGGTTGCTATTTTTCCCAGTGAGGAGGAAAGGAGGATGCTGGATAAGCCACCAATGGTGTCTGTTACACAAAGAAGCAAAGAGACTAGAGTGAACCCAAATTCATAATAATGATTGCACAGAGAGGTACAGATCCAGGATTCTATGAATATTTAAATAAAATTCCAGATTTATTGCTAGAAACAGCATTCTAGGTGTGCTGGCTCCTGTTCCTTTACTCACTCTGTCTGAGGGACTTTGGCTGGGGTGGCTTTAGGTTACTGATCCTGGGAGCTAGCTATGAACCTTAGGCCCTTTGAGAGCAATGTCTAGATTTGGCTTTACTTTGGCTCCTCTTCAGCCAACTCTGGGGCCTTTCCCCTCCCCACCTCCCACCTCCCCCAAATTTTTGATGAGAAGTTCTTTCACATTTGTCATATAATGTTTCTACCAAATTCAAATTAGCTACCTTTAAGGATATCCTTTCACTGTGTTTAGTTTTTCTGATTCCAGGCTTCTGCCCATTTTTCTCTGTTTGATTTGCATGAAGTATATATACATCCTTGATATTTAGTGTGTCTTCTCCTCTTAAGCAGTAATACCATTCTCTTCTATTATTCTTAACTATTTTTTTAACCTGATTATTTATTCAGCCACGTGGAATCATGATGGTGGGTTCAAATAGAGCCTTGCTAAATCTGCAGCTTTGCCAAGGCAGATCTGAACAATTTTCTCGTTGTTTGGAAAATCTCAAATATCTTAGAAATCCAAAGCCAATCGTATTGACTTTGGATTTCAGAACTGGGAGAAAGCATTTATCTCTGTGCATTTGCAAAGGGGAATACTTTATGTACTATTACTTTGCTTCTTTTCTAACTCATGTTCTCAAATCTGAGAACTCTATATAGTTTCCCTAAAGATGACCATATTCTTTTCTCTCACAGAAGTAGTCTTAAAACTACCTAATCATTTATAGTTTGGCAATCATGGAATCTAAAACATAAGATAATGATTACACATATAATAGTAAAGAATGGTTTGTTCACAGTCAGTGCCTCATAGTACGTGTTACTAGTTACATACATCACGTACAGTATGATACCCCTGGTAATCACATAAAACTAGGCCTTTTTGCTTCTACCTGATAGTCCACCTCTGGACATTGTCATTCTAAAAAGCCCTGAAAAATAATGTAGGCTTCTACATTATTGCCTCTTGAGGAGATAGCAACAGGAGCGACATTGTAGACATTGCATAACACTCAGCAAAATTTAAAGATCCTCTTTGGATACGTCTTCCCCTTGATTCTTCCATCTCTCAAGTCCTCAATCCTCAGAGTTCACATTACCCTTCTCTAGTGACTGCCTTTTTCTTATGCAAAGCAATCTGTTAGCCTTTGTCTAAGACTCCTCCCTTATGAGGAGGGCGGACATTGAGGACTTATAAATAATATTTTGTCCTTGTCACTCATTGAGAAATAATTTGCTTCTGAGAAATGAGCATTAATGGACCTAAGACATTGCCTTAATTTATTAAAAATTAAAAATTAGAAGCAAAAACTTGGTGCCTTCTTGTTCTGACTCTCTTCTTTCCATCTCTATTATTTGGGGTTTTTATTTTCCTAACTTCTAACCTGTCCCTACCTTCCCATGGAAGGAACAAATACCTTCCTTTTTACCTTATAAATGACTGAAACATCTTAACATGGCTCCTGTTCACAGCAGTATTCACATCTAAGCAGAAGGCAATATTTTACATTTAGGGGAAGAATCTTTAATTTTGGACCTGCAGGTATCAAAACTGTAACTCGGGAGGGATTCTCTAAGCTGGGTAAAATTTCCAAACTTCTGAAATCATGTCATGTGTTCAACTTCCTTTTTGCAGTTTAGTCGTGAGTAAAACTATTCTTGAGTTTGTTTTTTGAAAAGCTTTTAACTCCTGTGATTGTCTTTTGTAGTGTGATGGTCAGAATTTAGTAAACATTTAGACTACAGTTTAAAATCTCCAAGACATTTTGGTGAATAATTCCATAGTGCATTTTATGACTAGAGGAAAAAAGCTAACAGAGGCATGTTTTCTATAACAATAACTATCTCCTTTGTGTTTTCACCTCTTGAGAGGCTAATAAGACTGTCAAATTGATGGAAAGCTTCCTGCTTACTAAATTATAGCACCTCAATTTACATTAGCATAATATGTGCCAAAAATGAAATATTATCTCATTTTGAAGTTTATGTATCTATTTTATTACTTATAGTTGATTTTCCTAGTACTCTTAGCTATAATAGTCCTCTTAGGTTGTTGCTGTTGTGTTTAACAAATGAACAAAAGAAGGAAGGGAGGAGAAGAAAGAAGGAAGTAAGGGGGGGAAGGGAGGGAGAGGGGTGGGAGAGGGAAGGAGGGAGAGAGGAAGAAATCAAAGAAAGACGGAAAGTAATTGTGAGCATTAGTGTTCTTCCTCCCAACATGTTACATGACTAATACAATAGGATTTTTTAACCTTCCATTAATTTGGTTTGAATTAGCCTGTTTCTTTTACTTTCTCTTTGCGATTTCATAGCAAGTTATCTTGACAAAAACATTAACACTGAACAGTAATATGAGAGATCATATAGAGGCTCTTCCTTATGTCACCTCTAATATCACCTCACTGATGTGAGAGGATCTGTTTTGTACTGAGATTTGATTTTGATAGTGTAAAACAAATCTGAGTAATAAATTTGACTGGAGTGTCAAAGTAGAGACGTGGAGAGACCTTATTCAAAAGAGAGTCTACCATCTAGGGAAATCTTCTCAGAAGGCACTGGAACATTGAATACAGTGAAGTATGGCACTTTATCAGAAAGAATCTAAGAGGAATTACAGTTCCAGATGTAACAACTCAAAAAGGATTACATCACTGTCTTTAAAAGAAGTCTTTGTCTTATGCTGATCTGTAATCCTTGTCAAAAAGAATATGCAAAAGCATTCATCAATAAAATGGTATATGGAGGTAGGTGGAATTAAAGGTTGAAATTATGAAGATCTATATTGGTTATAATATAGAACTTTTGAAAGCCTCGCAAAAACCCTAAGAAATAGGTAGAGTAGATGCTAGCCTATTTTATAGATGAGGAAACTGAGGCTCAGGAGAGATTCAGTGATAAGAGTAAGTATGAGAGAGCTGACAGTGGGATATTGATGTTAATATTCTAAGTTTAGTAAAATTCTCACTACACCGTACTATTTATTTTTTGACAGTGGATGGTCTTGAAATGAGAATTAAAGTTTTTTATGATTGTGGTTTTTTTCCCTAAAGGAGACTTATTTTCTCATTTAATGTTGAGGTGCCTTTGCTGTGAAAGACAGAGTGCTAAGAACTACAGAAACTCCATAGTAGAATCATGTGGTCCTTGCTCTCAAAGAGATTCCAGTCTAATGGAAAGGAAAGAGAAGCAAATATCCTCAAGTTTTTACATGCCTTTATATAGAAGCTTGGGCCTGAAAGTTTTGAACAATTCTTTAATCTTTCAGAGCTAATTTTCCTATTTCATTGATCTCCTAGAATTCTGTGTATACATAACAAATGTATGATGTATGTATTATGATTACATGTAATTGTATTTCATAATTATTTCTAATCTTATCTTGAGCTTGTTGAATGTGAAGATTAGCTCCTACTCATCCTACTTTTACAAGGCTAAGCCCAGTGCTTGGCACACAGTAAGTGCTCAATAGATGCATGGGTTTATTATATGTTTATTATTAGAAAGGTACACACACCTCGTGGGAAATTTAAGCAATCTAAAAGTGTATAATGTAAAAAGTGAAACTTTTCCATCTCCTTCACCCACTTCTATTGCCCTCTGGTAACCACTTTTAGCATTTTGATTCAGAAACTCCTAGACATTTTTTACATGTACAAATACAATGTGATTTTTGAATTAATAAGTTAAATCCATAAAATGCTTTGAGAATACAAAAAAACCTTTAAAGTATAGAAATTCTATGTGATTAAAAACTCTAGTACTAATTTATAATATTAAACTACTTCAATGCCTTTCTATAAAAGAAAACAATTTGATGTGATGATGACCTTGAGAATTAAAGGAAATAAAAAATAGTGCATTATGGAGAATAAATGAGTTATGGTTGAACTAAATAGATTTTAGCTAGCCACAGGGAAAACTAGATGGTTAAGAAAGCAGAATTTTCTGTTCCCTAAGACAAGTTATAGGTAATTAGTGGTTATCATTTTTATTTTGGAATATAAATAAGTAAACTATAACAGATCATCATGTACTTAAATTGAACTTGGTATGGCATAAACATTATGTGCCTCAGATAGAGGAAGAATTATAACCATGCAAACTGTATATCAAAAATATGGCAGAAAAGCTCTAAGAATCATAGCAGACTAAGAGCTTAATATATGTCCAATAAAGGTTTGACATAGATTAATGGGAAATAAATAGACAACAACAGAATAAATTGCATCCTTAACGTTGACTTGATTTAGGTCTTAATTATCTCACTGTGCATTAATTTAATGGTGTATAAAAACTGGCGTTAATGTAAATTCATATTTTATTGAGGGATTTGAGACAAAATCGTCAAGAGAGTTAAAATAATTCTGCTTAATTTCATGTGGAAAGGGCTAAAACTATATAAATCGGTATTGAAACAGATGAAGATTATTTAGAAGTAAAATTAATTACTATCTTTTTTGGGTGAAAGGTCTAAGGAAATTTATATAACCAATATTAAGTGCGATGTTTGTTATATGCAAGTTGGGTACTACTAGATAAATTAGAGAGTTAGAAATATATGTATATTAGGAGATTCTATACTCTTTCCAGGATGAAAAACTGATGATGATGTTGAGGACAATAATATTGATGCTTCCTATATGCTCTTGGGAAGATGAAATAAAAATAAATCAAGAACTACTTTTTACTGAATTTTCACCCCATCCTAGGTTTTTTCACTATATTTCCTGTAGGCCCTGAGTTGAGGGTGTGAGAAAATGAATGAAATATAGCCGTAACATGGGATTCATGATGAAGTAATCTTGGAAATATGAAGGCTGTAGATTTTGGACAGCCATGTAAGTCATGTGCCCTTTATTCCATGGTCAGTAGGAAAGCAGTAAAATTATATTATAGGATAAAAATATGATTACACATGATTTTCCATCATGTGCTAAAATTTGGATTTATTTCATTATTAGATTGGAAAATTCCTTAAAGTTTTAGCATAATCTCAAGTTAGTGAAATGTAAAGAAACAGACATTTACACACTGTTTTAGGAGTATAAGTTGATAAATTATCACTTTTGGATGATGGTGTTGTATTATGAAATGAAATTTAAATGTCAAGTACCCTTTGACTTAGAAACACAACTACTAGAATTTACACTCTAGATTGTCCACACATAAATTCATTCTGAAATGGGTATTTGAGAGGGTATCCATATATCCTAGACGATCATGTCATTACTTGAGAAAGACTGACCTATCATATGTACAAATAATGAGAAAGAATCATAACAGCTAGTGTTGTTGGTAGTTAGAAAATTTTTCACTCTTATGCCCTGATGGATTAAATCATCATTATATTCCTGCAGGGTAATTTGACCTTTAAGAAAGACTTAAGACAGACTCAGAAATTTAACTTTTAGTTACCTATTCTTAAGAATGTATTGGATTGATATTCAAAGATTTAAGTACAAATGTGCCATTATAATGTCATTTAAAATTTTTTTTTTGGCTGTGCCGTGCAGCTTGTGGGATTTTAGCTCCCTGACCAGGGATTAAACCCGGGCCCTCAGCAGTGAGAGCACAGAGTGCTAACCACTGGACCACCAGGGAATTCACATAATGTCATTTATAATAGCTAGGAACTAGAAACCAAAATAAGACAGTTAAATAGATTATGCTACATTACACAGTTGAAGTTATGCAGTCATTAATAAAAATATTTATAGAATTAAAGGGCCGTCATAATAAATGTAAAAAGGGGAAAAAGTTACAGAATCATGTCCACACAAATCCCATATAAAACATATGTTACATTTGTGTAGAAATATGAAGATTATGAAAACCTATACCAAGCTTTTGATAGTAGTAGATCCATGATGACAGAATTTTAGGTAGCGTTTTGTTTTGGGGTGGCATTATAATGACTTCCTAATTTTTCTACAATGATTGTTATTTAGTTAATTAGAAACATTAAAACCTTGTTTTATGTGAATTCTAGATCTCATCACCAACATCTGTAAAGCCTTTGTCCTTTCAGAGGGCTCATATATTCTTCCCCTAAAGGATTTACCTGGCATGTTAAATTCCACAGGGAAGACTTACAAGAGACTGGATCACTGGGGTGCTTGATATCATTATTTGCATAAGGCTGGCTTAATCCCTTTGTTCAAAACTTTCTTCATGGATTAAAATATATTGCATTATCTATAAATGACGAAAATAATAGAAAAACTTCTAAACCAACCTCATCTTTTATTAGTTTTGTGTGCTTGCTTTGTAGCTGTGAGAGACTGACCGTATACTTGTATGGCTTCTTCATGGTGGGATGTTACATTTGAATCTAGCATGTAGCATGACTGTAGTATGTTGTAAGTGTCAGACCTTACTTTGCATTAATATTTTTTAAAAACTTGTATGAGACTTCAATTTGTCAAAACTTAAAAAAATTTAGTGTGAAACGTTCACATATTTCAGCCTCATAAGGCCATCAAACCCTTTTGCTACTTAATTGATTTTGTTTGTCCTGGGTTTTCATGTATGTAACTAGTCTTTGTCAGCTTCCTAAAGGACGTATATAAAAGTTGTCTTAATTTCACAAGTTACATCAAATTCTTGATCACCATGCCAGGTATCAATACTATTGATTTTGTAGATGAATCCACGGTTATTAATACTAAGATGATAGCTCTCAAATCATTGCTCAGTTTCCATAGGTAGGGTCTTTCCTTTTATATTAATTCTAAGTAATATCATTCCTTTTCTCTCCGCTTTTAGTATCATGTTTGCTTTATAAAAATAGATGAAAAACAGAAGTCTGAATAGTTTCACTGAAAGAAAAATATTGGTGTACTTAAAGATAAGCAATTGAATGCTAATACTTTGGAAGGACCATTTTAATCACTATGATTGTAGTGGAGCACTTAAAAATGCGTGTAATAGAATCTAAAAATAGATTAAAAATTTCTTCAATAAATGCACTCACTCATTTGATTACTCGGTAGTTGGAAATAAAAACATCCTTTCTGTAGGCTATGGTATTTCATTTTGGGTTAATCGCTAAAGAAGATGAATTCGGCTCTTGACATTTAGCATGAGTCTTGATGTTTTATCAGGTATGTTAATACATTTGACTTCAGTGATGCAGTCACTGAAGCGCTGAGAATTAGCATTGCCCCTGTGTTAAAGTGTGTCTGGGATAGTGTCTGGAATCTCTCCTGATAAATGCACACAAGAGACTGTTGGTTTCTATTTTGTTGGAGATGCTGTTTGCAGAACTTAAATTTGCTTGTCATTCTATCTTTTGTTTAACTAGCAGCTTGAAAACAACACACCATTTCAGTAAATTGCATTCAACATTTGAAAGTTCTGCTCAGTGATTGCCTTATTTACTCACATGATGCAATGATTCCTGTTGTTTCAAAGGACTTTCCCTGATCTTCTCATGTTCTCACCATACTTTCCCCATAGGATCTATGATGCTTGACATTCCAGATAGGTTCATTTTCCAACTAAAATCGAACTTATTATATCTACCTATCCATATCAACCCCAAAATATAATCATCTGTTTTGCCTCAAAGTCAAAAATAATATGTGAGTCCTTTATGTGCCCAATTTTTGATAATGACATCTTAATAATCCAGTCCATTTTGAATCAGAACCTTTATCATTTTTGTTCTTTACTTTTCTAAATCCTTCTTACCCATTTATCTTAAAATCTACCCTCCAAAAGTGACCGTTAACCTTACCTCTCATTTGTTCTGTCCTCTCGATCCACTTGTTACTGACTCTCAATATCATTTAACTTGGTTTTTGCTGTTGCAGTTAACTTTTAATCCCATGATATCATCTACTCCCTTGTCCTTCCCCAATATAGTACTTCCTGATTTATGATGGGGTTACCTCCCCTTAAACCCTTCCTAAGTTGAAAATATCTTAAGTCAAAAATGCATTTGATACACCTAACCTACGGAACATTATAAAATTTGTAGAATTATAAATTCTACAGCCTACCTTAAACATGCTCAGAATACTTATTGATACATTAGCCTACAGTTGGACAAAATCATCTAACACAAAGCCTATTCTACAATAAAGTGTTGAATATCTCATGTGATGTAGTGAATACTGTACTGAAACTGAGAAACAGAATGGTTTTCTGGGTGCAGAATGGTTGGAAGTGTATTGGTTGTTTACCTTCTTGATCGTGTGACTGACAGAGCTATGGCTTGCTGCTACTGCCCAGCATCACAAGAGAACATCCTACTGCACATGATTATCCCAGGAAAAGATTAAAATTTGAAGTACAGTTCCTACTGAATGCATATCACTTTCACATCATCCTAAAGTTGGAAAATGGTTAAGTCATGCCAGTGTAAGTTGGGGACTGTCTGTACTTTCTTCTTATGGCCAAAGTGGCTCTTACCAAACATGGATTTCATTAATTTAATTCCTAAACACCATTGATGACTCATCACTGCTTATAAAATAAGGTGTATTTTTTTTCTTATAGTATGCAAGACTTTCAGCAGTAATTCTACAAATTATCTTTTGAGCTCTATAATTCACTTCTATATTTTTTCAACTCCCATCTCCCAACTCTTAGCTCTCAATATTCTTACCTTGAGTTCAATCCCAGTGGATCACTTACCATTCTTTGAATATTTTCTTCCTAAAGCACTATTCTCACCAGCTTAAATGTTCTTCACAACCCAGATCATGATAGTCAAAAATATATACATATATAATATGGTTTAATTTTAATACTGTCTTTTCCATGAAGATTTCATGGGTTATGTCTGAAATTTTTATCAATTTCTACCACTTCTGTACTTGTATTGTTATTAATTTATTCAAAATATTAATGTTAGGTATTATTTTACATTATATTTGTATAATTCTGTTTTATATTATGGATGAAAAAACACCTGATTGTATGCAATATATACATATCTAAGAGCGTGTATATATGGGCTCATGCATGCATAAGCATGTGTGTGTGTGTGTTTGTGTGTGTGTGTGTGTACACACAGAAGTAGAAGAAGAAAATAGCCTAAGTTGGAGGAAGTAACCTTTGCCTGTTTCACAATTTTGTCACCGTCCAACTCTGACCACTCCACATCAGTTGAAGTTGCACATCAAGATGTCTTAAAAAACTTTCTTCTGCCTGTTCTGACCTTTGTTGTCTCACTTTAACTCATCATCCAGCAGCTGCCTGTGTATCTTGCTTTAATCTATTCTCTACTCAGCTAATTTAGAAATACTATTTTAGATGAAAATAACACATAAGTATCCACTGAGAAATCCCTGGTGGTTTAATAATCACTGATTTTTCTTTTTAGAAGCAATTTGAAATGGTCTACAATTGTGGTTAATTTAGCAGTAAGTTTTCTGTGGTATGGAAATGGCAGTGTGTTAAAATATTAAACAAGCCTTCATGGGTTTAGGGTAGTTTTAATTGCCAGGTTTCTTTTAGAGCAAAACTAATATAGGAGTCCTATAGGCAAGGATTCTTTACAAATCCAAATCTTTATCGTGTGTTTGTTCATTTTTAAGCTTATGGTGGAAAAATGAAAGTCTTCTTGGAGAAAACCAAAGTCTTAAAACACCCTAATCCTTTCTATATACACTTCATTTTTGAATCATAAGACATGTTCAGTAAAAGTGGCAAGCAAATACTATCACTGATCTTTAATTCATCTCCTGTTTGTTTATACAAAGAAAGCAGATTTGAGGAGTAAAATGGTACATTGGGTTCAGCTACTGAGTATATAATCATGGTTTTTAGGGGAGACTATTTGACAGCAGCTTAAAGGATACACAAAATGAGAGTATTAAACCATGTAAAGGGATTAAACTAGTGTTCTCTAGGAATGGGGTGAATTGCATAAATCTCGAACTTGACTGGGAGAAGAAATGTATGCAGCCTAATCCCGAATGTGAAAATCATGTTCATTTTTAAATATACATTCAATATTATAAATACTAAACATGTTCTTAGAATAGCCACATGGATTTTCTAAACTCTTTTCAAAATGTAAGTCAAGCATGGTAAGACAAGTCCTTATCATATAATGGAAGGGATTAGGTGTGAGTGTAAAAATATTTTAAGTCACATTTCCCAAAGTTTATTTTGTGGGAAATAAGATCTACAAGATGTTTAACTTTTAAAAAAGTGTATTCATGAATAAATGCTTTTTAAATATTGCATATGTTATGTCATTCTATAGGAAAGTCACTCATTAACATATTAAAGACTCTTGAGTATTTTGTGACACACTGGAAACCAACTTTCCTCAAGGTTATTTCAGTACAAGATACCTTCCCAAACCAAATACATTTTTTTTTTCCTCAAACCACCAAACCAGTATTCATCAAGAGAGATGCTCTGGAATACTATTTTAAAATATCACCAATTGAAAAAATAAAATCTTTACAGTTAGAGAAAAGAATTGAAGTAAGAAGTTCTTTGCAATGGCCCACAGTCTTTAGCCCATGGAATGAAACTGCAGAGGAATCCGTGGCTGGTGTTAGGGGGAAGTGAATTTTCTGTCGGTGCACTGACTATAGTATATTCCATTTGACCTCACCAAACTTTTGTTTTCTCACCTATAAAGAAGCAACAGTGCTACCTCCCTGAATGTGTGGTTGTGAGGATTCTATCCAGAAATTTATTTCACCAGTCCTAAAGTGCTACAAAAATTCCCATGCTTTCCAACTTCATTTTGCCTCACACTGTCTAGCAACCTCAAGTTTTCAAGTCAGTTTGGTTTTACCAGTCTGAAATGTCTGTTATGAACATGTGCTACTCCCCTCCCATCTTTGAAGACATGCCTCTAGCTCTGTTGCTCATCAAGTGACAGTGCTTCCTACTTCTTGGTGAAAATGTAAATCTTATGGGAGTCCTCCGTGTTCTGCTGCCATGTCTCTAAAACTCACCTACAACTTGCCAGTGCTTTCCTTCCTATTAAAATGGTTGTGTACTTTCTTCAGTCACAGGAGGGCTGAATCCCACCCTCTTCAACATCCTCAGAGCTCTTAGCAAATTTTTAATCTGTCTTGTATTTTCACTGAGTTTGTCTCCTTTCGATTCTTTCCATCAATGTCTAAAAACAGTTTGTTGTTCCTATCAAGCCAAGACAAACAGCACCAAAAACATACAAAACAAAACAACAACAACAAAACATGCAACCTTTTATTGTACATGTACCCTTCAGTTACCATCATTTCTCCTTCCTTCCATTTGGAATCAAATTTCTTTGAAAGAATTGTTTGCACTTGCTACCTCTTTTCCTCACCATCTAGTCACTCTAAATAAATCATCACCTCAGCTCTTGCACATATAATTTACTCTCAAATTTACTTCCAAATAGTTAGCTGCTAGTCGTTTGTTTGTATGTAACAACTTTAATATCTTTTGAAAAATACTTTGAGAAGTGATTTCAAATTTCTAAGTTTCTGTGATTTACATAAGACTTATAAGTTTACATGTACAAATGATCACTGTAAGCACTGATAACAATTCAAAAAGGAATCCTCTAAAAGACGTTAAATAGATAATGCAAGATTTTATTTCCAAGATCAAAAATAAAGAGACAAGATATATTCATGTTGCCTTTCTAAAATGCTAGTTTCTTTCCCCTGTGGTTCCATTTGAATATCTCAGAAGTCATAAAGTATCACATCTTAACATCTCCGGGTATCTCCTCTGTACCTACATAATTTATTGATGGGCCATGCATAAATTAAACATTTCTCAGTGGATTATGAATATGCAATGCTTCTCAAATGTCTTAGGTTGATTTCTTTTTTAAAATACCTAATACCTTTGAATTTAACAAGGTCTTCTATTCACAAACATCATTCATTAAATTCTTAACCCTTACATCAAATCCAGATTTAAGAAACTCTTCAACCTTTTATAAAGTATAATAAAGACTTCTCATTACATCAATGAGGTGTTTAAAAGACCACGGTGTTTTGAATTAAAGTTCAGACTTTGTCCTTAACTATTCATTTTATTCCTATTCAGAATGTGCTTAATATCAGGGAATTACTTTGATAATTTTCCTATTCTAAAAAACTCGCTGAATTTGAAATGAAAATTATTTTAATTACAGTGACAGAAAAATCAATATAATATTTCTTTCAGGTAGTTTGTTTCATGAGTTCATTTAAGAAGTGAAATTATATCGGATATAACTTATATGAACATTATACAGTTTTAGTATGTAAATGGTAGCTCAAGTCATAATGGTAACCCAATTTTATAAGCAGTGATTTAAAACAAAGTATCTAGGCTCTCTGCTAAGAGAAAGGGGTACTAAAATTAGATTCTTGGTTTTCTGCATGTTCTCTTTCCTAGTCTTCTTGCTCTTTTGCCTTGTCTTTTTCCATTCCCTTCTGTTGATTATATCATTTTATTTTAAACTTTTCTTTCTAAAATTCTTATCTGCAAAGACAGTTGTTGAGATGCAGGAAATAAAATTGTTGGACTGGTAGCATGAAGAACAAACTACATTCTAGAGAATATGCTTCATATTTTACAAGTTACATGGGTAGATTTAATACTTTTTAAAGCATTATCTCATTTAATTCTTGCAGCATTCCTTTGAAACAGAAAATAAAATTATGCCCTGTATCTTACACATGAAGAAACTGATTTAGATTCGTAAGCTAAATAACACATGAGATTACAGTTGATAAGGGACTTTGAATTGGAGCACAATTCTACTTCTATCTTAAATCAATTCTGTCTTAAATTTCATGCTTTGGTTTCTCTGAAATCTAAATGACATGAATCTAAACTTTATCCAAAATTCATTTAAATTTGGCTTTAGAATGTTAATTTTCTGTTTATTTGGCCACTATTAAAATTAATATGTAGATTCTGAATGTGCAGCAAATGAAGGTGAAAGATTTTTGTGATAATGTGAACCTATGAGAATAAAAACCAGTGCATTTTTTAAATGCTAAGTGAGCCCCACTTAAGTATATTGTTGGAGATAATTGAGCCTTAATTCTAAAAGTCTAAGAAGGTTCTGTCCAATGTGGTAGTTGTGAGATAAACTCTAAGTATTGCAAGTAATGAGATTTTATGATTAGCAATTATTAAGGATTCATATTAGCAAATTCTGGAAGAGAAATTATTTTCATATAATTGGACCCTTAGATTAATGTTAAACGTAAGCTATTTACATAATAGTATGTATAAGTCTGTTGTAATTAATCAACATAAAATTGATACTAATACTAGTAGTCGTTTCTACACTTTTTTTTTTTTTTTTTTTTTGCGATACACGGGCCCCTCACTGTTGTGGCCTCTCCCGTTGCGGAGCACAGGCTCCGGACGCGCAGGCTCAGCGGCCATGGCTCACTGGCCCAGCCGCTCTGCTTCATGTGGGATCTTCCCGGACCGGGACACGAACCTGCGTCCCCTGCATCGGCAGGCGGACTCTCAACCACTGCGCCACCAGGGAAGCCCCTACACATTTTTTTTAAATGTATTTGTTTTATTTATTTATTTTTGGCTGCATTGGGTCTTCGTTGCTGCGCACAGGCTTTCTCTAGTCTAGTTGTGGGGAGCGGGGGCTACTCTTCGTTGCAGTGCACGGGCTTCTCATTGCAGTGGCTTCTCTTGTTGCGGAGTACGGGTTCTAGGCATGCGGGCTTCAGGAGTTGTGGCACGTGGGCTCTAGAGCGCAGACTCAGTAGTTGTGGTGCACGGGCTTAGTTGCTCTACGACATGTGGGATGTGGGATCTTCCTAGACCAGGGCTTAAACCCGGGTCCCGTGCATCGGCAGGCGGATTCTTAACCACTGCGCCACCAGGGAAGTCCCCACATTTATGTTCTAACATTGGAAGAGAACCTTAAATTCTTATGCTTTCAAGCTTTTTCCATTTGTGATTAATATATCCCTTATCTAAAAGGATCAAATTTCTGCCTTCAGAAAACACACCACTCCTTTTATTAGAAATTATATACAAATTTATATTTGCTTGTTCTTGTTCACATTAATAAAATTAATGGCATAGATAAATAGGTGACATTTATAATTCTTTATTCTTTGGATCTGTTATTGTCAAAGCTGTCATAAAAGAATATTGAACTATGAAATAAAGGAGTGAGGAAGAATCTATCCTTGTTTTTTGTGGAGAAAAGACTTTCTATAGTTCCTAATTTATGATTCTAGAAATCATCTGTCTTCGAAATGGTAATGCATTCTTTGGCAAAACAAATCTGAAGGCTGTCACTAATTCTGTCATTTATTCCCATTGTTTTCATCATGCACTAAAAGATTAAAAGTGCAAAACTGTATTTCAGAAGATTGACAGATTGTCCAGGCATCTGCCATATTAGCTCCACAGTCACATATGTTTTGCAGAACACGAGGTACACAATCTTTTTCAGGGCAACAAAATGAGGCACACATCTTTCCATACTGTCCAAACAACCTTCTTACAAGCCAAGAAGATGGAAGAACTAAAGGTAAATTCTAAAGAGAGTAAGGTAAACAAAATGAGGCCAGGTATGAGATACTAGGAGAAAAGGAAGTAGAAAGATATAGAGCAAGATGGCAGAAACAGAGAATCTGGGATGGAACCTTGAGAATGCTGAATTGCCAATCCCAAACTCATTTTCTTATGGTCCCTGAATTTAGGAGCAAATTTGGAAGGGGATGAAAGTATTCTAAGCTTGGGAATAATTGAGCTCCTGAACGTGACTGTGGGAACCGCATATTCAATGTGAATAATAATTTGCTTATTTGACAAGATTTGAGTTTGCTCTATTCATTTATAAAATCAGAATGAAGCACTTTATAAATGCCAAGTCACGTTGTTATAAATTCCACGTAAAACATAGGCATTTACGTTTGGCCCTCCATATCCAGGGATATTCACAGATACAATCAACCACAGATTGAAAATATTTGGAAAAAAATTTCTAGAAAGTTCCAAAAAGAAAAGCTGAATTTGCCACATGCCAGCAACTGCTTACCCAGCATTTACATTATGTTAGGGTTTTTTTTTTTTAATTTTATTTTTTATTGAAGTATAGTTGATTTAGTGTTGTGTTAGTTTCAGGTGTACAGCAAAGTGATTCAGTTATATATTTGAATATACGTATGTATTCTTTTTCAGATTCTTTTCCATTGTAAGTTATTGAATATAGTTCCTGTGCTATATAGTAGGTCCTTGTTGTTTATCTTTTTAATATATACTAGTGTGTATCTGTTACTCCCAAACTCCTAATTTATCCCTCCCCCACTTTCCCCTTTGGTAACCATAAGTTTGTTTTCTATGTCTGTGAGTCTATTTTGGTTTTGTAAATAAATTCATTTGTTATAAATAATCTAGAGGTGATTTAAAATATTCGGGGGGATGTGCATAGGTTATATGTATATACTGTACCATTTTATATAAGGGTCTTGAACATCCATGGATTTTGGTATCCGTGGGGGGTCGTGGAACAATCCTCTGGGGAAAAGAAGGACCACTATACGTAAACATAGGTCATTTGTGCAAATTATCACTAACTTTCTCAGGTCATCAAAAAACAACTGAAAAGAACATGAGAAAAGGCCACATATTTTGTTTTGCATTTTTTAAAATAGGAGATGGAGGATTCTGCTCTTTTTTAAAAAAATTAATAACTTTTGGCTGCATTGGGTCTTTGTTGCTGCATGTGGGCTTTCTCTAGTTGCAGCCAGCAGGGGGTGCTACTCTTCATTGCGGTGCGCAGGCTTCTCATTGCGTTGGCTTCTCTTGTGGAGCGCAGGCTCTAGGTGCGTGGGCTTCAACAGTTGTGGCATGCGAGCTCTAGAGGCTCAGTAGTTGTGGCACAGGGGCTTGGTTGCTCCGTGGCATGT
This sequence comes from Orcinus orca, assembly GCF_937001465.1. Classification (NCBI taxonomy): domain Eukaryota; kingdom Metazoa; phylum Chordata; class Mammalia; order Artiodactyla; family Delphinidae; genus Orcinus; species Orcinus orca. The sequence continues at coordinate 97,456,862 of NC_064565.1, forward strand.
GGGATCTTCCCAGACCAGGGCTCGAACCCATGTCCCCTGCATTGGCAGGCGAATTCTTAACCACTGTGCCACCAGGGAAGTCCCCTCAGACTACTTTTTAAAAAAATACGTCATCATATAACAATGGTTGTTAAAAGGTGGGTTCTAGGCAATGTGGTAAATTAGACATACCAAGTTATATAACAAAAGATCAATTCCTTGAAAAGCTTTCTTGAGATATATTGATCATTAATGAAAAAAATTTAGACATGCTAGAAATTGCTGTATATGTAAAATAAATGGAGAATTATTATCAGGTTTTATGTCTAACTTGATTGTTGGTTTAAAATTGATGGTTCCTTTGTTAGGCATTATTAATGTGCTCAGCACACAACTAGCAATGTTCCAAAAAACTACAGAGAGCATTGTCCTATTAAAAAACAAAAACAAAACTATAAATGTTGAAGTTTTACAAGTGAAGAATGATACCTGCAATCTGGGATGTTAATTTATCATTGCTCAATGAGGCCTGTTTTACAGCCTTGGTACCAACAATGAATATACCTTTTGCTTCTGCCACCAGATGGCAAAAGTAGGCATTACTTAAGTAGGAGTTTACAGTTAAAGTGCTTTAATATTTTTTAGGTAATGAGATTAAATCAAAACAATTTGAATATTTTAATAGCTCTTGTAATAAATTTGGTAACGGTAAAGATGGAAAATATTAGCTAAAATGAGATTTTGGAATTAAATTCATTACAATTTTTTTTTAAAGCATTCCCTTAGAATAGCAATTTTCTTTATTAAAAAAAAAAGGAGTCTCACAAGGAATTCCCACTGATGTGTTTTAATGCATGAGGTAAATATTTTAATTATTCCTTTATATATTAATAACTGCTGTGTAATTCTAAAGGTGCTCAGTGGATTTATAAATAGGGGTACATTTTAAAGCATTATGCGTGTGTAAAGGACAGACCAAGCAGAAATGTATAATATAGTTACTGAGTTAAGACATAGATGATTTCAAACAGAATTACAAAACCCACACACATATGGTCACCTTATCTTTGATAAAGGAGGCAAGTATATACAATGGAGAAAAGACAGTCTCTTCAATAAGTGGTGCTGGGAAAACTGGACAGCTACATGTAAAAGAATGAAATTAGAACACTCCCTAACAGAATACACAAAAATAAACTCAAAATGGATTAAAGACCTAAGTGTAAGGTCAGACACTATAAAACTCTTAGAGGAAAGCATAGGCAGAACACTCTATGACATAAATCACAGCAAGATCCTTTTTGACCCATCTCCTAGAGAAATGGAAATAAAAACAAAAATACACAAATGAGACCTAATGAAACTTCAAAGCTTTTGCACAGCAAAGGAAACCATAAACAAGATGAAAAGACAACCCTCAGAATGGGAGAAAATATTTGCAAATGAAGCAATTGACAAAGGGTTAATCTCCAAAATATACAAGCAGCTCATGTAGTTCAACATCAAAAAAACAACCCAGAAGGTTATTAGGCAGAAGACCTGAATAGACATTTCTCCAAAGAAGATATACAGATTGCCAACAAACACATGAAAGAATGCTCAACGTCACTAATCATTAGAGAAATGCAAATCAAAACTACAATGACGTATCACCTCACACCAGTCAGAATGGGCTTCATCAGAAAATCTACAAACAACAAATGCTGGAGAGGGTGTGGAGAAAAGGGAACCCTCTTGCACTGTTGGTGGGAATGTAAACTGATAGAGCCACTATGGAGAACAGTATGGAGTTTCCTTAAAAAACTAAAAATAGAACTACCCTTTGACCCAGCAATCCCACTACTGGGCATATACCCTGAGAAAACCATAATTCAAAAAGAGACATGTACCACAGTGTTCATTGAAGCTCTATTTACAATAGCCAGGACATGGGAGCAACTTAAGTGTCCACTGACAGATTAATGCATAAAGAAGATGTGGCACATATATACAATGGAATATTACTCAGCTATAAAAAGAAACAAAATTGAGTTATTTGTCATGAAGTGGATGGACCTAGAGTCTGTCATACAGAGTGAAGTAAGTCAGAAAGAGAAAAACAAATACCATATGCTAACACATATGGAATCTAAAAAAAAAATGGGTTCTGAAGAATCTAGTGGCAGGACAGGAATAAAGGTGCAGACATAGAGAATGGACTTGAGGACACGGGGAGGGGGAAGGGTAAGCTGTGACAAAGTGAGAGAGTGGCATGCACATATATACACTACCAAATGTAAAATAGATAGCTAGTGGGAAGCAGCTGCATCACACAGGGAGATCAGCTCAGTGCTTTGTGACCGCCTAGAGGGGTAGGATAGGGAGGGTGGGAGAGAGAAGCAAGAGGGAGGGTATATGGGGATATATGTATACGTATAGCTGATTCACTTCGTTATTCAGCAGAAACTAACACAACATTGTAAAACAATTATACTCCAATAAAGATGTTTAAAAAAATATAATTAAAAAAAGAGAATCACAAATGCTACAAACAAGATTCAAACAAATGCACGTCTATTCATATAAAATTACGTGACTGGCCTTAATAAGTTAAAAAGATTTAAATTCCTTCATTTAGACCCTAGGCATTTTTAAAAAGCTATTCCAAAGGGATACACATTTTCTTTGCTAAATGGTAAATGCTACGGCTTATCAAGAAATGTTTTTAAAGATCAAGGACACATTAACTTGTTTTCCATATCAATTAACATTTTTGTTCTGATGCTTTTGTTCTGTTCTTTAAAAATTCTACTTCCTGTGTTCCATTAACTCTTCAACCCTCTACATCTGACTTATCATCCTACCCATGACAAAGGGAATATTCGTATCTAGTAAGTTTGTCTGGTTAGAGTCATTTGTAAGGGCAGCTTCTTCTTTGCCAACCCAACAGATTGTTTTGATTTTAAACTCACTGTAGCAAGTGAGAATGATGTCTGTGCTTTCCTTCTTAAAGCATGATATTTCCTTGACTTGTATGATACCACACTCCTCTATGTTCCCTTTTGCATTCCGTTTAAATCTATTTGGTGGGAGGAGCTTCTGGTCCTCTACCCCACCTGCAGATGTCAGAGATCATAGAACAGTTTGTTTTCTCCCTCAATAATGCTTCTTTATATGGTGTCATTCATTCTTTCACCTTCAAATGTTCTCTATATCAAGGGTGCCCAAATCCCGGGCCGCGGACTGCTAACGGCCCACGGCCTGTTAGGAACTGGGCAGCACAGCAGGAGGTGAGTGGTGGGCAAGTGAGCTAATCTTCATCTTTGGCTTCCCGTCACTCACATTAATGAACACAGCCCCTCCACCCCCACCTCTGTCCATGGAAAAATTGTCTTCCACAAAACTGGTCCCTGGTGCCAAAAAGACTGGGGACCGTTGATCTATATGATGAAGTCTCCCAGATACCCACCCTAGCCCACTTACCTCCATTGACTTCTGGACTCATATATCCAGCTCCCTCCTTGAACTAATTCTCTTTTATTCTAGTACATTTCCTTTTTTGATGTCATTGACTTTATGAAGGGGCTAGACTAGTTTTCCTGCATAATGTTCCACTTCCTGGTAAAAATGTAAAATATGTGCTATAGTAAGAACCACAACCTACATTCTTATCACAAGCTAAAAAAAAAAAGTGACTGTACAATAGAGGGGCCAAACTATCATAACTCTCCTTCAGAAGTAGGCTGTTTAAAAAGGGTTTTGAAAATTTATTTCTGCATTGGGCAGTAATAGCTATATAATTGAGGTATGCTTTAATTGACAGACTAGGCAACTCAGGGCTCGAATGTAAACTTGGGCCAGTGAGTTTTCATAACTGTGTTAATTCATAAATTTTTTAAAGTGAGGATTCTTGGTTTGTACTGATTGTTTTATATTGAAAGATCTGTCAACTTGAATATGTCTGTAACATATATTTTACAGTTATTGTTTCATCTGGTTTGGAGTGGGAAACTGCTAAGAGTCATCCTCCCACAAGGCTAGTTAGTGGCCTATGACATGCCTTGGTATGAAGTATTTTGCCCAGCTGAAAACAGGAGTGCAGTACAGACTCACTTTGTATCTTGAATTTGAATCAAGAAGCATGGAAAGAATGAGACATAAAACAGTGGTATCTGCAGTTGCAGACTCATGGATTAATTTGCTGAAGGAACCATAAGTGAAGCCAGTTATGAGTGAAGCTGTCCTTATGAGGAAAAACAGTGCTAAAATGGGGACAGTGACTAATGGCGTAAGATCCCTAGCTTAGGTGTCAAAAGTTAAATTCAGAGAGTTGACTTTTATCATGCCAGATGGATTCCATTGGAGCTGTCTCAAGTTATACAAGACACTGGGACAAATTTCATAGCATCTAGCATGAATGGTAGAACCTTTATTGGAGAAAGGAAAACGTTGCATGGCTAGAATTAGCCAGCTAGAGATGTAAAAGTGTCTCTTTATCATCCCACGGAGAAGCATACTAGGAATGGGGCATCTGCTGCACATGGCAGGTTTTCATTTTAGTGGAAGAACCTTTACTTCCATGTGTCTCCTATTAAGAGAGCAAGCATGATAAGTGGCCTTGTCAGTAAGGGGAATACACTGGTTTTGGGCATCAGGCAGTCTGGATTTGATGTGCCAGCCTATTATTGGGAATTTTCTGGGAAAGCCAAATGCTCTATATCTGGAGAAACAGGGATCCTAGGGGTCTGAGGAATTCTTCAGTCCACCCTGGCTGGAGGAGGAAGCCATACGTTCTATGTGAAGCTGGACTTGGGTGTGTACTTTGAGCTGGGAGAAAAATGAATTCACCCAGGTCCTAGCAAACTCACTGTCCATGCAACCCAGCAGAAGCTCCTAAGGTCATGTTTGAGTATTTCTGCCGATAGTATGACAGATTTAAACCAGAGAAGACATACTCCATCTAAGACTAGAGAAAAGAAGTGATTATGTAAAGTATCTGAAATGGGAAGGGATAGGCCAACAAAATTTTAGTAATTTTCCCAATTTTCTCAGTGAAATAGGCTGGGGGTCTTTTGCTGAGAATAGGAGGAATTGTGTTAGGGAGCTTGAAGAGCATAGTGAAAGTTTAAAATCATCAATATGAAAATGAGAGAAGATGAGAGAAAGTAAAAAAATTGATAAACAATGCTAAGGTCCCAGCTGATGGGTCTTCGTGGTGGTGGGGGTGTTTATGAATTTCAGTGCTACCGACATGCATGTGTTTATATGTGCTTGTGTGTACATTCTTTTAACAACATTTAACCTCTGTTCATGGAAATATGGTAAGCAGCTATAGAACTGATAGATGCTTGGGATTTTTCTAGGTATATTTGACAGAAGAAAGAGATCCATGGTAACTGAAGAAACTGCCCAGTGAGAGATTAGTTTATATGTTAAAACATACACCATAGCATCCATATTTAGTGAGAAAAGGTTAGAAGACATCGAGGAACCTACAGGTCAAGAGAAAAGTATTCATCAAGAGGCCAATATTCTCCCTATTTCAGAAGTCCCATGGGTTGTGAGTAAGAACCTGAGAGCCTAGGGTAGTTGGAGGCCTTTATCAAACTGTGGAGTGCTGGCGTTTACATAGCTTTAGGTAGAGCCATTTAAGGTGAGAGCTAGACTGTAACACTAGGATTTTGTTGACAAAGTGGATTGAGAACAGCACTGGAATTAAGAAGCTCCTGGATTTTTTTAGTTTCATATTGGATAGGTCATATTCATAAATTCTGAAGTCTTCTAATATTATAATGGAAATTCTGATGAAAAGAATGTGAGATCTCCCAATTTTGGCAAATTAAAAGAATTTACTGAGAATTTAGTTGATGGAAGTAACAAGGAAAAAGTAGTGTCCATATATTATGGCATGAGCCTTCAGAAAAGGCATTATAAAAGATCAAAGTTTTCCAGAGAATGTTTTCGCCTCCCAACTGTATTCAAATGGCACAGATGTGGGGACATGTGTCACCTCTTCAAAGAAGAAAAATTTCAGTTCAGCCATTTGAGAGACTTTGAAGATATAGAGAGCACATCAGAAGAGCTTAGAAAAGGAAGTCAACATAGCAGGTAGAACAAGGGGCAAAGCATATTAAAGAATGAGGGTTTAGAAAAATGCTTGCTTTTAGTTTGGTGGTGCAGGATTGCTGGGAGTGGCATAACTAATAGTATTTAGCTTTGAATCTGAATCTGGCCTCTGTACCCAGACACCAAATTGAATCTCAGAGACAGAGTTTGGGGTGGAGTATAATAGAAAAGAATAGCTTTATTGCTTTGCCAGGCAAAGTGGGGCCACAGCAGGCTAATGACCTCAAAACTGTGTTTCCCAGCCTGGAGCGGGGTAGTGAGGAGTTTTATAGTAATGGTTCAAAGAGGGCATGATCAGCTCATGGATATTCTTCTGTTTGGTTAGTGGTGAGGTAAGTGGGAGTCAGCACCATCAACCTTCTGGTTCCAGCCAGCCTGGGGTCTACATGCTTGTGGGGAATATACCATTAACTTCTCCCATTTGGGGGGGGATTTCAGTATCTGCAGAACAGCTCAAAGATATTGTTATGTATATCCTTTGAGAGGGGGAACCAGGATCTTGGCCCAAGGTGGCACTATTGTTTCTTTTGACTGTTCCTCCCTTGTCCCCACCCACTCCCTTCCCTTATTAGCAACTGTTAGAATCTGCTCCTTGGAACTCAGGGAAGACAGGGAGGCTGAATGAATCCTATTTCCTGTAATCAAAGAAATGATAGACACAGAAAAGCTTTTGTGCCCATGAGTCCCACAGGGTCCTGTTCAGTTTCAGCTTCAAGTATTCTGATGTTGGCTTCAGATGTTTTGGTTGTAGAACTGGCTGAGGGTCCCAGGTAATATCTGGCCCACTGTTAGTAGAAATGTGAAGGTGATGATATTTCAAAGTTGCACTCAGTGTCTCATTGTTCAGCAGGACAGTTCTGTTCTGGAGCAGTGGCCGGGCCCGTGGTGAGGCAAGGACTACTGTGAGGATTGTGGAGTAGCCATGTGGTCCTCCTTCTGGGCCTGGCTTATGTATAATGTGGAGAGCAAGAGAGAAGCAGTGATGAAGCTAGACCATTTTGGAAGTCTTGTTTTAATACTGACTTTTATTAGCTCTGAAAAGGAAGCAATAGTTAATGCATATACTTTTAAGAATAATTAGGGGTGGCGGTGGTGGGATGAATTGGGAGATTGGGATTGACATATATACACTAATATGTAAAAAATAGATAACTAATAAGAACCTGCTGTATAAAAAAATAAACAAAATTCAAAAAAAGAATAATTAAACATATTAATATTCAGTTTTTACACTTCTGCTTTTTTTTAAGCAAAGACTTCTCTCCTGGATTAATAGTGTAAACGTTAAGGCTTGTCACTCAATATACCTCCTGGAAATGCAAAATCTCTTTCATTTACTAATAACAGTAATTAAGGTACATGTTTTCTAAAAGGCCAGCAATTAGGCTCCGTAATAAACATACCATAGTGTTAGCTGGGACAGATAAACCAGGGCAAGATGAGGGTTTTCTTCCCTTTCTCTTTCCCTTCAGTTTACACGCTCTCTTATAAAACTCTTAAATACCGTATGTCAGTACATGTGTGTGCATGTGTGCTTTTTACATGTAATATGGTCATTACAGCATGAGAGTGGTGGGCTCTCAGGGTACTGAGGAGGACCAGTGGTCTCATTTGATGAAAAGCTGGGAGTATTCCTCTTTGGTTTGTCTGCTCCATTCCCTCCCATCTTTCTTCTATACCCCAGCACACTTCACTCCTGACAGGAAAGGGGATGAGATGGAAAGTGCTAAAGAGCAGCCAGAAAAAGAACAAAGGGTAGATGTCCCAAATGTCTGCTAAGAAGGAAATGCAGTCTCCCAAAGTATGGTATTGAGTCAGGCAGGTGATTGAGAACTGAAATGATTTTATACTGATAATTTATATAGATAAAATGTTTCTTTACAATCCTAACATAAAATCAGCTGTAACTATCCATAAGATTGCTGATTGATGGCATTAGCATGGAAACTGGAATCCTGGAAACTGCACGGGAGGTGGTAGACAACATGGGTTGACTCAGCTGCAGGCTCCTGGAAGAAGTCCAGGCAAGCAGAAAGAGTATGGAAAGAGATAATACATAATCATACTTGCAGGGGTAGGGGCAACTCAACAAGAGCTAAGAAGTGGGCATAATAACAGGAATCAGCAGCACAGTAAAGCTGAGATAGGAACAGAGATGGGGAAGATTCAGGGTCACAGAATGAGAGGAACTAGGGTCCTTGGCACTCTATCAATGCTGCTTAACCTAATAGAGAACATTTGATTGATTCATTGATTCATTGCTTCATTCATACAACAGACATTTATTGTTTTGCCCTTTATGTAACAAGGGAAAACTTATCTTACCTTTAGGAAACTGGATTGAGCATTTAAAAACAAAAACACATTATTTCTTATGTTATTAACTTTTTAAAATAATACGAAAGGAGGTTATGAGATTTATATGTTTAAAAAACAAGATAGGATTTTTAAAAGATTGAGAAACTATCCTTAATCTATAGTTTCACATTTGGTAAGCAAAAAATTAAAATTAAAAACATCAGAGGTTATACAATTGACTCTTTTTCATGACTTAAAAGTTTTTTGAGAAGTTCTGCTTCACCTTAAAAATAGAAAACCTGTGATAAAGTCACTTCAACCCTAACAGTAAGAACAAACCAGATAAACTGCAAAATCATAACATTTCTTGAGCCCATAAGAGAACAAATATTACAGGAAACCAGGTGAATAAATTCCAAAGAGTGACAGAACCTTCAAAGAGTCAGGGCACATGAATGATATCACCTTTAGCAGAGCAAGGGAGGAAAATGTGGAAACTGTAAAAGTGGGTAAGAAGAAAAGAACTAAAACTTTAATGAGTTCTTAAAGGTCAAGTGTGGGCTAGTATAGCTGAATAGAATCCCTAGGAGCCCGGGACCCAAGGTGAATCAGTACCTCCTCACCAAATCTTTTCCATAGACTTCTACCTTATGCTCACTAGGAAGATTTAGAGCTGGCGGGACATCTGAGAGAGCTCCCCTCAGTGGTGCACAGACAAAAAATTCCATCTGCTTTCCACACTTAAATCTCTTTGCAGCAAAAGCCATCTGCGCTGGAGGAAGGGTAGGAAACCCACCTGTCCCCTTTTCATAAGCAAAGGTCAGTTGCAACTGGGGGACAGATGGAAGTGAAAGTTATTCACCTTGTTAAACAAGTTTCTTTAGGAAGAAATAAAATGGTACTATATGGAGATCTGTATCTAAACACAAGGCAATGAAGGGAACCAGATATGGTAAATATGTGGGTAAATATAAACAGCATTTTTCTCATTTTTACTATATTTAAAAGATTATTTCTGCTTAAGGCAAAAAATAGTAACACTTTATTTGAAGTTTATAATAAGTATAAAAATAAAATGTTACCAAAATTACTACAAAGGATGTGAACAAAGGACATGGATGTATAGTTGTTGGGTTTTTACTGTAAACATAAAGTTATATCACAACATATACTGTGATAGTTAAAGATTTATACTCTAATCACTGTAGGAATAACTAACAGATAAAATGAAGTGGTATAGCTTAGTCAATAATGAAGATGAAATGGAATAATAAAAAATCAATCTAATAACTTGATAAAGGTGTTAGTTAACACTATAGGGTAAATGTATTGCAATTTATAAATGTATCAAATCATATACATTGTACACCTTAAAAGTACAGAGTGTTATATGACAGTTACATCTCAATAAAAATTTAAAAAATCAATCTAGAAGAAGGATGGAAAAGAAAAAGCAACAAAGAATGGACAGGACAAATAAAAAATAAATAGCAAGATGGTAGATTTAAACTCAGTTGTATCAATTAATGCATTCAGTATAACTTATCTAAAAACCTCAATTGTCAGGTGATTTTTTTTTAAAAAAGACCCAGCCATTCATTTTATTTGTGTAAGACATCACTTTAAGATATAAAGATGCAGATAGGTTAGAAGCTAAAAGATCAAAAAGCATATGCCATAAACACTAGTCATAAGAAAACTAAAGTGGCTTCTCCAGAGTCAGTTTTCCTCAAAACACAGGTTTTTCTCAAATGGAATTTATTTTTCTAAGTATGACATTTATATTAAATTAAGCTGTGTTAAATTATTAAGAATTGATAAATTATGACAAATGATTAATGCTACTATCTGCTTGGCATCCTAGGAGACACCTATTCCAATATGCAGAACACATTATCTTATATCTTTTTGTGATGGAAAGATAGTCCTTACACACATCTCTTAGGTTCATAATTAGTAAGACACATTAGTAAGACCTCTAGTGGCACTTTACTTTGACAATGCATGATAACAGTGCTATGTTCACAGATTAAAAATCTGCATAGTTTTATATTTCATCACTCTAGAAAATGTTATCACTGACCTTATAGTGAATGCAATTGTCAGTGTTTCACTTGCAAAGTCCAATATTACTGTAATAAATGCTCTAGAAATGTGACGAGAGGCTTATTTGAGTGCCAAGAAGAATCAAGACGAAAAATGACCTGAAATGACAGGCTTCCCCTAGGGAAATTTGCCTGCATCTTGGGTGAAGGATCTCCTCACAAAACCTGCTATTCAAAAGAGGCAAACTTCAAAACAAAAAAAGAAGTAGAGTTTGTATATTTAATAGGTGTAAATATACCATACTTACATAATTCTTCAAAAATAACTTATGAAATAATTTTAATAGTTTTTAATCTATTACTCAACAATTCAACTTAATACCTTATATATTCTCTCTCTCTCCATATATATATACATATATATGCACACACAGGTATATTATAATAATATATATATAATAAATTGACTTCTATAAAGTTTCTTTTTATAAAAAACAGGAAAAAATTAAGGAACAGAATACACAATAAAAATAACGTTAGTCATATGCATACAATGATATTGACATACATGCAACCATAAAGGCTCAAGCGGTCATATGGAGGCATGTATAAATGAACATATATGAATGAATGAATGAATGTGTACAGTTATCCTTCTGTGTAATTATCCTTTAAAAGAATTACTGGTTATGTTTTAGTGATTTTTTCTAAATGAATGTGGTGAATTTCTTTATAAAATTGAGCTTTAAAATGTGTAGAGGCATTGAATAACGTTGCCTTTTTACTCCCACGGTCCTTTATTAAAGCAGGCCCTACAGTAGTATAGTATCTGAACATCCAATTCTAATCAGGTAGTTTTGCATTTCTTTCTATTTTCTAGAAAAGGCTATTCAGTATGTAATGTGGAGAATGTTTGGAAATTTGTAAGACCTTACCGATAAAATTGTGTTGACTTTAAGCCCTAATGTGGAACTAATCACTAGCCAACATTTTATTATAGATTTGTTAATCTGTTTTTTTAATCTCTGTTTTCTTCTCAGGTGTATGGGGACTATTTCTTGTTCTTATATTCTCAGTTACTAACTAGCACAGATGTTCAATTAATATTTCTAAAAGAATGAAAAAGCCTTTTTATGAGACTAATTTTGAAGATAGAAACTTATCTATTTATGTTCCTACTTCTTTGTTGATTTTTGATAACATACTTTTTGCAGGAAACTTTTTTATTCCATCAAAGTTTACAAATTCCTTTGATGACAGGCCCAGAGATCTGAATTAGCACCTGGGTGATTTGTTGGCAGCTTTCATAAGAATAAATGCTTGAAAAGTCCTAATTTCAGTTTCCATAAGCACTTGAAAAAAAGTATAATTTTGGTTTACTGACTATAAAACATGAGAAACTTTTTGAGAACACGGTATTATTATATTTGGATTATTATATGTCTATTTGTTTGTCTATTTAATCTGTTAATTGTTGAGAGAGTTATAATAAAGACTCCTAGTTTCAGATTTGCTATATATATTTTGATGATATCCTATCAGATGTATATAGGTTTATGACATTAATCATTGTGGACTGTATCTTTTATCAGTGTTAAATGAACTATGTTACCAATTCTATCCTCTTAAGGTAATTGCTAATTGTGTAAAATTAGCACTATCAATCTTATTTTGTTCACTTTTCATATGTGTAATGCATTTGTTTATATTTCACATGTAAATAATTATGAAATGTGTCCTAAGTTTGTCTGCTATGCAAGGATCTGGTCATAAAGAAGTAAACAAATACAAGGAATTCCTCTATGAATTCTAATAAATATTTACCCATCCTTTTTTTTTTCTTAACATTTCTGTATTGTGTTCCTTATAAATAGAATACAGGTAAATTTTGTTGTGTGTCTGCTTTCTTTAACTCAGTCTGTAAAATCTTGTTTTTTAATAGGCTGCTTAAATCCCTTAAGTTCATTCTTCTGTCATACAGTTTTCTGTTGTATGCATTCATGCAAAGCATTGACTTTATGTTCTAACTTCTGCCTTATGAAGCATTTTCTTGCTGTTCTTACTCTCCAGTAAATTGGGAAGCTTATAGCTTTTCTAAGTCTACTTACCTCAACATTTGCAAAACATTCTTTGACCTATATTTTTTCATCAAATAAAAATGATATAAATTAAAAATTTTATCTTTTCATTATAAAAAAGTATTTGACTTTAATTGCTTTTAGTAAGTTGCTCTTTTATTAGTAAATTATTGCTTATTGTAAAATGTGCAGGCTTATTTTCAAAGATTATGATTTAATTTTTATGTTACATTTTGGATCCACATTTATAACAATTATTTGACTTTATCCTATATTTCATTTTATTCAATACTTGCTATAATCTGTTTTCTTTCCTTAAAGGCTCACTGCCTTCAAATTCCCCAAACCTGAGTTCTTAGTTTTGATTCATATTTTGTTGACTGCCAAATATTTTTAAGTGCTTCTTTTCTAAGACATTAATTGTAAGTGCTGCAGTTTTTGAGATGTTGACTCGCTTAGATTGGCTTTTTCTGAGATTTTCTTGTGAATGATGATTTAGCAGCATAAGGGTCTGATTTACAATTCTTTCCTCTCAAAATTCTTCAGTTGTTTCTTCATTTTCTTCTAACTTACTGTTGAAAAGTGAAGCATGACTTCTTGTCTTTGATTGCAACTGATATTTTCCCCTGCCAAAACGTTTTTAGCTTTTTGGTTTAGTTTAGCTTTGTTTTGTTTAAAAAGTATTTTCAGTGTATCCCTTTGTTACACTTGTGTAGAATAGATAAATCCTGTTAGCCAACATTCACAATTCTTTGTTGTTGTCTTTGTTGTGGTGGTTAGTAGTTTTTGTTTTATATTTGTTTGTTTGCTCGCTTGTTTGTTTTTAGCTCAGGAAATTTTTCTTCATTTGTGTCTTTGATTTTCATTTCACTTCAATTATATAACTTGCTTTTAAGGAACTTGTAACACTTTAGTATGATAATTCCCCCCTCCTCACCCCATGCCAGCTCCTTGAACTTTCTCTGCATTCTAGGAGAGTGTATGCATGCCACATGCCACACTACTGATTTGGTATTATTAATAATACCTAATATTTATTGTTTTAAAACTTTGCAAGTATTAATTCATTTAATCCTCCTAATAATTCTGTATTAAAGATGCTATTATTATGTCCCCATTTTGTACATGAAGAAAGAGACATAAATAGTTTTTGTCATTTACCCAATAATCGCACTACTGGTAAGAAGTAGAACAATCTTGCTTCAAACTAGTACCCTTGACCACTGGTCTGTATTGCTTCTGAAGTGCAAATTTTTCTTTTAACTGTCTATAATACAGATTTTAATTCTGCTATGAATGTTGTATGTTTGTTTTATATAATCCTTTTTTATCTAAGTCCTGTCTGAACTTCGGTCTTAAATTATTGTGCTGTTCCCCCCGCCTTTTTTCTCATCTTTATGTGTTCTCTCTTCATGGCATGGAACCAAAATTTATTTCTGTGCCTATACAATGTTCCTGTTTACCTGGAGGGTCACCGTAATAGATAATAGTTTAGTGTTGTGCTAAGAAGCTAAGCTGGAGAAAATTTAATCTATTTGCTATATAGGCCTTAGGTCAAGTATAAAAAAAATTATTTTTGTTATCTTAATACATGTTAAAATAAATATCATTTATAGCCTGACAACTTTTGTACTCTTCCTAATTGAAAATCATAAATGAATCCCAATTATGCCAAATTGTATTTGTTCTATGCAAAGGTCATTTTAGTTATTTCTACCTCTCAGAATGTTTTATGGATTTTTAAAATGTACTTTTCCTTACAATGCCAGTATAATGTTGCTATTTTGTAGCTAAGGACATTGGGTTATTTTCATGGCAATGTTTAAATCACTAGCATTCCCATCTTTATTTTTTGCTGAAAATAAAAATGAATATTGTGGTAGGCAGAATAATGTCCTCTCAAAGATGACTGTGTCCTAATCCCCAGAACCTGAGAATGTTACCTTATATGGCAAAAGGGATTTTGCAGATGTGATTAAATTTAGGATCTTGTGATCAGGAGATTATTCTGGATTATCCAGATGGGCCTGATGTAAGCACAAGCGTCCATATAAGAGAAAGAGGGAAGCAGGAGTCAGGGGAGATGTGCTAATGGAAACAAGTTTCAGAGCCTGGGAGAAATTTGAAGGTGCTCCGCTTCTGGCTTTGAAGATGGAGGAACCATAAACCAAAGAATGCAGGTGGCCTCTAAAAGCTGGAAAAGGCAAGGAAATGGAATCTCCCCTAGAGCCTTCAGAAAGAATCAGCCTGGCAACACATTCATTTTAACCCAGTAAAGTCCATTGCAAACTTCTGACCTTCAGAACTGCAACATAATAAGTTTGTGTTGCTTTAAGCCACTGTTTGTGGCAATTTGTTACACCAGCAATAGAAAATACAAATATCCACAGTCCTTGAACAGTGTCTGTATCCTTAGGCCCCATTAGTGATCAGCAGTTTGTGCTTCTCTGAAAAGAGCTCTAAGGGCCCTGAAGAAGCAGCAGCTCCTTGAAGAGGGAAGACCATCCGTGGCCAAAGACTAAGTCCACTTATCAATAATTGCCTACTGCTAGTTTGAGAATATATGGCAACCCAGGGAATAACATCCTCCATCCTTCTTACTTGATGGTGTTGCTTCATTGTCTTTATGGAAGTGGTAGCAATGTGTATATTGGGTATCCAACCATTCTAAGCTTGAGAGTTAGTAATTTTAAAAAACTATAACAAGTACACAAGTATATATTCATTGATATGTCCTGTTGATAAGTATGCTGTCTGCATATAGTATATGTGGACTTGAACACATTTTTTACCATCATCTTACCAGAGTTATTAACCTTCTAGCCTAAAATTCTTAGGTCCTTAACATGTGTCTTCTCCACTAGAGCAGTTCCATATTTTAGGTTCTGACACTACAGCAATGCACTTTCAGGTGCCAAATGGAATATCAGTTAGAATGTGTCCAGCTGACAAGAGGCAACATGAGACTAATGGTCATTGAAACATAGAGGAATTCATTTATCTCATGCAGGCCAGCTCAATAAAACCATAATGGAATTTGACTCCTTCTCTCCTTCAGGACTGTCATCCTTAGTGTGTTGCTATTGTCCTCATGGTTACAAAAGGTGTTGGTGCACTTTCAGGCATCATGTTCATGACTGGCAGGAAAAATAAAATAAAATGAATAGAGAGAAGGGCAGAAATCAAAAGGCAAAGAAAGAGCTTTGTCCTTGTCCCTGCTTTTACTCGCAGGAAAGAATCTCTTTGCCAAAAACTTCAGTCCATATCTCATTGAGCAAAACTGTCTGTTACTATAAGAAAATCCAGGAAGGTGTTTTACCTTTCCAAGCTCTGTAGTGAAGAAAAGAAAGAGAAATGACATTGTGAATGATTGGGGGAGCCAATACTCAGAAACTGTGAGATACAAATTTAAATGAGTAATTTTTGTCAGATGGATTGGCTAACTCTACTATAGATAGCACAGTTCTTCAGCTGCCATCCTATTTAAAATACTGAGCTGCGTAGCACTTCTACAGAAAGACAGGGAGAATGGTCACCAGATTTATTATTAGTTGAGCCTTTTACTCTTCTTGCTGTTCTTTGATTCAAAAAGAAAATACTTGCAATGTAGAATTGTAATGAAATTATTAAAAATGTATTCTTTTCCTCTACATATAAGGAAACATTTTTCATACTCTTAATCAAAAAAAAAAAAAAAACCAGTATTGGAGTTACAACTAATCCCTAAGAAAATATCGAATATCTCAACAGACTTTCTCTATCAAGATCTTAGACCTAACAGTGATTTAAAATAAATGATCCTTCCACTTATGCAGGCTAATCAGGTAGCAAAATTCTAAAACATTTTGCAAGCTCTCCCACAGATAGCCAATTGTTGGTACCTAGCCAAAACCAACAATTCTGAAATGAGGTCTTTTTATTATGTATTGCAAGTTTCCTTAAAAGAGAACATATTTCACAACCTGGAATGTGAGATTATTGTTGCACAGCAGTAAAGTTGATGTGTACAGTGTGTGGCACGCATCCAACCATGTCATCCATCAACGAAGTTTCAAGGGTTGATTATACTACAGTACGATCCTATAGTGGAAAATTACCCACTTTCTCATGAGCTACCATTTAAAGCATCTTTTCTGAAATGAAATTTGTGACTTCCTGCTAACAGCTACAGAAGGCAGATGAAGAGGGGAAATGGAGGGGAAGGCTCTTCCTATAAAGGAAAGGAAGAGAGAAACAGAAAAGGTAGGAAAAGAACACTTTGGGCAACATTTCTTAAGAGATAGCCGTATGCTCAGCAAGCTTTTCATATTCCAGTGTTATAATTACTCTTTAGGTTCCTGAGGGTTTCTAAACCAGGCCATTTCTGAAAGAAGCCATATTTTTTGTTGTTTCAAATTGGGATAATCTTTTCACACTTGAAAATTAGGGATGTGCATTAAAATGTTGATAGGAAATTAAGTAGATAGAGAAGGAATTTAAATTTGCAATCACTTAACATTAATAATAACCATATTTAGGCCAGGTCTCTATTACCCAGTGAAGGAAAAAATTGAGACAATTACCTTGACAATTGAGACAAAACCATACAGAGGATATGATGCTGTTTAGTTAGCTCGATGCTAGGCAAGAGGCCTGAAACTGATGGTGCTTGTTCAGGAGGTCCTGAACTACCCAAAATGGAAGAGAACATTCTTTTTTTCCAGTCTGTGACAAACTCTTGGCTTGATTTCCCTTTTGATAAGAGGTAATTTAAAAGGTGAATGAGAAATAAAATAGTGATTGTTTGACTTTGGAAAATCACCTAGAATTTAGGAAATTTGGTTAATATTTACTAATTTGGGAAGGTGAAAAAATTCATTTGAGGCAGGGAAAGGTTCTGTAAATGTCTATAAAACACCCCGAAGTTTCAAATGTGGAAGAAGGCAACCAGTTAGAGGAAACAAGAAAGGCTTCTTGAGGAAGAGGTAATCTTTGAAATAGGATTTCTAAGTCTCAAATAGGGCTAGGATTGGTAAGTGGGAAGAAGGGTATGGTAGTACGTGTTTTATGGAGGAACAAGTGGATTTAATAGTGCGTATTAGGCAGGGGAAGAAAAACAGTAAGGTTGAAAAGAACATTGTATGTATTATCGAGCTTGCTTGTGGGTCAGAGAATGGTATAGTTTGGCAGAAGAAAACATTGTGCTTTTTTTGCTTTTGTTTTATGATCGATTTCCCTTAGAAAGATGAGAGAGAGATGACAGACAGACATGTTGTCAAACCCAGCCCACCCCTGAAAAAGTAGCCATGAGCATGACAGTTGTGGATTAAAGGGCAAGAACAATGGAGAGGTAAATACAGGCTTGGGTTGGCAAGATGGTTTCTTCTCTTGGTGGGAAGCTGATTGGGCACAAGAGCATTTTAGATTTTTGGTCTACTTAATTGCTTGACAGTTTGTGTGATGGATATTAGTGCCATTAATTTTTTTCTGAAGAAATCCCTTCCTTAATAAAATGAGTGAAATAATCACTTTAGTGGAAATAGAGTTAAAATTTGAAAATCACTTAACTGTAACAATAATTTACATGGGCTTAACATTACTATTTTCATGCTTGCAGTTTTGATTTAATTGTTGATGTATTTTTAAGGTTCATTACTTTCAGGTTTAAAGTGGAGTTATATTGTTAAATTAATGAAAATAATGCAGGCTTTTTGGTAATTGAGGACTTATTTTTTATGTACATGGAATACTCTTGTAGACCGTAATTATAGCTGCGCTCGTTGTGTCAAATTATACATGCATTATTAGACCTTCAAACCCCTAATAAATTCTGTACTTTACTATTTTGGGGCTTTGCATAGTGTCACAAATATTCATATAACTGAAATCTAGGTTGTATTAATAAGAAAAAAACGTATCTGAATCTCTATATTCTTCAGGATCCACTTTCTCTTAATGATAGGAAAGAGAATATTTTAATGGCCAAAAACTGGGATGAGATATAGTTACTAAATGATTTTTAAATTCATGGTTAAGCATTTATATTCATTTCTGTAGTCTTGTAGAATCAGTCTGTATCATATAACCTTTTTAAACCTTTTAATGAAATATGAAAACATCATAACATTCCATGTAATACATGAGTTAAGAATTGTGCATTTTGAATAATTTTCTTCTTCAGGTTATAATTTTATTTCTTTCCTGAATTAAGAAAGTTTACAATCTTATGAAATGGAATTCTTGCATGTGGAGAACCATCTACTGGTAATACAAGCAAAGGACTAAAGACGTAGTCTGAATAACATTTATTATTACCGTGGTACATCCAGTGTACACTCTATTGAAAGTAGACTTATTTTCTCGACAGTCTCCTCGGAACTCTTTGGTGTTTATTTGTCTTTTGTATTTTTGTTTTCATGATTCATTTAATAGTAAGAAATGAGATGTCTGTATTTTTTACCAAAAAATTACATATACAATTTGTAAATAAGCTTTCAATTCCTTTGCATATTTTGCCACTTAGATAAATTTAATAAGAAATGAATTGTTTAAAAAAAGGAGTTGAATATATTAGGTTTAATGCCTTGCTTGCCAAAGGATCATTTTGTTAATGTCCAAAACTAAATATTATGGAACATCTGCTCATTGAAAAATTTGTTAGTGTGGTGGGTTCATCTCCTGCATGTGGGTTGCCATTGAATGGGGAGGTAAACATTGCCCAGATGATAACATGTAAGATTTCTGTATTTCCAGAGAAAGCTGAGGTAGAAAACTAACTTACCTGAAAAAATATTCTTAGGTAACTTTAAAATTATGTTTATATAAAATATCATTCTTCATCATTCTTGGCCATTGGCCTCTGTTAAAACCAGTAATTCTCATAATTAGATATGGCAAAGGTAGGGAAAACATATGTCACTGCTGTCAGATTGGGGACTAGAAAATCAACCATTCTGTGTTACATGCAGGCAGCAAAGTACTCATCAACAGTTTTGGATCTTTTACAGCCTTTGCCCATAACCTAACCTAGCAAAAAATCTATAGAGACAGTTCTTTGCCTGGGTTGGTGTGAAGCAAGAATCTATCTCTAGTTTCTTTTCATTAGAGTCTACATTTCCAGTGAGCCTTAAAAGACTGGAAAACACCAACAGGTAACCATCTGACTTTTTTTCATTAATATTCCAAACAGTTATATAAACACTTTTAACGTTGCATAAGTTTGAGGAATTTAGATATGAAATAAAATAAATATTTAAAACCCAATTATTATGTGGCTTAAAATTAGAAAAAAATAAATTTTCTGAGAAATTTGAAAGTGATTTGTAAGTGTGGAAATAATGAAAAAATAATAGTAACCAACATTTAATTGAGCACCTAATATGTGATAGGTGCTTTCCTAAATGCTTTCTATGTAATTTAATTTAAGTTCTATTTAATTCCCCAACATTCATGTTCTATAAATGAGAAAATAAATGTACAGACAGGTAACCCAGATGATTTGTTCAAAGTATGGAGAACATTATTTTAGACGTCTTAAGAAAATTATAGAAAGGAAAAACGTTGATTCTTGTATATCTCAAGAAAACTTATTTTTTGTAAGTAATTTCTAGAGAAAAATCTGATTTTTAGAGTTTAATGTTTCCTGTTGTTTGAGAAGTTTTTCCATAAACCTAGTCACAGACAGCCATACAATTCATGGTTCCTAGTCTGTGGATTTGGCCCATATGAGTCACAACCATCCTCTATAAGTCTAAAAAAGCAACCACAAACCTAAAAGCACAAGGCCCATTAGGAGCTACCTAAAACTGTTAGGATCAAATCCAGCATGCCCCAAGATTATGAAAACCATGTTATTCTAGTCTTCCAAATGCTAGTGCTTGTTTTTTCCTGAAGATTTGGAATTTAGAGAGCCAGGAAATAAAAACCCTCTTTCCTTGATCAAGTCAAGAACCCATTGGGAGTTAAACATAGGACTCTGAAAGATGGAGATAAAATATTAGCTTTTACTGATAAAAGCTAGATTAAAGAGATATTGCAATGTGTTGCCACAATGGGCTTTCTACTACTCCACTCTTGTGAAGAGGCTAACCTACTGGGGCACAGATAATGCTGAGTGACAGCTGACCTATACAGGGGCCTATCCTTGCAAAGCACAACACAGAAGAGCTGGAAATGTGTGTTTACTGCGGGCAGGCTGATCCAGAGAAGAGACAGAAGTTAGAAGAAGCTGTCTGTTGTAAATCTAACCCTTACTCCAGAGTTGCCGTACAACCCTGCAGATAAGTTTTTCCCACATCCTCAGAAGGAGTGAATGATGGGGTGGAGAGAGACCAAGAGTGTAAGTTTTACCGGAAACTCCTCTTTAAAACACACAAGACCTGCTGAAAGGCTTCCCTCTAGCCATCTTTTATAATTATAATATGAAAATTATAATAAGTTAAATTTTTTAGACCCATTTGTAACACCTGTAGATTGTTCATAGTTCAGAGCAGCAGGTTTGGGTGGCAGTAGTATTAGGAATAAGAAAGCTAAAACCTAAAGGTCAAGGAACTAGTTGCCTCCTAATTGCTGTCCTTTTATCTTCAGACTGTCAGAAAACAGGGGGTTATAACAAGGAATACTCATTTTGCATAAAGATTTTCTACTTCTCTCCTTTGACATTTCCAGCAACTTAGTAGTAGCATGGCTGAATGACACCAGAAATAACGGATGGAAAAAGTTAGATGGAAGGAGTATTCAGTGTAATAGTTTTGTCTTAGCCTAATTAACATTCAAAGCTCAGATAGAAATCATAAAGTCAAAAAGAAGAACAAAAACTACAGGGAACCTATGGTACTTGGTAAAGAGGGACTATAACTGATAGAAAGAAATTGAAGCAGTGATTTTGGTCATCTCTCATTTCTAACGAGACTGCAGGTACTTACAGCAAAATATTTCAGAATTTCTAACAGGTACCAGATTTTTAGATCAAAGAAAGTGAAATTTGAAAAATATATCATTTAATATCACCATATTCATCAGTTTTCACACAAAAGGTATTTTATATTCTCCTTGTTTTATTGATTAGTGAAATCTTGAAATCATAATAAATAGTAATGCTAATTGATTATGGATAAGGTGTCGGCTCTAAGAAGCATAGATTATTTTTTAAGTTGATTTTAAATATTTAAAGCTATATCCAAGTTTTTACTATTTTTAGAAGTGGAAGGAAGCAGTGTCATAAATACTAAATATTTTTTGAAAATGATTTTTAGTCACTCATCTATATGTGATATCTCTGGCTCCAATGTTCAATGAGTATGACTCTAAATGCTATGATTTATACAATAGTTTAAACATTTATCTTGTGCAAACTCATAAAAAATGCATAAGATATTAAATGGAAAAAAGTTTTTGTTAACATTTTATTTTTATATACCTAGTTAGATTCTTAATCATAATGAACATAAGGTTTAATAATAAATTTGAATTAATATATACAAGGAATGTTTATTTCAATAGCAGCAAGTAGGGAAAGTGTGAAAAGAACATTTTTTTCTGATTTTGAAATATGAATATCTGAAAAGAGACAAAAATCTGTATCAGTTAGCTTTTCTTACCTTAAGTCTATGTTCCCCCCCCCCCAAAAAAAAACACTAAGAAAGCTGTGTGCTCTCAGTGATATACAACAATAAGTATTTAATGCTCAAGCATCTGAGGCAGTTGTCCAGGCAATTCTGCTCTTTGTATTGGGCTGGGATGGTGGTCCTTCTGGTCCTGCCTGAACTCACTCAGATGTGTGTGGGTCAGCTGACCCAGTGTGAGGTGAACATCAGGATATCTTGGCTTTGTTCTATGTGTCTCTCATGCTCTGTCAGGCTAGGGAAGGTACATCCTTCTCAAGATGATGATTCAGGGCCAAAGGGAGAGGAAGCCTAATCACACAAATACTCTTTAAGCCTCTTGAGTGTGCCATAGTTCCTGACATCTCATTGGCAGTAGAAATCACATGGCCCACATTCAGAGTTGGGAGAGATACTGCAAAGTTACACTGCAAAAGAGTTGGATACGGGAATAGGTGGTAGAGAGAATATCAGTGCTCAAGCTGATATTTATCTATATTATATAGGATTAAGTAAATTTCAGAAGAGACATAAATGTAAAATTTGACTAAAACTATTACTAAGTTGCAAATGTATGAAAAGATCCAGTTTCTTCTTATAGATGTTTTACTTTTATCAATGTTGCTAAACAAAAGTAAAAGAAAAATAATTTTAATAATTATTTCTAATTATATATATTTTATATTGGAGCCATGGAGTTGCATCATAATAAGATTAATCAGAGGTTATTTGGTAAAGAAAAAGCTACATGTGGCAAAACATAATCAGTCAGATGATTTAAGTGAGGTAAATTCATGTGTCTTAATTATTTTTTACAAGTTAAAATATATTAACAACTATCATAAATATAAAAAAACTGTGACTGTATAAAAGGTTAAAAGTTATTGTTTTAAAAATTAGTTTCACATCTATTTTTTAGGAAAAGAAAACTAATCTAGTAATACCAGTTGAAGGCTGTTTGGAAAGATTTAGAACATAAAAATATATAAACTATCATGGTACTGTATGAAATAATGTATATTATGTACATATATGCAATATATGTAATATAACATTACATAATGATATAATATTATATACATGTATATGTATATGTGTATTCCCTGCTAAAATCACCTGCCTAAAGTGCCTAAAGAAACTCGTCTTAGAACAAGATGCCCTTTAACATTTCATTGGGGAGAAAATTAAAGTAGCTTATTTTATATATGTTTCTTTGCCTACAGTTACTCTGACTTAATTACAGAGGTCCCTAAATTAAATGATTTGACTTATGATTTTTCAGCTTAACAATGGTGCAAAAACAATGCACACAAGTAGAGATGAAACTTCACATTTTGAATTTTGATCTTTTCCTGGACTAGCAATATGTGATATGATACTCTTTTCTTATTGAAGTGTAGTTGAATTACAATATTATATTAGTTTCAGGTGTACAATGTAGTGATTCAATATTTTTATAGATTATACTCCACTTGAATTTATTATAAAATGTTGGCTATATTCCCTGTGCAGTACAGTGTATCCTTGTAGTTTATTTATTTTATGCATAGTAGTGTGTGCCTCTTAATCCCCTACCCCTATTTTGGCCTCTCCTCTCCCCTTTTCCCACTGGTAACCACTAGTTTGATCTCTAAATCTGTGAGTCTCTTTCTGTTTTGTTATATTTATTCATTTGTTTTATTTTTTAGATTCCACATATAAATGATAACATACAGCATTTGTCTTTCTCTGACTTATTTCACTAAGCATAATACCCTCTAGGTTCATCCATGTTGTTGTAAATGGCTGAATTCCATTCTTTTTTAATGGCTGAGTAATATTCCATTGTGTATATATGCCACATCTTTACCCATTCATCTACTGATGAACACTTATGTTGCTTCCATATCTTGGCTATTGTAAATAATGCTGCTATGAACATTGGGGTGCATGCATACTTTTGAATTAGTGTTTTTGTTATCTTCAGATATATACTCAGGAGTTGAATTGCTGGATCATATGGTAGTTCAATTTTTAGTTTTTGGGGGAACCTCTGTATTGTTTTCCATAGTGGCTGCACCAATTTACATTCCCACCAACAGTTCCAAAAAATTGAAAAGGAAGAAGCACTCTCAAATTCATTCTACAAGGCCACCATTACCCTGATACCAGGAGACTGAGGTTTAGGTATTTTTCCAAGTGCCAGGTCCAGGTTACACAGACCAGCGTACACAGAACCTTTAGGGTAACTATTATATAGAACTCCATTGCCTGTACTATTGCTGTGATTGTTTTTAGCCAAAAAAAAAAAAAAGTTTGATCATGACATCTGAAATTCTTTGTATTTTTGTTAAACTAACAACAAAATAATTTTCATTTGGCAAAAGTATTCTCGAATAAGAATGATGTTTAATACATTTGCAACTTCGTGTTAGGAATTGTCAGTGCCTAAGTTTACCCAAAACGAACTAAAGAAGTATTTTCCGTGATTATCTGCCCACATCGTTCATTTTATCTCCTACAGTGTGAACATTGCTTTAAGGCACCAGAAATATTGATAAAGGTGTGGGGCAGGGGCCAGGGGGACAGCTGATCTGCCGTATAAGAGGATGGAAAGATATCAAGTAGATTTAAGATAAGTGAAGTTATTAAATCAGATGAAATTTTACAGGTCACTGGAACCTTATATTGAGAAGAGATAAAGCAGAATGTGCAAGTACACAGAACCAAAGACTCTTGTGCATTCTTTTACCTCTGTGAGTGAGGTAGAGAGGACTTCAGACTTGGGAATTTAAACAAGCAGAGTTAAGGGGTTAACACTACAGCAAACACTTAACCATCTCTCCTGATTGCCCTTGCAGTGAGATTCCCTCTCCTCGCTAAGGACAACAAAATGTTAAAACATAAACAAACTACACACAAATACACAGACACAAATATAAGCACATAATACAAAAATAACTGGAAGCAGAGCTTTATGGTATAGGAGAAGCACTGGGTAATTTCCAGAGGGGTCTGTGCTACAGACATTGAGTGCTGCAATAAGAAAAGTAATTTGAGCTATTTATTAAAGGAGGGTTGATTAAGCTGTGTGCTTCAGAGAACTGGGAATGGTGCATAACCTTTTATTTCTCCCACTGAATTTGGTAGAACTCAGGGTAGACAATAAATCATGGTATTGAATACCTGTGCAGTTGCTCCTGTTCTAACTGATTGTAATATTGGGCTGGGCAAGAACAGAAGGTCCAAGGCTTACCTGAAATCATAGCAGGTTGCTGCTTGGATTGCTCTCTCTGTCCCCTTTTCTTACCCAAAATAGGTAGTTGGAAATAGAATAGGGAATCAGTACATACCTCTTTATTTTTGTTTCTTTCACATGGAGTAGAAGGAAGAGGTCAGTAGCATCTACGATGCAGAGACAAATGCATGGTAATAAAAGACAGATGAAGCAGCCTCTTACTACATGGACAATTATT
The DNA here is from genome assembly GCF_937001465.1 of Orcinus orca. Classification (NCBI taxonomy): domain Eukaryota; kingdom Metazoa; phylum Chordata; class Mammalia; order Artiodactyla; family Delphinidae; genus Orcinus; species Orcinus orca. The sequence continues at coordinate 97,482,403 of NC_064565.1, forward strand.
AGGACCCATTTCATATCTGTTTCTTGCTTTTTTCTTTTTTTTTTTTTTTTTTTGTGGTACGCGGACCTCTCACTGTTGTGGCCTCTCCCGTTGCGGAGCGCAGGCTCCGGACGCGCAGGCTCAGCGGCCATGGCTCACGGGCCCAGCCGCTCTGCGGCATGTGGGATCTTCCCGCCCGGGGCAGGAACCCGCGTCCCCTGCATCGGCAGGCGGACTCTCAACCACTGCGCCACCAGGGAAGCCCTGTTTCTTGCTTTTTTTAATCTGCCATTGTGTGGATCCATTTTTGTCTACCTTGTTCCCTTTAGGATTTATGTCCCACCATAGCAAATCTTAGCAAATCTCACTTTGGCCTGATTGGCCATCTAATTCCTCCCCTTAAACTTACACTTTTTATTTTATTCATCAATTCTGGCTGTGTGCATCTGGCCACCAACCCTGAATTCCACTTGTCTGTGTTTTTAAATAGCTTTAGTAAGGTGTTTTTGTCATCTCAGTTCTTACTACTGTCCCCTTCATCTGACTCCCTGTTCCTTCTCCTCAGTCCCCTGGAAACTGATGGGGCTCACTCACTGGTGCTCTTCAGCTTCCTCTAATATCACCAGCTACATACAGGGAGTGCCAATTAGTTTCCTTCTCTTGTCCCCATCAGTTCTGCCACATGGCCTCTGACACAAATGAGACATGATGATGTAAATTCATTCAGTCTTAGCACATTTTTCAATATAGAAATTGAGACTCAGGACGATTTATGTAACTTATGATAATTTCAATATATGTCTCAAATTGCAAAACTTATTTTGTAAAAAAGTATTGAATTTTAGTCAGTACTCCTTACTAATAAAGCAGCCATACATAATTCATTTTGGCTTTCTAATTTGTTTATCAGACAGGTACCAAAAGAAGTTGTCAAGAGTTAACCATCATCACAATCATCACACTGGCTTGGTGGTTTCTAATAAATTAGGCCAAGTTCAGAACAGACTTTTGTACTATACTTCAATGTATAAGTGTACCTCAATTCCATGTCTTACGTGGTAACACTTCCAATTATTCCTAGATTATATGTAGCTTATATTTCTAAATATCCTCCTTGAAAAGAGATTTTCATGATAGAGCTCTTACCATGAAGATGTTTGACTTAAGCTTAGAAAAGCGTCTACTCTGTGTCACTAATATACTAAGGAAATGGAAAATTCTTATATTTATAACTACACAGAATTCTTGTAGATTGCTGAAACATGAAATAACCAAATAAACTTTATTATTGAAATGGGTTTCTTAAGAATATAAATGTGTAATGTAACTTTTCAAACTTGTTAAACCATAAAGAACTACACAGCAATTTCATAACATGAAACACAGTGTGTATAAAACTATGTAGCATAAAATGTTCAGCTGCTAAGGTAGCAGGAACGTTCCAGGAACTATTTTCATAAATCTGGAAGTGGTTGACCTGTTACATTGATCTTCTTTATTCCATTTACTAAAATAGTGGGGCCTGTATTCCTCTGTCTTTGGAGTTTATAAATTTCATCTAGTTGACTCTGTGTATCTTGAAATGGTCTTTCTTTCACATATTAGAACAACTTCTGGAACAAGAACTTCTGGAGGAGATGGAAATTATATATTGTTTAGCTTAAGAATATCCTTTCTTAAGGTTTGTTTTATTTAATAAAACAGGAATGAAGTGAAGGAGACAGGATAAATGATATTACATTTTTTAATGTAAGAAAACAGAAACATAATAAATTTAAATAGCTTTTCTTAAGGTCCCTGATCTTAAGAATTTTAATTTGGGAGATAATTGGGAAACGGCCTGGCTTGTGTACTCACCAAAGTGGGAGCTCCCTCCATGCTATGAAACAAAGGTGCCCAGCTGTGTAGATGAGGTGGTAGTAAATTTTGCAAGATTATGAGGCTGCATATTTGCATATATGTTGACTTTTCACAAATGATCTTTGAGTGTTGGTGGAAAATCTTTTACATTTGTATATGTATTGGGGGAATTTTTCTTATAAAAATACAAATCTACAAATTTCAATGGAGCATTTATATAAGTATATAGAAGAGGTAACAAAAATAGAATTGCCCTAGAGATGAGCCAGGACACACATACAATCTTGCCTGCCTCTTCCCTTGCCCATGACTGGGATTAGAACTACCAGCCACACAGCAAGGCAAGGGGAAGACTATTTGGTACTCTACCCGACTCCAAATTTACTGTAAGTATGAGGTTGGAAGAACACTGGACAAGAAAAATAAAAAGGAAGTGCTAGCCTTTATGACTAACTACCCTCTGGGGTATTATTAATAATGCCACAAACTGTGAAAATGCCTCATCTATTTAATAAAAATGAAAGGTAGGTACTACTTTCCAGATCCTGACAATATAAATCCTATATAGTCTTGAATAAAATCTATAATATTACATTTTTAAATTTAAAGTGCCCAGGAAGTATTAATATTTCATATTTTCACATTTTCTTAGCTGACTTCTGAAAAAGAATGGGACCTGATATCTTATTTTGACAGATTTTTTCATTGTTTTGTGCACACATTTGTTTTATGGCTTTTAATCCATTTTACTTTGGCACTTTTTTAAAGTACACTTAATAATTTAATATTCTTTATTAGTGAGAAGAACTATGAGTTGACTGTTCCTGAGGATAATGGCAAAAAATATTAATATACTAAAGTGACACCTTTCATAATAATGAGGAGCTGTGTGTGAAATGGATCTAAAGCCATTATACTTAAGTTACTAATGTATACCCCTAGCTACTGTTTTGTTTTTTATCTCTTGCTCCCCACTTTCTCATTTTCCACACAGGAGCTGGAGAGATCTTTTAAATAATTATCATTCATATATCAGTCTCCTACTTAAAACTATTCAGTGATGTTAGGATAAATGCCAGTCTCTTTTTCTCAGCCTGTGAGGCCGCATATGATCTGGTCCTTGCTTTCCACCTGCTTATCATCCATCCTCAGCAGAGTCCTCGCCTCTCTCTGTAGTCACCCTGGCCTTCCTTCTGTCCCTTGAATACACCAACTCCCTTGAGCCTTAGCACTTTTTTTTTTTTTTTTTTTTTTTTGCGGTACGCGGGCCTCTCGCTGTTGTGGCCTCTCCCGCTGCGGAGCACAGGCTCCAGATGCGCAGCTTCAGCGGCCATGGCTCACGGGCCCAGACGCTCCGCGGCATGTGGGATCCTCCCGGACCGGGGCACGAACCCGCGTCCCCTGAATCGGCAGGCGGACTCCCAACCACTGCGCCACCAGGGAAGCCCGAGCCTTAGCACTTTTGTAGGTGCGGTCACCTGTGCCTGAAACCACCTGCCCCTAAATTGTCCTAAAAATACTTCTTCCTTCTTGCCATTCTGATCTTGGCTAGAATGTCATGTCTTCAGTGAGGACTCTGGTAACCACCTCATCAAAAATAACATTCTTGGGGCTTCCCTGGTGGTGCAGTGGTTACGAATCCGCCTGCCAACGCAGGGGACACGGGTTCGAGCCCTGGGCCAGGAAGACCCCACATGTCTTGGAGCAATGAAGCCCATGCGCCACAACTACTGAGCCTGTGCTCTAGAGCTCGCGAACCACAACTACTGAAGCCCGCGTGCCTAGAGCCCGTGCTCTGCAACAACAACAACAAAAATAACATTCTCCTACAAATCATTGTCATATCACTTTGCTGGTTTTTCTCATAGCTAGGCTATTCTGTTCAGTCATTTGATTGTTGCTGTTTGTTTCCCCACATTCACATGTAAGCTCCCTGAGAGTGCTGCTCCTGTCTGTTTTGCATACTGCATCGTAGGCTCTTAATCCATATTGGTTGAAATAAAGAGTAAAAGTTGCATGTTAGAGTGCTTTGTAAATCCTGATGCATACCCAAATATAAGATGCGGTTATTAGCGGAGCAACAGTCAGACAGATGTTTTGTATATTTTTGTCCTGGTCAGCTGGATAAAAGCATGTGCAGTGTGTGACTGTGTGCTATCGTTAAGGACGAGTAGATAGTGGTCACCCACTGTTCACAGGGCACACATTTTGATATTGATTCATTTTCAACCCTCTGAGCATCTTCTGTGTTGGAAATAATTAGAGCCTGTGAACTGAAGTGAAGGAAACATTTACAATGCTGAATAACCTAAAGTGAAGACAGGGGTATCTAATTAGTCTTTCTTGTGACAATCTTTTTTTAGATTAATATTCTTCTCTCTGAAAAGTCTAACAGTGGCACTTATGTCAGTGACTCTGTTGATAATTAATAGTGTTCGCCATACACCCCCACACATTCCCTCCAAAATATCCTTGTGTAACGCCACTACTGGAAAGAACAATTTCAATTAGAGAGAAGAGATTCTGAAGTGTATATCACATGGTCTATTGTAAGGGATGTGTCCTATTATAAAAGAGAGAAAATCTCTGATAGAACATAATATTTTATGTAACATGCCTGGTATATTGTTTAACAAAACATTTTATGGATACTTCATCAGGACTGACTTGATTAAGAGGCAGGATTAGCATTCACCCACAATTTCCTTTTTTGAATCCTTAAGATGTTTTCCTGTACTATTTTCACCCTAGTCACAGGCTTATTAACTTAGGAAGGAGGTGACAGGGCCTTTGTCTTTGAATCTTGCAATTATAATTAATAGTAAGTTAAAGGGAAGCAGAAAGGTTATATTCAAAATTTAAAGTAAAATGACTTTGTGGCACTTAGGGCAGGCGCCAGGAAGATATTAAGTAAGAACTCATTATTCTTATTAATTAGAACTTCGGGAAGACATCTTTGAGAAGGAAAATCATTTTATGATTAGTTAGAAGAGGGATACCTATTTGTGGACAGAACTTGAGGAGAGGAACTGTGTTGTCTTCATCTCAGTATGCCCAGAGCCTCGCAGAGCCCATCCCCAGTGACCAGAAACTACTTGATGCTACCTGTGTACATGAAGGCAGGGAGAGGGGTCAATGTGTACGTATTGTCCACTGTTTCCCGCAATACATTCCTAAAAACCACATTATGAAAGAGACCACCACAAAGCTTCCTTATGTTCATGTGTGAAAGTATTATGTGTGGGTCCTACATTTTTGTCAGATGATTTAACATCAAATAAAGTACAGCAATGTCTGGTGTCTATCAAAACCACATGGAAACATCATTTTTCTCTAAATATTTACAATTTTAAGGACTAAATTTACTACCTGTGATCCTTAAAAGAGGCATGTGTAGATTATAGAAGTTTACATGAAGGGCCAGGTTACAATGAAGTGCAATGATGTTCAATAATAATAATAGCTAATATTTATGGAAAGCTGACCATGCTTAGATGTTGTTCCAACCGCTTTACATATACCAACTTATCCTCACAGCACAATACCCTTATGGGTCAGTTTTAGTATTCCCTCCTTATTTGTGAAAAGGAGAGTTACATAGTTATGGCAGAGACCATATGGTCTATAAGCCGAAAATATTTACTCTCTGACCCTTTAAGAAAATGTTGGCCAACCTCAGCTTTAGATCATAAGTACTTGTTTTTCCAATCAACTTTGATCTATTTCTCCACCACTCTGAACCTAACCAGTGCCCAACTTCCAGAAAATAAGTGACAATAGTTAAAACCTTTTCACACATCATTAGAAAAATGACAAAAAAAAATTATCAGTGGTTTTGAATTTTAAGATCATCTCAATAAATTCCCTAGATAAAAATAATACAATCTTCAGTGTGGCTTCTTCTCCAATGTTATCATCTAAAAAAAGGAAAGGGATGAGGTTCTGAGCTCACTTTCCAGAGAGAGATGGACTCTGGAGACAGTCTGCTCAAATTCATGTCCTCCCTCTGCCACTTCCTGGGTTTGTGACCTTGAGTAGATCATTTAACCTCTCTGTGCCCCAGTTTCCCTATCTGCAAAATAGGAATAATAATAGACCTAAGTCATGGGGGCATTATGACCGTTAAATGAGTTAATGTATGCCATTTGGAGATCAGGAACTGACTCCTATAAATTGTTAGTTATTTCTCCCATTTTTCAACTTCTTTAAAAGACTGATTTAGAGGGCTTCCCTGGTGGCTCAGTGGTTGAGAGTCCGCCTGCCGATGCAGGGGACACGGGTTCTTGCCCTGGTCCGGGAGGATCCCACAGGCCGCTGAGCGGCTGGGCCCGTGAGCCACGGCCGCTGGGCCTGCGCGTCCGGAGCCTGTGCTCCGCAGCGGGAGAGGCCACAACAGTGAGAGGCCCGTGTACTGCAAAAAAAAAAAAAAAAGACTGATTTAGAGATAAATCGAATGATGAAAGTTGAGGCCTGAATATACTGGGAAAATTCTCAATGAATTAAATGCCCATGGAATCAATGCTTATTAAATATCCTTCTACATTTATGCTTTATCTATTCTTTACAGAGAATATTTATTTATTCTTTGAAGAGTTCTCTATGAAAATAGGTGAATAAAACATTAATGCCCTCTGATAACTTAAAGAATAATACAAGGCTCATAATATTAGCACAAGAGATCAAATTAATGAGTTTATTAAGTGCAACATGTAGTATATTAGCACAAAAGCCTTTGTAGATCAGAATGTACAAGGGGTGCTACTCACCTGGTTTCTCTTATAGGACCAGAGCATTTTATTGTAAAGAGTAGGGTCCTCTTTTTAAGACTGTTATGTCAGGTGGTACCCAGCTCTGATATATACACTGAAAATTCCTAGATATATTAACTCAGGACTTAATAATGACTAAATGACTTTAAACATTTACTGGGAATGATATCTCCCATCTCTGTTACAAGAATTATTGATACTTACAGTACACACATATAAATAATAAACTATGAAAGACTGACACTAAGTAAAAATGTCTAAATTCATGATCCTCAAATTCAGACCATCCTGGATTCAAAGTCAGCCTCCATCTATTATCAAACTTGAGCAATTTACATAATATCTCAACCTCTGTTTACTTAGTTATAATATAATAAAACTAACTGTACCGAAGTCAGTCCCCCCGTCAGACGTATGACAAGTATGTACTGAATAGCTAATATATCCCAGCCACTGTTGGGGGTGAGTATACAGCAAGTACACAACAAACAAACAGACATAAACCCTTGACCTCGTGAGCTTTCTTTCTACTTGTTGTGAGAATTAAGGATTTAGTACAAATTCTGGTGCACATTTAGTTTTCAAACAATGTTGGATATTATTGTTGTTAATTGATGATGGAGAGAAGGAGGAGGATTTCAGACACCAGTGCCTCATTATGGAGTTGATAATGACACTCAGCTTCACTAAACTTCTGTATCTGGGGGAATATTTCTGGTTCGTGGCCCCTGACCTGTGTTCTCCCACAAGGAATGATTGGAATCAGAATCTGCAACTCCTTTTTTTTTTTTTTTTTTTTTCGGTAAGCAGGCCTCTCACTGTTGTGGCCTCTCCCGTTGCGGAGCACAGGCTCTGGACGCGCAGGCTCAGCGGCCATGGCTCACAGGCCCAGCCGCTCTGCGGCGTGTGGAATCTTCCCGGACCGGGGCACGAACCCGTGTCCCCTGCATTGGCAGGCGGACTCTCAACCACTGCGCCACCAGGGAAGCCCAGAATCTGCAACTCTTGATTGGGGATCTTTATCACTATGACCCAGTCTTTGCTGGTGCACTTATTCTGTGACTAACTCAATAACAAGTACTTGTTAATTGATTCTTACGAGAGCATTAAATTCCCTTCTATACCCGCTGGAAATAGTTCTAATCACTTAAAGACCATTTCATAGATGATGTAAATTATACTTTTTAAAGAATAAAATATCAGTGTTTGACTGAAACTGGTCCAGAATAATTAGGAAAAATAAGTCATATGTAATGTTAGAAAAGAAATATATGCATAGAGAAACCTGAGAGTGTGATTAGTGGGATGAGTTCTCGGGAAGTTCAGGTGTTATGGAGGGGCCCTCAAAGTAGAAGTGTTCAGAAGAGTCTGGAAAAACACTTCCAAAACTGATTAACCACCAATAGGTTTGTGTTTATCTTTTTTTTTCCTTAACTTCTACAAATAGTTTCCCCCACAAAGTCATTTTGGAAACTTATCTTTCAAAGTCCGTAAAGACATCAATGACTTTAGTTATCTTCACGTAAAGAGGGTAATTTATCATCTAGTCAAGTGTGCATGTGTCTGCCCGGAAAGCTGTGAGCTAACATACATCATACTCAGTAGCTTCAAGGATTTGGTTTGCCTTCTTATGTGTGTTTGAATATAGAATTCATTTCAATCTGACATGTTTTACCTCTCACCATATTTTTCTTCTAATTAAGTTCTATAAATGTATCCTCTCCCCAGTTTGAGCTGTAATAAATTCCTTTCCTGAACTGGCCTTCTGGAAGTCACAAACCAATTATGATGAATTACAAAATGAATAATTCCCCTTCTACTATGTTTATTTTGAGCAGCAAAGTGCTAGAGAAAAGGGAAACTGTTTCACCAGAAAGAAGGCCCTGCTCATAGTAGTCACATGCCTGTGAGTTGAATAGTTCCAATACTGACCCCAGCAAATTTCCAAAACTGGATAGGTCTAATGGAAAGACATGATTTTTCAGCTCACAATTCTGGGATTTAGTGGTATTATTGGAAGGGATCCATAAGGAGAAAAGTTTTGCTCTCATGTAAGCCCTGGAGTTACTCATGTAGGTATGGACCCAGACCATGATTTCTTTGGGAAATTGATTTCCTAAAGTCTTTTTTGCAGAAGAAGGGAACAATGCCATTCATAGAATGGACTGTGGGAGAAATGAATGTGTAATTCTTATTTTTTAAGTCATTATTTGTTTAAGTCATTATTTAAGTCATTATTTGTTTCACTTCACTGTATAGGCAAGTAAATGCATTATGTCTTTGATTTGAGATGGCTATGTTGAAACTGAACAATTTGTTGCTAATATTTAGGCTGGTATTTTAATAGGTGCTTAACATTCGGCACATTCATTCCCATTACATTGTAAGGCATAGATGAAACGCTATATAAATAAGATTAAAGCATTGCCATAGATAAAATATCAGGCATTAACCTTTTAGACTCTTGATTTTAGAATGGATTAGCTTCAGTAAATAAATAAACAGCCACAATGATCATAGTCTGGCTCAAATAATACTGCTTAATGTGTTAATCATTAATTTTACATACGTCTTTCTCAATTCCCTCTATGCCTTTATAGAGTGGGAATTGTCTTTTGCATCCTGAATTCATTACTGTAATTTGTGTACTGTGCATTGACTGAAGCAAATTTAGGTGGCATATTAATGAAGAATTTGAGCTCCTTTGTGTAGATAGTGGAGCATGGAGTTAATGTTTCATTTATAGAATTTATTACAGAACTATGATAATGTGGTTATGATTCATGATCTTTTCCTGGATAATGCCTGATTTAAGATATACTATAGTCTGAAAAGAAGTTTGCTTTTATATAATAAGCATGGCTACTGGTCCAAATATCCTAACACCAAATTTTCATTGGCATAACTTTTCCTCCCTGAAAGAAATAAAACAGAATTATTGTTTCAAACCAGAATTAGACATGAGCATTCACCTAAATCAACCATCCCATTTTTCACATGAGGAATCTGGGATCCAGTGAAGTTAATTAGATTGATGGCATTCAAGAAGCCATAAGCTAGAGCTATAGCCAGGACGTCGAACCTGGCTCTTCTGGCTTCTGAGCCAGCATTCTGAGTAAGCCGTCCTGCCTGGCTGAAATGGATCATCCCTGCCATTTCATTTGTTCCCAGTATGAAACCATTCACTGTTATCTCCCCATAACTACCTTTTCTTCTCTTTCCCTGTGTAGCATCATCATGCACCCCCGCAAAGACATCCTCATCTCCTGTGGGGAGGACCGCGTCTGGAAGGTGGTGGGGCTCCCCAAAGGCAATGTGCTTCTCACAGGATTGGGCCACACCGACTGGCTTTCGGATTGCTGCTTCCATCCCAGGTCAGTACACACAACTCCCAGAGCCAGCCTGATCTCTCCAGGAATGCATTTGATTACTCTGTGTCTTCACTCTGCTGGCTTTTTTTTTTTTTTTCTTAAACCACTTTATTGAAGTATGAATAGGTGTGCATATTTAATATATACGACCTGATAAGTTTGGAGTTAAGTATACATCCTTGAAATCATCACTACAATCTATACCATAAACATATCTATCATCTCCAAAAGTTTCTTCCCATCCACTTTATTTTATCATCATCATCATCATTATAAAAATACTTAACGTAAGATCTACCTTCTTAGCAATTTTTTAAGTATTCAATAAGTATCATTTGCTGTAGGCTCTGTGCTATACAGTAGATCTCTAGGACTCACTCATCTTGTATAAATGAAACTTGAAACTTTGTACTGCCACTTTTCTCTCTGCAACCCCACCTCTTCCACTGAATTTTGAAATGTGTAGATAATGTTCCTTTGGCTTTCCTTATATTGACTTTAGATTGATTGCTTTTGATATTTAGTACATGTAAAACTTAGTCCACATGCTGATGCATTTAAAAAGAGTAATAAGTTTCCCAGGACAAGCATTAGAAATGCTCCTTGTACTCATAAGCTATGAAAAGGCACATGAATTTCAATAATGCATATCAATGTTTACTTTGCCTCTGTTAATCTTGCATGTTTTCCTTTTAGAATTAAGTTTTCTACCAAAAAGGATCAGGAGGCAGTGATCAATTTCTTTAAAAATTTCAATGATACTCAAGACATTAAAGAAAACAAAGCAGAACTGAAGGCATTGAGCCCTGTAATTTTCAGGATTCACTGAATTTTTGTACCAAAAGAACAGGGGCACAGAAGGAAAGACACTGTTAAACATGTAGTACATTATTCTGGTGGCAGGAAGCTCTGCCCACAGTTGCTTGTGGTCAACTGCTATCCCTAATCCCAACTGTCTTCTCTTATTCAACATTATGCTTAACATTTGTTAAGCATCTGGCTCTATCTGGCTCTTTCTAACAGTCTCTGGTCTAACTACTCTTGGAGATGCATAGTCCGTAGTGCAACTTCTCAACCATTCCACTGGGAAATTTTGGTCTTAGGAGGACCTTATTGATTTTTTTTTGTTTGTTTTCACAAGACTTTTTTTTTTTAAACCATCTTTGTCTTATCCTTAGTATGAATGTCAATGAAATTAGATTGAAATAAAAGTAACTAAATTGTTCAGAAATTTGTGTGTTAATGAGAAGAGTAAACTAATTTTTTAATTTTAATTTTTGAAAATGTTTTTAAAATATAATTTTAAAATTATACCAAATAAAATATAATTTTAAAATTATACCAAATATAATTTTAAAATTATACCAAATAATTTTACCAAATAATCTTTGGTACTAGATGTTTGAATTTAATTTTTGAACATGTAATGCGTTCTGTATCTGGTATATGGATAAACAAATCTGCCCTGCCTCTCATGTCTCAGAAACATAAAGCCCATCTTGCAAGCAGAGACAACACAATTAGAAGTGTAGCCTATCACTTCTGTAGCTGCTGGGCATACTAATCAGATTTCTATAATACCCTGTCACCATGACAACCCGTGACTCTGAAATTTTCTCATTAGTGTTTGACCAGCACATGGTCCTTTTAATAGATCTTCCTGTTTTTCCAGTCAATTACTGAAATTAAAATGAGGTGAAATACATCATTATTCACTCATAGTATGAATTTACTTTCAGTACTTTCTTTGGCAGAATTTTAGTAAAATGTAGCCACACTCCTTTTTTCTAATGCATGTGGGATAAAAATAACGGGAGAAAATACATTTAGCTATATGTGTTTTAAGTAAGAGATAATGAATAGCAAGTGTTCCATTTGTAGAATTGGTGAAAATAATAAATAATTATTAGAAACTACAGCAAAAAAGCTCTTTTTTATTTGGGGTAGAGATCGGTTCTGAAGGAGTTTATATTTCAGGCCTCAGACATTTTATAATGCTTACTGCATGTAAATCAACACCGAAGACCATACATTATGGACTATAATATATATAATATATGCATATATATACATACATAATATTTATACCTTAAAAGTTGTTTCTGAAATTTAAGTTTGTGATATTTGATTTTTAGTTTTGCTTAGATAATTTGGTTGGTAAAAAAAGAATTTATTGTTAAAGATAATATCTTTCCTATTTATATACTCATCTATAATCAAAGAATCAAACATAAAATAAATTTGATTCAAATATGACACTTTAATCTGTAGTTGGATCTTTGATTAATAAATGCAGTCATAGTCTTCCTCAGAGCCCATCTTTGTGATTAGCTTGGTTCTGCTCCCTTGGATGACGTCCAGAGTAGACACATTATAATGTGACACCTGCCTAATTCCTCTTCTCTTCACATAGAAAAATAAACTCCTACATTTTTTTTACTTTATTTTTAATTGTAATTGTTTCTAGTTGAGTGTTTTCTGTAACTTCCAGTTGTATGTATTCCTGATTACTATGACATTCAAGCCACTGTGTCTCCTGCCACAGTGACATAATTCAGATTTCTTTTGGGGGTCAAACCCACTTGATATGACAGTGGTATATACACTGAGTGACCCAAATCAGTCTTAGTCATCTTGTTTCCCTTGTCATAACGGACATCTTCAATACATAAATGACGAACACAACAGGCATAATAATATTAATATCAGGAAAAAGAGGACTAACAGAAAAAAGTTAAAATGGGAGGGTAACTAAATATCACTTGAGGATCAGATAATATGATGTTGAAATATATAAAACAAAGCTCGTAAATAAAAGAAGATTCTGCCAAAAGTATAGTCACCAGAGTCAAAGACTTCAAAGTATATCAGTTTTTAATACGTGAAGTAAACAAAGTTACAGTAGAATTAGAGAAATTAATAAAATAGCAAATGTATTTAGTGTTATATATTGAACTTTATACTTTATGAAGAGAGATTGTAGATTCTTTGAAATCATTGTTAGGTTTTTAAAACTATATAACTCTTAAACCACAAATTTAACATAAATGAATTCTTCAGAATAACAAACATACAAACTAAAGTTTGTGAGCAAGATTCAGTAGTAAAAGAAAATAAATCAATAACTAAAATATAATAAAATCTGAATTATTAAAAAGTAAATAAATGAATATTGGGTCAGAGAACTATAAACAGTTATTACCTAGTTGATAAACAGTCCCAAACACAATACATATCAAACTTACGAGATGTAACCAGAAGTGTGCTCAGAGTAGAATTTATCACTTTGATAGTTTTATTTTTTAAATGAAAAAAAAGAAAATAAGTGAATTATGAATTTAAATTAAAAAGTACAACTGGTCAACAAATATAGAAAAGCAAAGAATGGATAAGTGAAAAGTAGAAATGAATGAATTAGAATAAAAAGAGTACATTTATATTAATCCAAAAGGTTTTTTTCAAGAAAAAATAATAAAATAAGGAACTATAATATTGAAGTAAGTAGATAACTCAATAAAAGAAAAAATACATGTAGGAAACAGAAATATTAACCTTAGCAATTTGGAAAGAGTTAAAACCATAAATACAGAGACGAAAAAATATATGTTTGGAATTCTTGATAAAATAATAGATTTCTATGAAAATAAACACCACCAATATTGAATCAAGTTGGAGCAGAGACCCAGAATAGATTAATAACAGTGGAAGAAACTGAGTTCTAGAAGTTCTGCTTTTCATTCCCATCTTCTGAAGTTTTATGACTGAGTTTTAAAAACTTTATTTAAAAAAAACAAGATAAATTAGTTAATTTTTAGGTTCACTGAATTTTCTGAGGACAAGAAAAAAATGAAATTTTATTACTGGTTTCACAAACATAGCATAAACATAATTTTAAATTGGGCAAGTGTAGTACCCCTGCCATAACTCTAGGCCCTTTTCATAATTATAGATGCAGAACTTTTAAAGAGACTGCAGAAAATGGAATTCAGTTGTATGTTTAAAAAGAGTGGCATACAATGACCAAGTAAGATTTGTACTTGAAAAGCGTGGAATATATAAGTGATCCAACTATGAGGACATCATATTATAAATTATACTAATAGTTAGCATTCAAAGTTAATTTAAAGTTGTTGGGTAAAAATCTAGCATCTATACTTAAGACACAGATGTTTGCAAATATTATTAAGCCCCATGTGTTGGAATTGACAAGGAGAATGGATTTTGGAACAGCTGGGAACTAAGACGGTCTGGCAGGTGAGTGTAGAATCTGGATGCCATGGAGTCGGATGGGTCAAACGAGGAATGGGTATTCACGGGTAATAGAGCAAAGTGGGGAACATAAAACCAAACAGGCAAAAATACCTAAAATCCAAATAGAAGCAAAGCCTCTTTGTCTAAGCCTTTGGTAGCTATGCAAGGCATTGTTACTTGTCCAGTTGGTATTTATTCTCAATAAAGGTTATCCACATTTTTTCTTTTTCTTAATGATAATGGTTATATTTTATTAAAATATTTTCAACACTGAAATTTTCTAACATATTTATAAGTTAAAAAATAAAATGTATGTGGAAAACTTTTAACTATAAACACTATATAAATATACAGACTCTACAAATTGAAGGCAATTTAAAACTCTTACTGCAAAGGCTGTATTCTTTTAAAATAACACTATACACATAATTAAATCATTGTCATCTATTGTTTACAGTACAATTGGTTTTGATTGCATCTAAGTTTTTAAGTTCCTTAGTAGAATTTGTGAATCAAGACACTTTTTTAGAAATGACATGGGTAACTAATCACTGTAGAACCAGCTATTATTACATGTTTACCACTAGATGGCGATCATACAGTGGTAAGGTAAAGCACCCTTTGCATTTACTGGGTAGACTGATGAACTGGCTGTTGAAAGTGATTCATTGGTTGCTGAAAATGACGAAGGGGTGGAGCTATGCAGAGAATGTGCATTGGTGCTGCCTTTGCACTGTTGAAAGAATGAAATGTACAGTGCCAAAAAGCAGGAACCTTAAGCATAATCCTGTGCAAGGTAGACATCATGCTCTAAACTGCTAAAACATGGAATCAGAGTTTCAGGTTGCCCAAATTAGAATCCTACCTTCACCTTTGCTAGTCCTGTCAGTTTTCTTGTCTGCAAAATGGATGCAATAATGATATCTACTTTGTGGGTTAATTATGAAGGCTAAATT
Source organism: Orcinus orca (assembly GCF_937001465.1). Taxonomy (NCBI): domain Eukaryota; kingdom Metazoa; phylum Chordata; class Mammalia; order Artiodactyla; family Delphinidae; genus Orcinus; species Orcinus orca. The sequence goes on from NC_064565.1 coordinate 97,497,589, forward strand.
CTATCATATATGAAAAACACAAGTTCTGTTGCCTGGCAACTGTATGCTCAAGAAATGTTACCTATTATTATTTTTTATTCATTGATAGGTATGTTGAGAACTTAGATCAGAAATTTTTATAAAATTGGTAGCCTTAAACACAGTGGGTTAGGAAGGAAAGACTATATTGTGATGTCTGGGTTACACCAAGCTAGAATTAGAAGAATGCTCTCAAACCATGAAACATTTGAGGATCATGTCTGAAGGTCTTACCAAGTTAAAAATAAAATCATTTATAAACTGAAAACAAATATAATTAATGCAAAAAGATGTATGTTACTCATCTGTCCTTAGCCCTTAAAAATGTGTCTCTTTAAAAATTGTACCAAGTAGCTCATCGTATTTTGCTTTTACAGAAGAGAGAAAGAATTCTGCATATTTCCTTTTTTTTAGGTTCTAGAAGGAAAATAATTGGCTAGAAACACCAAAAAAATTACTTTTTGAAATTAAAAGTATTTAAATTGAAAGCATTTAAAAATAAAATATTTTTGTTGTTTTTGAGGAAAGTAAAGCACGTAATGTTTGACCTGCTCTGTCCACAGGCAGGTATTATTATTGTTGGCCCATTTAGACTAGCTTTGGGCAAATGAAACAGAGTTGTATATCAATCTCCGGGTTAATATCAATAGATCAATAAAACGTACACTACACTACCTTAATAATACATCATTTGGTCTTTACCTAATAAAGGAGGACTGCTCAATGACAGTAACATGGTTTTGAATGTAAATACAATGTCCAGTTCTCTGGTACTTGAGGTTGCATTTTCTTTGATATGAGCACAGCTTATTACTTGAAACAGCATGTATCTTCCCAGATATCTCTATAAAATGAAAGTAGTTGGGATTAGTGGTTTAAACAATTTCACAGTGCTGCATTTTTTTTCCTGATCTCACTGCCTGAGACAGAAACAGAGCTGACAGCATCCTGTTAAACATAACTTCTACCCTTATAAGCTGATTTATGAATTTGTGAGTAAATGGGTCTCTACAGAATCCCTCATATTCTCTCTTTGTGGTACAAGCTACCTGTTCATGTATTTATACAGTGCCTAAAACCATAGTATGAAAGCTCTCTGACAGGTATATCGTTTAGTTATTAAAAAATGGAAACATGGTTAACCGTTTTATTTTCTATAAACATAAAGCCAAGAGTTCAAATTTCAAAAGGTAATGAAGGGATTGACATACCATTTCCCTAAGACTGTGATGTTCTGAGCTTCAGAGGTAGATACTTTCATAATCCGGAAACCTCAGTAGATTTTTACCAAGATAATTTTGAGATATACCTATTAAATAATAAAATTCCACTTTATATTCTTTGAAGAGGTGTATGTTATGCTTCTTAATATAGTTCTTAATATAGTTTGTCACCTGTATGTGAAGAGGCTAAGCATAACAGCATACTTCTTTAAATGTTTTTCTGGTCTAATTCTAAAAGGAATACATGATCACCATAGAGAAAAGTGTTAAGAAAATAAAAATGTCCCATAGTCTCACAACTCAGTGCAAACTTGGAGAGACTGCCCAAGGGCTGTCCTCGGGCAAGGGGCGGAATCTGGTTCTACATGTAAGAAGCACCTTCTAAAGTCAGGCTTGTTTTCATGTGTCAGTGTGACAAAGAACCAGGTAGGTCATTTTATTTAATCTCTGAGAGCCTCAGCTGCTCATTTGAAAATGGGGATTACCTACTTATAAGCTTTTCATGAAGAATGCATGAGAAAATCTATCTAAAACATTTAGCAGCCCTGGGCTCAGAGTAAGCCTTTGGTAAAAGTAGCACTGTTGGTGTTGTTTGGCAGATTCTAGCCGAGATCTGGTTTCCTCTGAAACCAATATTGTCTCCAGGTCTATTGGCCTGTCTCTCTCTTTCTAGCAAGAAAAAAAAGAAAAAAAAAATCTGAGGAATACTATAAGCTTATTTAGGGCAGGGTCTGTATCTTATTCATCTCTATATCCTTGGGATATAGCTTATCAATTGAAACATTATAGGGAATCAATAACTTTTTAATTAAAATGAACAGAGTAGAAGATAATAGACCAGGATATGACCACTTTTTCTCATACTCTTGGTAGTATCATGTGATTATACGGATATACTCACAAACATACACATGCATACACACACGCACCACTTGTTACCACTGAGATCGCTTTATCATAGGAACTTAAAACCTAATATTAGCCCTTCATTTGACATAAAAACCCTAAAATATAAAATCTTCTCTGAATAATATTGTACTGAGGATAAATTTCAGTCAAAAGTCCAATCATTAGGGGAAGAACTTCAAAAATCTCTCCTTCATAAAAGCAGAGAGAACACTGGCAAAAATTGTCACAATGAACTTTTCAGAACTCTAGAAATTAACCAAGCATGGACCAATTAAAGGAGCATTTATTAAAAAAAAATTACTGCACCCGAGTTAAGAATGTGACCTTTTCATTGTTTAAACTTGCCCCATCCGCTTCCCTTTCTTTCCCCAACTCTGCAGTAGTCTTGAAAACCAACTGCTTCACAACCATGGTAGCAAGTAGCAGAGCAGAACAAGTTTGGAAAGCTCCACAAAGCCCCATTCTCAGAGAAATGTCACTATCTGAACTTTCAAGAAGCCCCCTGGAAACCCCTATTTGCAGGGCCTGTTTTTATTTGACCTGAGTCAGGGCTTACTTTGTATGAATGGACAATTTTCCAGGGCATTTGTAGCAAACAATCAGCAGTACATGTTTAATATTGCAGCTGCCTGAGGTAGCAGTAACAGTTAGGCAAACAAGAAGTTAAGCAAAATTCTTAAACAGGAAACCTAGATAATTAAATGTCCATAGGGAGCATTGAAACACTATCGTGTTCCTAGGAATATCAACGGACACATGCATTTGGAGGGCATGCTCAGGAAAGATTTCAGAAGGGTCTAATCTCTCACAGCTGGCTGAGCTGTGAAGTTCAGCTCAAGCAGGAAGCAAAGGCTAAGTAAGGCAGAGTTGTGAATTTCCAGAGTGTTGAACACGTGCCCCAACAGAGCCAGTCAACAAAGACTGGATGACTCATTCGTTCAAGGCATTTAAACATCACCTGTTTAATCGTTAACAAAACAGGCAGACTTCTCTGACCCCACACAACAAAGAATATAGACTATTGAATTACTTCAGGAAAATCACTAAAAACAGCAACAGCAAACCCTGGAGAGGAGGAAATCTCATTTATAGACTTTCCACATTGTACTATTTAAAATGTCAGGTTTTCAAAAATGACAAAAAATTGAAAGCATGAAAAAGAGCTGGACAAGATGCTGCAGAATCCATAAATGGGTTAAATAACAAGGTGGAATTAAAATTGCAGATGGAATTAAGATAATCAGCTGACTTTAAAAAGATTATCCTGGATTGTCCAGGAGGGCCCAATGTAATCGCAAGGCTCCTTGAAATGTGAAAGAGGAAGGCAGAAGGGTCAGAGAAAGAGCAATGTGATGCCATGTGTTGTGAGAAAGAGCTGCTCGCCTGGAGACGCCAGAAAGAACCAGCCCTTTTGTTATCTTGACTTCAGCCCAATGACACTTGTTTCAGAATTTTGGCCTCCAGAATTAGAAAATAATAAATTCATGTTATTTTATTTCCACTGTTTGTAGTAATTCGTTACAGCAGCAAAAAGAAAATACACGTATCTTGTACTACTATTGTTAAATTTATTCCTAAGTATTTTAATCTTTTTGATGCTATTGTAAGTGAAAATGGTTTCTTAATTTAATTTTCAGATTGTTCAGTCCTAAGGTACAGAAATACAGTTGATTATTGTATATTGATCTTGTATCAATATACAATATCTCATTTATTAATTTTAATATTTTTAGTAGATTTCTTAGAATATTCCCTATATTTTATCTTGGCATGTTACCTGTGAGAATAGTGTTCCTTTTCCAGTATAGATACCTTTTACTTCTTTTTCTTATCTAATTATTCACCTAAAGCCTCTAGAACAATGTTGAATATGCATGGTAAGAGGAGATGTCTTTGTCTTATTTCTGATCTTAGGGGGAAAGTTTTCCATCTTTCATCACTAAATATGTTAGCTGTGAATTTTTTGTAGATGTATTTGTCAGGTTGAGGAAGTTCCCTTCTATTCCCAATTTGCTGATTGTGTTTCTTACGTTATATAAACTTCATGTGTACAAATTATATTTTGACTTCTGTATACTCTACAGTGTGCTCACCAACAAAAGTTGTTTTCATCCGTCAACAGTTGACCCCTTTACCTATCTTACCCTTCCTTCACTTCTCTTCCCCTCTGGTAACACTACTCTGTCCTGTATCTATATGTTTGTTTTTGTTTATTTAGTTAATTTGTTTATTTAATATGCCACATACAAGTAAAATGATATGGTATTTCTCTGTCTTATTTCACTTAGCATAATACCCTCAAGGTCCATCCATGTTGCCTCAAATGGCAAGATTTCACATTTTTATGGCTGAGAAGAGTTCCACTGTATGTATATACCACATCTTCCTTACCCATTCATCCCATCAGTGGACACTTAGGTTGTTTCCATATCTTGGCTATTATAAATAATGCTGCAATGAAAATAGGGGTGAATATATCTTTTTGAGTTAATATTTTCATATTCTTCAGATAAATACTCAAAAGTGGAATAGCTGGATCATATGGTAGTTCTACTCTTAATATTTTGAAGAATCCTCATATTGTTTTCCATAGTGGCTGCACAAATTCAAATTCCCTCTGACAGTGTATGAGGTTTCCTTTTTCTCCATATCATCCCCAACAGTTGTTATTTCTTGGCTTTTTGGAAACCCTTTTAATGTTGCTGGATTCAGTTTGCTAGTTTTTGTTGAGGATGTTTGCATGTGTATTCACAAGAGATATAGATTGTAGTTTTCTTGTGATATCTTTGTCTGGTTTGGGAATCACTGCAATACTGGCTTCACTGAATGAGTTGGGAAGTTTCCCTCATATTTTTTGGAAGAATTTATAAAAGATTAGTGTTAATTCTCTAAATATTTGGCGAGATTCATCAGTGAAGCCATCTGGTTCTAGCCTTTTATTTGTGGAATAATTTTTATTACTAATTCAATTAGAGGTTTTTTTTTCATTTCACCTAGATTATCTAATTTGTTGCCATATTGTTGCCATATTTATTGCAAAGTTGTTCATAGCTTCCTGTATCATCATTTTTAATTCTGTAAATTTGGTAATGATGCCCCTTTCTTCATTTTTTTTTTTATTGAAGTATAGTTGATTTACTGGTATGTTGTGTTAGTTTCTGGTATACAACAGCATGATTATACACATGTTCTTTTGCATATTCTTTTCCATGACAGGATATTGAATATAGTTCCCTATGCTATACAGCAGGACCTTGTTGTTTATTTTATATATAGTAATTTGTATCTGCTAATCCCAAACTCCTAATTTATCCCTCCCCTACCCCCTTCCCCTTTGGTAACGTTTGTTTTCTACGTCTGTGAATCTGTTTCTTTTTTGTAAATAAGTTCATTTGTAATATATTTTAGATTCCACATAAAAATGATATCATACGGTATTTGTATTTTTCTTCTGACTCACTTCACTTATATGATAATCTCTAAGTCATCCATGTTGCTGCAAATGGCATTATTTCATTCTTTTTTAGGGCTGTGTAGTATTCCATTATATATATATCACATCATCTTTATCTATTCACCTGCTGATGGACATTTATGTTGCTTCCATGTCTTGGCTATTGTAAATAGTGCTGCTGTGAACATTGGGGTGCATGTATCTTTACAAATTAGAGTTTTCTCTGGATATATGTCCAGAAGTGGGATTGTTGGATCATATCACAACTCTATTTTTAGTTTTTTAAGGAACCTCCATACGGTTTTCCATAGTGGCTGCACCAATTTACATTCCCACCAATAGTGTAGCAGGGTTCCCTTTTCTCTACACCCTCTCCAGAATTTGTTATTTGTAGACTTTTTAATGATTGCCATTCTGACTGCTGTTAGGTGATACCTCATTGTAGTCTTGATTTACATTTCTCTAATAATTAGTGATGTTGAGCTTCTTTTCATGTGCCTGTTGGCCATCTGTAAATCTTCTTTGGAAGAAGACCTTCTATTTAGGTCTTCTGCCCATTTTTTATTGTGTTGTTTGTTTTTTTGTTATTGAGTTATATGAACTCTTTGTATATTTTGGAAATTAAGCCCTTGTTGGTCACACTGTTTGCAAATATTTTCTCCCATTCCATAGGTTACCTTTGCATTTTATGGTTTCCTTTGCTGTGCAAAAGCTTGTAAGCTTGATTAGGTTCCATTTGTTTATTTTTGCTTTTATTTCTATTGCCTTGGGAGACTGACCTAAGAAAACATTGCTATGATTTATGTCACAGAATGTTTTGCCAATGTTCTCTTATAGGAGTTTTATGGTGCCATGTCTTATATTTAACTCTTTAAGCCATTTTGAGTTTATATTTGTGTGTGGTGTGAGGGAGTGTGTAGCTTCATTGATTTACATGCAGCTGTCCAACTTTCTCAACATCACCTGCTGAAGAGACAGTGTTTTCTCCACTGTGTATTCTGGCCTCCTTTGTCAAAGATTAATTGACCTTGTGGGTGTATTTCTGGGCTCTCTATTGTGTTCCATTAAACCATGTGACTGTTCTTGTGCCAATACCATGCTGTTTGATTACTATGGCTTTGTAACATTGTCTGAATTCTAGGAGGGTTATGCTGCTAGCTTTGTTCTTTTTCCTAAGGATTTCTTTGGCAATTCTGGGTGTTTTGTGGTTCCATATAAATTTTAGGATTATTTGTTCTAGTTCTGTGAGAAATGTCATGGGAAACATGATAGGGATTGCATTAAATCTGTAGATTAATTTGGGTACTATGACCATTTTGACAATATTAATTCTTCCAATCCAAAAGCATGGAATATGTTTCCATTCCTTAGAATCATCTTTAATTTATCAATGTTTTATAGTTCTCAGCATATAAGTCTTTCACCTCCTTGTTCAGGTTTACTCCTAAGTATTTTATTTTTTGGATGAAATTTTAAGAGGGATTTTTTTTCACTTTACATTTCTGATATTTCATTATTTGTGTAAAGAAATACAACCAATTTCTGTACGTTAATCTTGTATCCTGCTACTTTGCTGGATTCATTTATCAGTTCTAGTAGTTTTTGTGTGGAGTCTTTAGGGTTTTCTTTATATAGTATCATGTCATCTGCATATAATGACAATTTTACCCATTTCCTTCCAATTTGAATACCTTTTATTTCTTTTCTTGTCTGATTGTTATGGCTAGAACTTCCAATACTATGTTGAATAGAAGTGGTGAGAGTGGGCATCCTTGTCTTGTTCCAGATTATAGTGGGAAGGATTTCAGCTTTCTACCATTGAGTATTATGTTGGCTGTGTGTTTGTCATACATAGCTTTTATCATGTTGAGATATGTCTTTTCTATACCCACTTTGGTAAGAGATTTTAATCATGAATGGATGTTGAATTTTATCAAATGCTTTTTCTGCATATATCGAGACAGTCTTACGGTTTTTGTCTTTTCTTTTGTTGATCAGTGTATCACATTGTTTAATTTGTGTATTTTGAACCATCCTTGTGACCCTGGGGTGAATCCAACTTGATTGTGGTGTATGATCTTTATTTATGTATTGTTGGATTGGTTGGCTAGAAATTTTTTGCATCTATATTAATCAAAGATATTGGCCTATAATTTTCTTTTCTGGTAGTGTCTTTGTCTGGTTATGGTATTAGGATTATGATGGCTTCATAGAATAATTTGGGGAGTATTGCCTCCTCTTCAAACTTTTGGAAGAGTTTGAGAAAAATCAGTTTAAATTCTTCTTTGTATGTTTGGTAGAATTCCCCAGTAAAGCCATCTGATCCTGGACTTTTGTTTGCAGGAAGTCTTTTTTGTTTTTTGTTTTGTTTGTTTGTTTAATTACAGATTCTATTTCACTTCTAGTGATCAGTCTGTTCAAATTATCTATTTTTCTTGATTCAGTTTTGGTGGGCTGTGTGTTTCTGAAACTTGTCCATTTCCTCTAGGTTGTACAATTTGTTGGCATATAATGGTTCATAGTATTCTATTATGTATTTTTGTATTTCTGCAGTATCCATTGTTATTTCTCCTCTTTCATTTATTATATTGTTTACTTGGGTCCTCTCTCTCTTCTCTTCTTGGTGAGCCTGGCCAGAGGTTTGTCTACTTTGTTTACCCTTTCAATGAACCAGCTCTTTGTTTTATTGATTTTTCTATTTTTTTAATCTCTATTTTATTTATTTCCTCTTTGATCTTTATTATTTCCTTCCTTCAGCTGACTTTAGGTTTTGTTTGTTCTTCTTTTTCTAATTCTTTTAGGTGGTAGGTTAGGTTGTTTGAGAGTTTTCTTGTTTTTTGAGGATGGCCAGTATCTCTATGAACTTACCTCTAAGGACTACTTTTGCTTCATGCTGTAGATTTTATCTGGTTGTGTTTTCATTGTCATTTGTCTCAAGGTATTTCTTAATTTCCTCTCTGATTTTATCATTGACTCATTGATTTTTTAGTAGCATATTGTTTAGCCTCCATGGAATCTTTTTTTTTTCTTGTTTCTCTTTCCATAGTTGATTTCTAGTTTCATGGTGTTGTGGTCAGAAAAGATAATTGAAATAATTTCTATTCTCTTAAATCTGTCAAGGCTTGTTTTGTGTTCTAGTATGCAATTTATCTTAGAGAATATTCCATGTGCACTTGAAAAGAATATGTATTCTGGTTTTAGGGGATGTAATGTCCTGAAAATATCAATTAAATCTAACTGTTCTATTTAATATCTATTTCCCTTAGTGACATGTTGAAGTCTCCTACTATTATTGTATTCCCACCAATTTCTCCCTTTATGTCTGTTAGTATTTGCTTCTTTTTTGTTTGTTTTCTGTTGGTTTTTTTTTGTATTTAGGTGCCCCTATATTGGATTCATACATGTTAATGAGCGTAATATCCTCTTCTTGTATTGATCCTTTTATCATCATATAGTATCCTTATTTATCTTTCTTTATGGCCTGTGTTTTAAAGTCTTTTTTTCCTCATATGAGTATTGCTACCCCCACTTTCTTGTCATTTCTGTTTGAATGAAATATTTTTTCCAACCCTCACTTTCAATGAATGTGTGTCCTTTGCCCTAAAGTGAGTCTCATGTAGGCAGCACATTGTAAGCTCTTGTTTTATTATCCATTCTACCACTCTATGTCTTTTGATTGGAGCATTTAGTACATTGACATTTATAGTAGTTATTGATAGATATGTATTTATTGCCATTTTAATCCTTGTTTTCCAGTTGATTTTATATTTCTTCTTCCTTTTACTTTTTGTTTTTCCTTTTGTGTTTTGATGGTTTTCTTCTTTATTACACTTGAGGTTTTTTTTTAATCTATTGTATGCTTTTTATATGTGGTTACCCTGTTTTTCAAGTATGTTAACCCATTACTATATCTACTTGCTTTAGACTGGTAGTCATATAGACTCAAACACATTCTAAAAAAAAAATCTACATTTTCTTCCTCCTCTCCCCCACATTTTATCATTTTGGTGTCCTGTTTTACATCTTCATGTTTATCCTTTTGCTGTTCATTGTAGTTATCATAGCTTTCACAATTTTTTTTTTTTTTTTTTTTTTGGGTAAATCTGTGTACTGTCTTGTTTAAGTGATTTACTTTTCAATTTTGGTTTTTCTTTCTTATAGATTCTTGCTTCTTTTCTATTTACATAAGAACTTTCAATATTTCTTTTAGGATCTGTTTAGTATCGCTATATTTTTTTAGTTTTGCTTGTCTGAGAAATTATTTCTCTCTCCTGTTCTAAATGATAATCTTGCTGGGTAGAGTATCCTGGATTGCAAGCTTTTGCCTTTCAGGACTTTGAATATATCTTGCCACTCCCTTCTGGCGAGAAACATTTCTGTAGGGAAATCAGCTGATAGCCTTATGGGGATTCCCTTGTAATTCAATCTTTGTTTTTCTCTTGCTGCCTCTGGAATCCTCTCTTCATCTTTAAATTTCACCATGTTAATTATAACATGTCTTGGTGTAGGTGTGTTTCGGTTCATCTTTTTTTGGAACCCTCTGTGCTTCCTGTACCTGCATATCTGTTTCCTTCTTTAGGTTTCAGCCATAATTTCTTCAAACACATTTTTGATCCCCTTTTCTGTTTCTTCTCTTTCTGGTATCCCTATTATGTGTGAATTGGCACACTTTATATTATTCCATAGGTCTCATATATTGCTTTCATTTTTTTTTCATTTTTCTTTCTGTCTTCTGTTATTATTGGGTGATTTCCATTATTCTATCTTCAGGATCACTTATTTGTTCTTCTGTATTATTCAGTTTGCTATTTATTGCCTTTAGCTCAGCTTTTGTTCAAGCAAATGTTTTCTAAATTTGATTGGCTCCTCTTTATAGTTTCTAGTTCTTTTTTACAGTAATCTACATTTCTATCGATAGCCTTTCTTAATTCCTTCAGTATTTTTATTACCTCCTTTTTGACCTTGGGGCCCTAGTAAACTGGAGAGGTCTGTTTCATTGCTTTTTTAGGGGAATTCTCTTGATCTTTTAATTGGGAGTTTCACCCGCTTCTTCATTTTACTTATATTTCTCTGACTCTATGAGATGAGAATAAAGTTATCTACTGTTGCCTTAAAGGGGTATTTTTATGTGGGAGTGTCCTATGTAGCATGCATAAGTCTAATATTTTTAGTGTGAGGGCTGTTTTTAGTATGGATGAATGCCATGTCTTTCCTCAATGTGTGCTGGCCTTTATCCCCCTGATCAGGGGGTGTGATTAGTATTGTGATAACCAGAACCTGCACTGGATTTTGAACTGGGCCTCCTCTTTGCTCTATGGTTGTCACAGCCCTGTTGCGGGCAGGGTCTGCTCCCCAGTTGTTGGAGTAGAATCCCCCAGATCTGTTTCTGAGCTGTGGTGTGAGGTGGGCAGGACTGGAGCATTTCTGCTGAGAGAGCCACTGAGTATTCCTCTGCAGGAGCTGTCCACCCGGAAGTCTGTGGTGTCACCTGTCACCTGTTATGCATGCTCACACTTTTGAGCCCAACCATGGCCTGAGTGTCCCTAAGGTGCTGTGCTGACAAAGCCCCCAGCGCAGATCCACTGGCACAGATCTGCTGAAGTCAGGCACCAGGACTGCTATAATCACACATTTGGACCCATCTTGGGAGCTACAGAATCAGCTGATACACTGGCCCTGCCTCACTGTGCCCCAGCTGGCAAAGCCCACAGCTGCTAGCACCAGACCTGCTCCAGTCAGGGCAGTACTCTGCTCGGATGTGCTGCAGGCCCTGAGATTTCAAAGCTGCTAGCAGTGGCATAAATCCATGGATCTCATAGATGCTGGGACAGTGCTCAGATTTCAGCCCCTGCTCCATGTGTGGATCACCAGCTGGCACTTGTGCACTCCCAGAGCTCGTAGAGGTGGAGCTGCCTCCCTTGTGAGCATGCCAAGAGTAAGGCTGCTTTGGCAGGGCCCCTCCCTTAGTCACGTGGTAACAATTGGGCTTCTGTGGTGCACTCAGGCTCTGTCCTTTGTACACCCCTGTTGTGGTTTGGACCACTCTCCGGCAACTTCAGGCTGTCTCCACACAGCCAACCCCAGTCCTCTTCTCAGGTCTGTCAGCTGAAGCCCGAGTTTCAGCCTCTAGTCCCCATGTGCCCCAGAGGATGCAGGTCTTGGGCTTGATAGTGCAGGGAGGTGGCTAGGACCATCTGTGCTGGTGTCTCTTGGTACTGCCTGCCTCAGTCTGGCTGCTGTACTCGCTGATCTCCCAGCCAGTGAAGGGGCTTCCCAGGGTGAGGAAACCTTTCCTCTTTCACAGCTCCCTCCCAGGGGCACAGGCCCAGTCCCAATTCCTTTTTTGTTTTTTCATCCTACTGGGTTATGTGGTAATCTTTCTTACAACTTTAGTTGTATGAGATCTTCTGCCTGCGTTCAGTAGGTATCCTGTGAGAATTGTTCCACATGTATATGTATTTTTCATGTATTCATAGGAGGAGGTGGGCTCCATTTCCTTCTATTCTGCCACGTTGATCCCCTTTTTCATTCTTGATTTTAATAATTTGGGTCTTCTCTCCTTTTCTTTTGATATACTGATTGATTGATTGATTCCCCTCTGTTCTCTAAGGTGGTTTTCCAGGCTCTTTTCTTTTTAGTACTTCTTAATGCTGCTGTTTTTTGGGTTTTTTTTGTTTTCTTTTGGCTGCGTTGTGTCTTCGTTGTTGCACGTGAGCTTTTTCTTGTTGTGGCAAGCAGGGCTACTCTTCATTGCAGTGTACGGGCTTCTCATTGCGGTGGCTTCTTTTGTTGTGGAGCATGGGCTCTAGGCACACAGGCTTCAGTAGTTGCAGCATGTGGACCGCAGAATGTGCGTGCTTCAGTAGTTGTAGCGCGTGGGCACAGTAGTTGCAGTGCGTGGGCTCTAGGTTGTGCAGGCTTCAGTAATTGTGGCATGTGAGCTCCGTAGTTGTGGCTTGAGGGCTCTAGTGCACAGGCTCAGTAGTTATGGCGCACGAACTTAATTGTTCCACGGCATGCGGGATCTTCCTGGACCAGGGATCGAACCCACATCCCCTGCATTGGTAGGCAAATTCTTAATCACTGTGCTACCAGGGAAGTCCCTTCTCTCCTTTTCTATTGATCAGTTAGGCCAAGATTTGTCAATTTTATTGTTCTTTTCAAAGAACCAACTTTTATTATTGATTTTCTATATATTTAAAAATATCCTCTATTTCATTTATTTCCACTATAATATTTGTTATTTTATTCCTTCTGCTTGCTTTGGATTTAGTTTTCTCATTTTCTCCTTTCTTAATGTGAAAGGTTAGGTTATCATTGTGATCTTTATTATTTTTAATGTACCATTTACAGCTACAAATTTCCTTCTAGGCAATGCTGTAGAAACATTCCATAAGTTTTGGAATGCTGTATTTTTGTTCCCAAAACAAAATAAAGCAATTTTTTCTTTCCATTAAATACAACATGAACTGTAGGATGAATTAAACGTCTTTTTATTGTTTACCTTTATTATCAAGGTTTATTTTAATATCAGATGTTTAAACAACTCTGGTTAGTTGGTGATATCATTTACTGCTGGTATTGTTACAGCAATATGTTCAGTACGTTCTTGAGTTTGTTTTTTGATTCACCTTTTAGTAATTATTGGATTCCCTTCAAGCATGGATCCATAGGATTTCTTAATTTACTGATTCTTGATAAGCACATTTTCTTATTTGAAATAAAAAATGTTGAATCTAATCTTTGTATCTAATTCAAGGCATTAAATCTTTTATTGAGGTATTGTTGAATTACAGTATTATGTAAATTTCAGGTGTACAGCATAGTGATTCACAATTTTTAAAGATTATACTCCATTTATAGTTATAATAAAATATTGGCTGTATTCCCCATGCTGTATAACATATCCTTGTAGCTTATTTATTTTATACATAATATAAAACAGCAGGATGTATACATACATCCTCCCTTCTATCTTGCCCCTCCCCCCTTCCCTCTCCTCACTGGTAATGACTAGTTTGTTTTCTATACCTGTGGGTCTTTCTTTTTTGTTGTATTCACTAGTTTGTTTTATTTTTTAGATCCCATATATAAATTATAGCATATAGTATTTGTTTTTCTCTGTCTGACTTATTTCACTAAGCGTAATACCCTCCAAGTCCCTCTGTGTTGTTGCACATGGCAAAATTCCATTCTTTTTTATGACTGTGTAGTATTCCATTGAACATATATACCACATCTTTTTTTTTTTTTTTTTTTTTTGCGATACACGGGCCTCTCACTGTTGTGGCCTCTCCCATTGCAGAGCACAGGCTCCGGACGCACAGGCTCAGCAGCCATGGCCACAGGCCTAGCCACTCCACAGCATGTGGGATCTTCCCGGGCCAGGGCACGAACCCGTGTCCCCTGCATTGGCAGGTGGACACTCAACCACTGTGCCACCAGGGAAGCCCCATACCGCGTCTTCTTTATCCATTCATCTCTTGATGGACACTTAGGTTGTTTCCATGTCTTGGCTATGCTATACTTATAATAGTCAAGTCATTTTTATTCACATTATTTTAATAATTAATTTTTCTGATTTATCTTTTTTGTTTTCTCTTTCTGACCCTGCTCTTAAACATATATTTGATTTCCCAGACCTATCATCTATACGTGTGTGTGCATGTGCGCACATACATGTGTGTGCGCATGGGAGGTTTTCAATGATATTTAATAGATATTATGAATTATTTAACTAGGTCTGATAATAGTCTGGATTTTATTTTGGCATCTCAAACTACTGAAGTATTAGTTATTCTTTAAAGATTAATAGGACATATTGTCGAATATACATATCATAAACATATGCCAGTTATGTGATCTGTGTAACCTAGCTAAGAAATTAAGCAATCTGACTTTTATGCTCTTGTGGGTTTTTTTAATTTAAAAAATTGAAGTATAGTTGACATACAGTATTGTATTAGTTTCAGGTGTACAAGATAGTAATTCAACATTTATATACATTACAAATTGATTATCACATTGTCTAGTGACTGTCACCATACAAAATTATTACAATATTATTGCCAAGTCTGTCATCTATTTTTATCATCTTCATCTAATTCATCTCTTTACCCTCCTCTAAGTTAGGTGCAAAGTTAAAAATTATGAGTTTTTACTAATTAACATTTATAAAATAACTTATTTATGTTTGTAGCTCCCTTGCAGATTTTAATTAGATAATTATGTTTTCCCTTGCTCCATGGAAGAGCCATGTAGTTATAGTTCTTTTAATGTCTGTAAACAATTAAGCACTACACACGTAACCCCATTTAGGGTTGTTCTGTGTATCCCCCTGAAGAACTAGGAAGTAGCTTCTGCTTTCCTTCTCCAGGTCTCTGATTCACATCCATGTCTGCCACCTGCCACAGCCAGTGTTAGGGAACACCCTCGAAGAGCTTTAATTCGACTCATATTATAATAGCTTGTTTCATTTGCATAGAGCTGTCGTTGTACAAAATCCTGTTGTTTTTACCAGACACCAAGATTTGATTCCAGTCTGACTTGTTGCATGGCAGGAAAATATTCAGTTTTCACATAAATAATATATTTAAGTCATGGATTCATACTCAACAGGCTTGACAGAATATGGTAGTTCACATCCACATTTTTTTTCCAACTTGGGGTATAAGAGTGAGATCACTTGGAAGGGACATTCTTGGTACAGCCACTCCGATCTCCCTTGGGTCTTCAGCTAGCTGCTGATGCAGGTTCAGGAAACTGTCACACTCGCCTTACCTGACCAACCTAAGAACGTGTCAGTGGCCTTACTCTTGTAAAACACTTCTGGATGAGTGAGCCATAAGTGGTACATATCCAATTAGCAGAAAACATTTGATCACATGGGACTGATACATTAAACTTAAAATACACATTCTACATATATAAAAATTATTTATAGTTTTGAATTCCTTTCCTGAGTGGGGTTTATCATTCTGTATCCCATTTTTACAAATACCCCTATGTCTGGGATGCATTACATGATCCTCATTTCAGATATTTCCTACTGTACCACTGCTTTCTCTAACTTCATAGATGCTAAGTTGTTTGATGCTAAGTTGTCTTGAATATTTTGGAAGTATGATGCAGCAGTTTTCTAGATATTTATCCGTTCTTTGTTAGTGAATGGATTTCAGAGAGAGTTACTTTCTCTGATTCTTTAAAATTACCCTCTTCTTCTTTTAGCATCATTTCAAGGATCTTCTGGTTTAATGAAAAAAACCAAGATGAAATAACTCAATTGAAAACGGGTCTAAGTGTGCTGAATTTCCAATTATTTTGCATGACCTTTTCAAAAAGAAACCTTAAGACTCTGTGAGCTTTTTCTTTTCTTAGTCCTTTCCCAAAAGGAAGGTCAGCTTCTGAGGTTTTGTGACCCATTCAAATCTAGAGGGAGCTCCCACTGGGTATTCTGCTTATCCTTTAGACACTTGTTCCCGAAAACACTCCTTGCTGCAGTGACCTTCTGTATATTATGAACTCTAGTCCCATAAATTCCCCTCTGTTCCATAAGGAGGTTTTAGTGGGGTTTTTTTCCAGGCTCTTTTTTATTTATTTTTTTGATGTTTTTCTTTCTTTCCTTTTTTTTTCCTGGCTGTGTTGGGTCTTCGTTGTTGCTCACAAGCTTTTTCTATTTGTGGCAAGTGGGGGCTACTCTTCATTGCGGTATGCAGCCTTCTCATTGCAGTGGCTTCTCTTGTTGCAGAGCACGGGTCCTAGAGTGTGCAGGCTTCAGTACTTGTGGTGCACAGGCTTAGTTGCTCCGTGACATGTGGTATCTTCCCGGACCAGGGATCGAACTCGTGGCCTCTGCATCAGCACGTGGATTCTTAACCACTGTGCCACCAGGGTAGTCCCAATGCTGCTGTTTTTAAAACTACAAACCAGATCTTTATGCATTCTTCTAGCTAATTTGGTGTGTAATGTATTTAGCAGACATTCCTTGAGATCTTGGGTATCTGATAACAAGTTTCTTAGTTTCAGGATTAGAGCATTTGTTCTTTGTTTTCATTTTCTCCTGGTCATTCTTACAAACTATGGGTGGGAGAGTTAGTAGCTTGTGTCCATATCATCATCTTACTCAGAAGCCTGTGTTTATTTTTAATAGATGATTAAAATTGACCTTTCAGGTCATTTCCATTCTTGAATTTTTATATAAGCAAATTTTGCCCTAAGACTGTTTCTATAGGCAAGAAGTTTCTCAGGTCAAATAGATGCTGTCGAAATAATGACTCCAGGAACTGTTAAATGTCATGAGGAACTAACATTTTGCCTCTAGTTATCACATAAATCATTCAACTGTATCTAAGCTGTAAAGAAATATTAGCTTGTATGACCTAACCTTGCTGATTGATGCCCTGATTAAATTACAGAGGAAACCTTGGCAAGTTAGTGCAGATTTTAGAAAATTCTGTTGCTTTACAAATAAAGCTCACAGTTCTCACCTCAGGAAGGCATTATAATATATATGAAAGCATTTTAACTGAGAGGATGTAATGCCTTGAAAGACACATCAAGCCCTCAGGTCGAGAGTTGTCATTCTGGATCGACAATGTGCTTTGATGTAAGTGTGCACCAGGTCCACATCCATATGAGCAAACTGGCTCATGGAACGACTCTTCCATTTATTTTCAACTCTCTATCAAATACTCAACACAATCATAGGGTGATAATAGCCATCATAAAAATCATGACATGACAGCAGCAGGCTTTCTTACCTAAGTATTGTTACTGATAGCAAAGGAAGCAGTATAAAGGTATTAAGAATATGTTAAATATACCATTGTTTTAATTTTGTTAGCATCTTATCAGAGAGAATCAAACTTTACCTCTTAAATACAATTCACTGACAGGTGAAAAACAATGGCAAAGGCTAAAGCAAATATAACTTATGGAGGACCAATTAGAAGAAGGTGAGGCTAAAGGTAAAATAACCAGATAGACTAATGAAATAGTCCAGGTGAAAACTGAGCAAGGCCTCCTAACCTTTTTCAATCTGGATTCTTCAAGGGAATTAAACACTAGAGAAAATTGAGTGATACTTTTTCAATTCTCTAATTCTGGATTTCTGAATGTATAAGAGATGAATATAGTATATTCAATGGGTGTATTACGACATTAGGGCTTAAGTCTCTTGCTAGACCCCTGATTGAGAAAGGCTAAGGCCCAGTGAGTGGTAATAGAACAAAAACTTGATTTATAAAGATATATGAGATAGACACAATAAGAATAACTTTCCTATCAGAATTGGGAAAGATTGAACATTTAATATGGCCCCAGATTTTTAACTTGAAAAACTGGGCTTCTGAGATAAAGAATATAGGTAAAGGAATACATTTATGGAAACTTTTATAACTTCATTTTGGGTTTATTTAGTTTGAAGTGTCTTTAGGGTATTTAGGTAAAGATATTTAGTATGTGAATCTGAATCTCAGGAGATTTCAGCTAGTTGTGTGAGTTATCTACTGCCACAATAATGCTACATAATAAAACATCCCAAATATGTTTAGCTTTTAATATAAGAATTATCTCTCTAGCTCATAATTTTGTGGGTCATCAGTAAAGATTGGGCTTATCTGGGAAGATCTGATTTCACCTGGGCTCTTTCATATATCTGTTTTCAGGCCAAGCCGCTGTGTATCTCATCTTCTGGTAGCGTCATTGGAGTGCCTTCAAAATCTTCCACATGTCTCATCCTCTACATGTTTCTCACATTCTTCCCACAGGGTAGGCTGGATGTGTTCTCACAAAGAGGCTCAGGCACAAAGACAAGCAAGCTCAACTATACAAGAGAACCAGCAGACTTGTGCATATTCTCTTGAGGACTAGGCTTGAATGGGCATAACATAATTCCCTTCTCATTCTATTGGCCAAAGCCCAGAGTGAAAGAGGGTGGGGACTACAAAGTAACAAGGTCAAAGGCTTGGATACAGGAAAAGGTGGAGAATTGAATCCATTTTTGCATTCTATCATTTCATATGGATAGAGTGACCGTGCACCCAGGTTTGCCCAGAAAAGTCCCAGTGTATTCCTGTTATCTTTAAAGAACTATTAATAGCACCCCCCTTACTCTAAAAATTGCTCCAATTTGAGTGATATATTATATGGAAGCCCTACATTGTGGGGGTTGATTAGGAATAGATGAACTAATTGGAGCAGAACGTTCAATGGGAGGAGAAGAGACTCTTGATTTATGATTAGAGTCTATGAAGGAGGTGTCAGGGAGCAGGATATGAGCCAGGACAGAATGGATCTGAGGAAGCCAGGAAAAAAAGAGATGCGTGAAACAGGGTAAATGAGAAAATCAGCACCACCGAAGTGTGAGATAAGATATAGAGTGAATATGTCCATTGCATTTGACAACTTAGAAGTGTTTGGAACACAGTGAAGAGGGTTCAGAAGAGTGATTGAAGTAGATTGAAGAGTAGACTCTCTTCTTGCTCTCATGCTGATTTAACATTGAAACTTTTTGTTTGCCTCTTCTGGGCCTTAGATTTAAAACAAGAGGGACTGGTCTCTGAGGAATAATGTCCTTAGAGTGCTACCATTCTCAGGGTCTGAAAACCAAATACCAACTCCAGACTAAAACCATACGTGCAAGAACAAAGACCTATAGCTTATATTTCTTCCATATCTATCATTTTGACACTAAATAAAAATGGGCCTGATGTGTATTCATTAGGAATTATTATCATTTTATTTTATTATGACTGTAAATTTATTTTTTCTCTGTATTTGATGTCTTTGGTTGACATAAAACTCAATAAGACCTACTGTAGTTACATTAAATATTAACCAGGGCATTATTTTAAAACATTGGGGAAGCTATGATAGCTCAGCCTTATACGAAACCCTAACTGAGGCTATGAAAATAAGACACCTTTAAGGCTTGTCAAGATATTTTTGACATTTGTCCTAACTTTAATGATGCAAATACGATAATACCAACAACCCCAGTAGAGAGTTTACTTTAAAAATCTTTGCAGATTTGACATTGTGTGAAAGTTTCCAACTACAGGCAGGTGCAGCCTTAATGGCAGTAAATGACATTAACTTTTTTGAATAACAAAACCCTGTGTTTCAAGTTTAGGAACATTGCTTTCAGTAATTTGAAACTTCAAGGATAACTAATTGACTAACACATAAAAGGACAGAAAATCTGACTAGTATTTACTTTGCAACAGAAAAGAAAACAGAAAACAAAAGGAAGAGAAGAAACACAATCTTTATGTAGTTGAATCTTTTTCTTGGCTGCTTCTTACCTTTTGCAAACCTATTTTGTGTGAGTGAACATCAAATTCCCTTTGGGATTCTCAATTTCATTAATTTTATCAATAAAAATAGCCTTCTTGTGGAGAAAGGAATAAATCACATATAAATGAAATTCAAGAGATTACACCAGGAGCAGAGCTTTTACCTTGACTAATCCAATAGCTTTGGCCAAATATCTCAATGTCAGAAGCATTGTAAGTATTCTACAAGGTATGTCTGGCAAAGAGAAATCAATAACAAAGTATTGGATTTGATTAAAATGTTTAGTTTTCCCCTCCACCCTTCTCCTTCCAAAGATAAATAGCCCTTTCCCATAACTAATATGATCTCTGTTATAGTATTGGCTGGTCTTGTTTCTTATCATAGTACCCCAGGCCTTAGAACTCATTTCTGAATCGTGTACTTTTCTGCCACTGCATAATTTCAATGTTGGGGTTTGTGCTCTGATGTCATGGCATGTGTCACTAAGCTTACAGGCTCCGGACACGCAGGCTCAGCGGCCATGACTCAGGGGCCCAGCCGCTCCGCGGCATGTGGGATCTTCTCAGACTGGGGCACAAGCCCGTGTCCCCTGCATCAGCAGGCAGACTCTCAACCACCGCACCACCAGGGAAGCCCAGATTCTGACAACTTTTTAATGCATTTTATAATTTTTATAAAAGAGGCAACATGCTTAGCAAGATAATTCAGATCAAGTTTGCTCAGCTTAAATGTAGTTAAGTCTTCTCAATCATTTTGCTCATCAAAGGCTCTTGGATATCATAGAAAATTCCAGAAAACTGACCATGATATTTATCTAGCACCTCAAGGCCTTTACATAGTCTCTTTTTTCTGCTTGAAATATTCACTAGACTCTCTCCCCCGCCCGACCCCCTCATCATTTACATAGCTAACTCTTAATTTGTTTTCAGGGCTAAGTATCTTAGTCAGTTTAGTTCTGCTATAACAAAATTGCCATAGACTGGATGGCTTAAACAACAAACATTTATTTCTCAGTCTGGAGATCTCAGTCTAAGATCAAGGTGCTGGTAGATAGGATGTCAGGTGAGAGCCTACTTCCTGATTTGCAGATGGCCATCTTCTCATTGTATCCCCACATGGTAGCAAAGAAGAAGCAAGCTATGTTCTGTCTCTTCTTATAAAGGCACTGTTTCCATTCATGAGGGCTCCAACCTCACAACCTACTTACCTACCAAAGGCTCCATCTCCAAATACAATCACATAAGGGGTTAGGATTTCAACATCTGAATTTTTGTTGGGGGTGGAGACTCAAACAGTCAGTCTGTAGCACCAAGTTTCAAAGTCACTATTAATGGCATTCCCTGATCCTCCCAGATTAGTATAATTTCCCAGATATAGTTTTTCACTTAATATCTCCTTATCAGCATTCATCACACAAGAGATTTTTAAAAAAGAATACCTGTGTTCTCTGCTGGATTGTGAACTCTGGGATAATAGGGCTGGGAATCATACTGCTCACTTCTATATTCCCAACATTTTGTGGCACTAAAAAATATTTGCCATCATACTAATGTTATAGTTGCTATTTTAAGACATCATGATCTAATTTATGGATCATGACAAAAACTGCCTTACTTTTATGCCTGCCTCCCTTAAGTCCATATTGTCCAGCCCTGACTGATTTGTTATCCTAAAACACTGCTATCTATCATGTTATATTCCAGTGCAACTACTCTGTCACTATCTGTTATTTCTGGCAACAACAACAAAAAAGAGATAAAGAGAGAAAAGATGATTCTCTTCAGAATAACAGTGAAGGACCTCCATAATTTGACTCAGATAAATTTTCTGATTTTGGCACACCCCTTTTCTCCAACACAATGCTTAGTCCTGGCCAAAGTACCTAAGAAACTGGATACAAAATACTTAATCCTGCTCTTGGACTTTATTTTGACTTTTTACCCTGTTCCTTACTCACTTTGAATGCTCTCCACCTTCTCATTTGTCCATCCAGAGCCTTCCCCATTTTGAAGTCCAGGCTCATCTCACACCTTCTACAAAGCAGAAGGTTCAGTCTGCTTTGGACAGACCAGTCTTCAGTGATTTCTCTTTCTGTTCAATTTCCATTAAATATTACTATTTTAGTTATGTTTCTATCCCATTTTACCATTTACCATAAAGGAATATTTTATTTGTCCTTTATCATCTCCATACTTCAAAGGTTTGAAAAACTAAATGATAAACAAACACAGAAAAAAAAATATATATATATAAACAAAGAATAGTTTTCCTTGTAAAAATTAACTGATAATTCATGACTGTAAATGCATACTCTTGAACAACATAGTATTAAAATGGTATTGACATGCTATAACAGTTAGTTGATATGATTTAAGGAAAAGAAGACATTGGAGAAGCTCAGAGATAGTGAAGATTAATATGAATCAAACAGCATCTCTCCCCTTTTGCTGGTTAAAAATAAACAAAATCTGGAATATTGTACATGGCAAAGCAATTCATTAGCTGCCATTGAAAAAATGAAATGCTTGTAACTTCTTGACATAAACTTTAGAAAAGTTAGCTAAAGAAAGAAAGGAAGAGATTGTGTAGGAACATTTGAAGTTTCCAGTGCTTGCCTCAATCCTACCCACATTAGTGGGAAAGGTAAATTAGAATGTATTAAGACTTCTCAACAATAATGCACAATTTGGATATATGCAAATTAAAGGAGAGTCTAGGCAGCTAGGAAAAAATAATAGAAAAGTTGTAAGTGCAGAAGTAACTTTCTACTACCATAGGTTTTCTTTAAGTGTAGTAGAAACAACTAGAAGCTCTTCATCTTCCAGGGCCCCATATAAATTAGTAGGAAGAGTGTGGGTCATGCTATCCCTTGGGGAAAACAGTACTCTAGATTAAAGAGAATAAATGATTATAAGAAACATTTTTTAAAATCAGAAACAAAAGAGCAGTTCCCAAACTGCTCCTCAAATGAAAACTCACATGGTCCAGTTAAGTTGACCACCTCCACACACAAGCATGCAGACACAAACACACACACAGATTTTAGTGGTATACCAGTGAAAAATATAAAATCCTTAGCTCTTAAACTCTAGATTGGAAGGGAAGACAAACAGATCTCAAATAAATAGGCAAGGGAGTAAAGGGGAATTCACTCTCACCATATCAAAGCAAAATAACTTATAAGAAAACATACACAGCTAAAAATAAATTTTAACCTTTCAAGGGAGTGATAATATAAAAATGAATTATATTCCAAGAAAGCTTGCAACAATCACTAACTGCAGAGAAAATAGGAAAACAATTTTAAAAGTTGGGGAAGAAATAACAGATGTGGGGGACATAAACAAATGTCACAACATAAGTATAATTGGTGTCACTGACATGAAAGAGAAAGTATATACATAGATATAAAAAAATATTTCTTACTGTTGAGTTTGAAGGTTTCTTTGTATATTTTCAGTAGCAGTCCTTTAACAAATGTGTCCTTTGCAAATATTTTTCCTACTCTGTTGATTCTCTTGACATTGTCGTTCACAAGGCAGAAGTTTTTAATTTAAAAAAAATATAGCTTACCTATTATTTCTCTCATGGATCATTTCTTTGGTATTGTAAAAAGGCATCACTATGACCAAGGTCATCTATATTTCCTCCTATGTTACCTTATAGGAGTTTTTATAGTTTTACATTTTACATTTAGGTCTATAGTCCATTTTGAGCTAACTTTTGTGAAGGATGTAAGATCTGTGTCTAGATTCATTTTTTCATATGTAGATGTCCAGTTGTTCGAACACTGTTTGTTGAAGAGACTATCTTTGTTCCATTGTATTGTCCTTTCTCCTTTGTCAAAGAGAAGTTAACTGTATTTATGGGGGCCTATTTCTGGGCTTTTTCTTCTGTTCCATTGATTTATTTGTCTATTCTTTCACAAATATCACACTTCCTTGATTACTATAGCTTTAGTGTAAGTCTTGAAATCAAGTAGTGTCAGTCTTTCAACTATGTTCTTCTCCTTCAATATTGTGTTGGCTTTTCTGGGACATTTGCCTCTCCATATACTTTAGAATCAGCTTGTCCATATCCACAAAATCATTTCCTGGGATATTGATTGTGATTGCATTGAATCTATAGATAAGTTGGGAAGAACTGACATCGTGACAATATTCAGTCATCCTTTCTCTAAACGTGGAATATTTATCCATTCGTTTAGTTCTTTGATTTCATTCATCAGAACTTTGTAGTTTTCCTTGTATAGATCTTATACATTTTGTTAGATTGATACCTTAGTATTTCATTTTTTGGGGGGTGACCAGTATATTTTTAAATCATGTTTTCTTAAGAGTATTTATGAATTTTGACATACTATCATTAACTTTTAGATTGCTATTTTTCTTTCTAGTTTAATTTTTATTTTTGTAAATATAATTTTACATATACAAAAATATAAATTAAAAAGCATAAAACAATTTTACTTTGACTCTTTGTGATATTAATGGGCCATCAGTAAAACTTTCAAATAGTGCCAATATAAATAAAAATTTTAAATCTATGGGAACTTTGAATAGGGACTAAAATAAGCTTGTCATTGTATGTATATGTCCCCAAATGTGTCAATTCTCTTATTAGCCAGAGAGTAGTATAATATTTCAGTAATAGTTTACAGTATTCCAAGTACTTTTGTCATTGTGATGTTTGGGAACACCAAGTGTATCATCCATGTATACAGATCTATAGGTAGAGTCATTCTGGGATGATCTGACCTAAATTGACACAAGTCCAGTGTGCAGTTGATCTGTAGGAGTAACTAAAATTCATATTCTTCTAGTTATTTTTTTAAATTTATTTTATTCAAGTATAGTTGATTTACAATGTGTTAATTTCTGCTGTACAGCAAAGTGATTCAGATATATGTATCTTCTTTTTCATATTCTTTTCCCTTATAGTTTATCACAGGATATTGAATATAGTCTCCTATGCTCTACAGTAGGACCTTGTTGTTTATCCACTCTATATGTAATAGTTTGCAGTCCCAAACTCCCAATCCATCTCTCACCATGCCCCCAACCCACCTTGGCAACCACAGTCGGTTCTCTATGTTTGTGAGTCTGTTTCATAGATAAGTTCATTTGTGTCACATTTTAGATTCCACATGTAAGTGATATCATATGGTATTTGTCTTTCTCTTTCTGACTTACTTCACTTAGTATGATAATCTCTAGGTCTGTCCATGTTGCTACAAATGGCATTATTTCATTCTTTTTTATGGCTGAGTAATACTCCTTTGTATATATATAAAACACATCTTCTTTATCCATTCATCTGTGGATGGACATTTAGGTTGTTTCAATGTCTTGGCTATTATGAATAGTGCTGCTATGAACAGAGGGGTGCATGTATCTATTTGAATTATAGTTTTGTCTGGATACATGCCCAGGAGTGGGATTGCTGGGCCATATGGCAACTCTATTTTTAGTTTTTTGAGGAACCTCCATACTATTTTCCATAGTGGCTGCATATATTCTTCTACTTTAGATGAAACATGTTTAGAATTCCTTAGTTGTTATTTAAAGAAAATAAAGTAATTAAAAATAATACAGCTCTGTGTAATTTGGTGTAATGAATAGTACATCATTAACAATGAAGCATGTTTGGCTATGCTTTACAGCCAAATTTGAATACCAGTATCCCCACAGTAACTGCACAATAATAATAATAATAATCATGTACCATTTGACTCTGGTGCTGCTTCTTCTGCCCACTCTGTTTCCACAGTCTTTACTTTGGATCTTGCAGCAGTTTGCCAAACTTCCTCATCACTTTCTCCACCCAATTATTTTATATCTAAGACTTTGTTGTGTTTTTGAATATCTTTAAAAATATTTTTCCTTTTTTTTGTTTCTACATCCACATGTGTTTCCTTAAGCTTTCAGCATTATATCAATACTATTTTATTTTCTAGAGATTTCACCCTCCAAGAGCCATGCTGTCTGTTGTTAGTCTCAGGCTAAAGCTTGTGCTTAGCTCTAGTGGGTCACTGCCAGTCAGAGCTCATTGCACACTATGCTTATCCATATATGATGGATGATGAACATCTAATTTCTAATTCCAGCTTCTGCTGTAGCTAACTGTTCCATAGCCAGTAATTTAGTCCTTACATGGAGTGATGGCACAGTGGGAGTTCACATTTATTCTGTGAACAAAACCTCATCTTATCTGCAAGAAAAAGCTGACTTCCTGGAAGATAGCAAGAAGAGCAATCATCCTTTTAAAAAACAATGCCTTTCCTGCCCCTGAGTTACTTTTTTTTATTATTATTATTTCTTTAAATCAGTGTGCCCCATGCAAATGACAACTCCTTAAAAAGTATTATACAGAGATACACAAAGTTTACTTCTTAATGCCCACAACTGCTCTGTGGGTTATATTTTGGCAAACATCCTTAGTTTAATCCATACTAGGGAGTCACGGTAGAAAGGTATTATTTCTTCCTTTTACAGATGAGAATACTAGTCTCCAGAAAGACTGTCTGTTTCATAAGCAACCAGGCTTCTAATTGGCAAAGATGTGATTAGAACATAAGAGTCTAACTTCTGCTAATATTCTAGTTTAACCTATTTCCAGAACAATCAAGAGCTATTGAGTATGAAATTTAATACACCTAAAGGATTTTTTTAACTTATAAAATTTGAGGTGCAGAATTCACAGAGAAAATAAACTAATATCTATCCTGCTTGTTGTTAATTCCTTGGTAAATGGTACAGCCCTGGTGAAGAATATCCGATCTGTGAAGGCTTAGCAAATTCAGGTGAAATTTGTGCTGTTTTTCCAGTGTTTATGAGAAATGTGATGGAAAATTTCCTGAGATCATATTTATGTTCCCCTATCCACACCACTGATTTTATGGTGGAACAGATGACACTCCCAGAAAGATCAGCAAAACATTTTGGGGATTATGAGATCTTTGGAAATTAGAGAACTTGGGGATATATGTGTTGTTACTATTACTTCTTTCCCTTATCACACTTGCAGGGATGGAGGGACAAGATTGGTGAACAGCCTGCTTTGTACATGATTTAAGTTAATGGAGTTTGGATTTCTGAAAAGTGGTTTTATAAACCAAAATGCTCAATTGGGTTCCCAGGTAGAAATGCAGTATAGCTCAGAATATTAGAAACGAGTTTGTTTATCCTGAAACAAACTGATATTGTCAAGAGAACTTCAACCTGAATATAAGCCTGGTCATTAAAAAAAAAAAAATCTGTCATGGAAAGGAAAATAGCAATTTGTATGTGAAACATGAGAAGTAATAAAAGAATAAGAGTATCTAATGCCTCAGAGAATGGGAAATAAGCAAAGTGAACCACATATTTTAATTATGTGGAAATACATATGATTTTAAATTTATTACCAAGATTTAAAGAGATAGGATGCAAGATTGGAATAGAATAATGGAAATACATGCCTTATTCAATAGAAATAGACCAATTTGAGTCAAGGTAGAGTAGATGCACAGCTTCTTAGATCCCTGTGTACCTCTAAAGTGGAAGTGGCATGGAGAAGAATATTTGGGTGATAAAGAAGGTGAGTAGCATGTCATCCTAGGGCATGATAGATTTCCTCCTCTACTCTGAAAATTATTGAGTAAAAGTAGAATTATTTGAATTCTGAATGATGCCAAGGATTATTACTAACTTTAATGAGGTGGGGGAAGAAGACTTTTTAACAGAGCTGCTCAAGACCAAATAAACTGAGTTTCCTGTTACCAGAAGTTTTAAATAGAGGATGGGCAATAAAATAATATAAAATTAATAGAAATAATTAAAATGAGAGATGTGTGAGTGGATTAGATAGATTTAAGGAGTCTTCCAGCCTGGAGATTCTAGAATTCCATGATACATGAATTCACTTTCGTCAAGCTAGTTTTGACTATATCTTAATTGTCCCTATAATACTGCCAATTATGGAAAACATCTTATTTTGTACCAGAAACAAAGGCACTGCTTCTTCTAGAACCATAGAAATATCCTGATCATTTGTATTCATTGTAAGGATTTCAGCCAGTGTGGCTTTGGCAGATGTGGATCATGAGAAAACCTTATTCCAAGGTTGAATGTTCCTTCCCAGAAATGCGAGGAAAATCGTTTTCTAATTGTACTTTCCAAACTGGATGTGGAGAATAATTATTTCGAAAATATGATCCCAGTTTCAGTTAGAAATTTCACATGTCTGTGTAAAGCAATCCTCTTTACTACATTTCTTATCTTATTGCAGCTTTGTGCAACAACTCTTGGTGCCAAAGCAGAGGCTGCTAAGAAAGTATTTCATTCTATATTTAGTCTTTTGCTTCAGGTGATGAAATACGTTGTCCTGCCTCTGTTGACCTTGAATATTTTTGCCAGATCAATCCTCCAAAGACTTGAACTCAGGATCACACCTGCATATTTTGGTTACCATGTATTCCTGAAAGTCAGGAAAGAGTCCATTGAAAAATTGTGCATTTCAGGATTTTTACTGACTCAGACCAGAGGTTAAAAGAAGGTAAGGTAACAAAGCAGTATCATCACAGAGGGCTTTCCACTGGAAAAACGGCATATCCTCATTATTACACTTTAGACTTGGAACAATCGTTTAGCTAAGTGGACAACGCAAGTGTTAGACTGAGACTTTATCTTGAGAATCATTTACCAGAATCTGGGAATGACTATAATTATACAAAGCATAGATCTCAAAATAATTAAGTTCTATAATCAAGTGCCAGCCGCTATGGGAAATCACTATCAATTCTCTAACATCTTTTCTGCTCTTCCCCCAGCAATCTGGTTCTTGTCATGTTCCCAGAGTTATCATCTTAAAATTGTTATCTGACTGCTTTTCCAACTCCTCTTAAAACCCTTTCATTTCTCCTCATAGCCTACAGATGAAAACTCTTTAAGGCTGTAGGAAGGATCTTTTGTTATATGACCATTTTTTATCTATTTAGACAATATTTTCCATTACTCTTCTCTTCCTGAAAGCAAAATACTTAACAATCTCTGAATATCCCACAGTTTACACATGCTGAACACTCATCCTTTTTTCTTTACTATTTTCACCTTGTGGACACCTGCTTATACATATAGATACTGTTCAAATGTTTGCCTTTTTAAAGACTTCATGACCATCTCCCAAGTAGAAAACTGATTACACCCTTCTCTGTCCTCTCTCACTGTATCCTGTATATTATATATTAAATTATTTATGAAAATATTATAATTACTTGGTTATATATTTGTGTAAGCTGTTAGACCATGAGGTCCTTGAAGGCAAAGTTTATTTCAATTATCTTTAGATCCCCAGTGCATAGTACATTTTGAGATTTTTGCATTATATTTCGTATCATGCATTTTCAAAAGGAATGTAGAAAAATTGCAACTATAAGAAGATAATGTTTTTGAGAGATAATTAGGGTGAAGGATAATTTAGAATAGGTAAAATAACATGAAGCCAGGAGTCAAGTTAATACATAAAATGCATGTACCCTACCTTAAATACTTTCTATTAAAAGTTGGCTATATGGACATTCATTCCTTAATAAAAGCCATAATATAATGTTATTTTCTTTAATTGCTAAAGGAGGGCTTCAACTTTTGGGGCCTAAGTATTCTAACAGTCAACAAAAATTAGACCTAGTCCGCCATGTAATTTTCATTGTCAATAAGAGAAATCTCCTCAAGCTGTTCAGCAGCAATGCAATGGCTCCTGCTATTAAGGCCTGAATGACATTTCAACACTGGGTCCATATTAAGAGTATATGATACTCTAGTGTAATATATAATCTATTGAACAATAGCCTCAACAATAACCTTTCAATAATACAGATTTTCATAGTGCTGTGCCTTTTAACTATCCTTACTCTCGTGCAGTAGAACAAAACCACAGTCAACTCAGTAAAATCAATTCTATGGTGGTGAAGGGGAAGAGGAGAAAGTGATCTCTGAATATACAAACTTCTAACTCTTGTAACTTAATCCAAAGAAACAATGTAAAGAATTTGAGAAATATGTGTACTTTATATCCTTCATATCCTTGGTAAATAGAGGATCCTCAGAAGCAACTGAATAAATTAACGAACTTAAAAAAAAGACAATAATCTAATTATAGCGTAGAACTGGTTGAAAGAGACCCAAGTACTAGAGAATTTGGGTTGTAGAAATTTCCTCATATGTAAGCAGACTCAGTGATGTGCAAGGCCACATTCAAATATAGAGAAGGACTGCTATACGTGGCCAAAGAAAAAAAATACTTGATAAAGAGTTGCTTCTCTGTCCTATGGACCATGTGAACACTGGGCCAGAAATAGACAAAATATTTGGAAATAGAGAGGTCTTGACTCTGGTGATATGAGAAAGAGGCCTGGTTCCTTGTCTGAATGAAAATGAGGCATCTCCTGGAACTTTGTGAGAAGAGGGGCAGTAGCTGGGTCTTCACATTCTAGGTTCAGAGAGATGGTACTTTAAATAAAATTTTTAATTTTAATCCCACCATTGCAAGATGGTAGGATTGAGGCTATTAGTAAATATAATTGTCCCTCTGTATCCACTGGGGGATTGGTTACAGGACCTCCACAGATACCAAAATCTGCAGATACTCAAGTCCCTAATATAAAATGGCACAGTATATACATATAACCCATGATCATCTTCCTATATTCTTTAAATCATATCTAGATTACTTATAATACCTAATACAATGTAAATGCTCTGTAAATAGTTGCCAACATGCAGCAAATTCAAGTTTTGCTTTTTGGAACTTTCTGGAGTGTTTTTTTTCAAATATTTTGGATCCACAGTTGTTTGAATCTGTGGATGTGGCACCCACAAATACAGAGGGCCAACTGTAATATGTTTCTGTAAGAACTAGGTTCAGACAGGATGTGGAATCCAACTTAAAAGCATTGATTATCTGTGAATATATTAAACAGCACAGAACTAGGTAAAGCAGAGGCACACGAAACTTTGAGGGCTTAAAGAGAACAAATAGTAGACAAGAGAATCAGTAAAATACACAGTAAGTTAATAGTAAGTGCTACTGAAAACAAGACAAAACAAAATAGGAAAGAAGCCTAGTATCAGAGGTGAGATTGCATTTTAGATAGGCCTCTTTGATGTGTCTTTCTGCAAAGTCCTGAAGATAGGGAAGGAACCTAGTCATTGGTTTTCTGAGAAAGAACATTCCCAGAAGGAAAAACAGTGGGTTCAAAGTCTTTGTGTAGCTAGAGTAGCGAGGGAGGAGGAGAGTGTTATGAGAAGGAATTAGTGGTAACTAGGCATGTGATGGGTGGATCGTGTAGGGCCTTATTTTGTAGTTAGGATTTTGGCTTTACTCTGGGCAATGAGGAGCCATTGGAGGGTTTGAGCAGAGGAGCAGCATGAACAGGATCCTTTAGGCTTCTGTACTGAAAAAAAAAGATTGTAGAGGGACGAGGCCAGAAGCAGTTAGGAGGCTACTGGTGTAATTCAGACCTAATGCTTAGAATTTGTTACACTACCATGACTCTTTATTAAATCCCTGTTGTGATGATCCAAAGGCTCAAAGACTCTTTGACTTCTCACTAGAAATAGAAAATATATCATTTCTGCAACTAAAAGTGAGCTAATTACTTATTCACTGAATTTATTTATGTCCTGCTTCTTTCCAAAGAAGGTATGAGGTAGATGGGGGAAATGCTATTTTCCTGAGGCTGTATGATAATGTTTTCAACATGGTCTGAAATTTTATATATAATAACTCAGGCAAAATTCAGAAGGAAATAATTTATTATGCCATGAAATAAAGCTTCTTTGAGAAAATAAATACCCAAATAAGATATCCCATGGTAAAATGGGGCATTAGGATCCATTTGCCTACATTGTTCTTTGTATTTATAAACCTCAAGAATTATCCATTAAAAACAGGGATTCAGCGACATTGTCATATTTGTGATTGTTTCATTCATTGAGTCATTGGTTCAGCAGCAATTTATTGAGAGTCCCTATATGCTAAGCACAAAGCTAGGCATTGGGGATATGGTAGGGAGTAGAAAATAGTTCCTGCCCTCATACATGTTACATTCTATTGGCAGAGAGAGACAATAAATGAAATAAGTGATATATAGCTTAATAGATTGTGATAAGTGCTATAGAGAAATAAACAGTGAAGGGGAAAAGGGAGAAGCAAAAAACTGAGATGATACAGTATTTTCAGTAGAATTGTCAGAGATGTCCTCCATGATAAGGTGAAATTAAAGAAAAGGTTTTTAACTGAATTCATGGACCAACCCATGGGAATATCCAAGGGGATGGCATCCTAGCTTCAGAGGAAGTGTGTGCAGAGGGGAGCATGGTTGGTGTGTTTGAAAAGCATGGAGGGATGCTGGACTGAGTTGTCTGGTACAGTGTCTGGAGCATGTGACCAACTGTGAAATGGATGAATGAGTCTCCTGTGTCTTGAAATCTCTTATCACTTAGGCTAAATTCCAAATACCTACCTCACTGTTGCCAATAAGGCCCTGAGTGGCCTGGCTCCTCCTACTTCTCAAGTCTCCATTTCTACATCTTCACTACCCCCTCCCATCCATTCCACTCCCCACCTCCTCTACCTCCCACCTCCCACCACACTGACCTTTCAGCTTCTTGAACAAGTCATGCCCTTCTCAGGGCCTGTACCCTGCACTTTGTATTCTGTTCTACCTAGAACATTGGGCCAAAAGAAAGGGGAAAAAAAAAAGGAAAATATCAAATGTAGAGGTCTTGAGGTAGTTGAAAAAATTTAGATTTAATACTCTGAAAATATTTTTTTCTAGACAAAAACCTAAGGTATGCATAGAAACTTAATTTAAAAATGAATGAGAACATCATTTAATTACCCAAGGTTATGTTTTTCACAAATATGTCATATACATACACCTATATGAATGACGACTGGAGAATACTCAGAGAAGCATGTTGGATGCAATAAGAAAACTACATAATAAAATATATAATTCACCAAATTTAAATTGATACTTGAAAGTTTGAAGGCATTCTGGGGGCATCTCTCTTATTTCCAAGATGACACCATTATTCATAATCTCCACATAAAGTTTCATAAACTAACCTACCAATTTCTATTCTTCTGCTTCTACAACCTAAAACAATAACGTAAATACAAAGGATAAAACAGAATAAAAATAACTAGTAACGTGTTAGTAGTTTCATAATTCTATATTTTTTCCTCTGTACCAAGATGTCTTGCTATATGTAAATTTGTTCATACAGCCCTAAATGATATAGGCTATGCTTCTATTAACACAGATATATTTCCAGTTGAACTCTCTCGTTCCTTATTATGTATATCATTCGTGCATTTACCTAATAAATAGTATATCTTATAAACGCTGTATGACAGTTGCAGGGGAGTCTACTTGCCAGCATCTTGCCTTTCCTGTGTAAATGATGGTTGAGCTAAGAATCCCATTGAAGTTTCTCGATTGACAGAGGTGAACCTGGAGCTCCAAGCAATCTACCCTCCCAAGAAAGGACAGTAGTTTTGCATCCAGCCAGGGAAAGCCTATTCTTTCCTGAATGCTCAATCCTGCCTCTCTGATTCTGCTGGAGTCTGTAATATCTGCATATAATGCCGTCTTCTGTATTTGCTTTGTTTGTGATTCTTGGTTGATTCCAGATTCCTACACAAAAAAGGGTGTATCACTTGGGAGTGAAGGCAAGAATATTTGGACGTGGGCACCCTTTACTTCAGAAAACCAACCAAGACCATTCTCTGTGTGGACTTGTACTTAAATCTTACTTTCCTCTTTCACAGTGCCCTCAACACCCAGCCCTAATGCAGCCAAGCAGCTCTGTATCGAAGACTAAGTAAGGGTTTAAAGTAAATTGTATGAAAGCATTAAGCCCTTTTAATTTTTAGCTTAAAGTTTGGTGGACTCTCACAAACGGGACAGTAAAAATGTATCTCAAATGTGACAATGTTTTTCAAGTATTCTAAATTCTAAATGTGAGCTTTCCTAATGTCATCATTTTATGAGCTCAGTGAAACCAAAGTTAGATCTTTTACCTATACAAACACAGAAGAAGAAAATAGTTTAATTAGATTTTGGTTGTATGTTATTCTGCTACATAAAATAATGCATGCGTATTCTGTGGTAATTGAGAACACTGTGACTGATAGTCCTTTTACAAATTCATATAGTACTATTGAGTAGATAGACACAGGTAGATGAGACTGCAATATAATGGTAGTAATTGGATCTCATTCCACTATTTATGGAAATGTGAGTAAACAATTTCACATAAAAACTGAACTAGAGATCCAAGAGAATCTTTTTTAAAAAAATAATCGCAAGTTTGAATGATACCTGGAATTAAAAATGTGCTGTTATAAAAGTTCTTTGATTTGATCTTCAAAACAACACTTTAAATTATACTGAGCAGAACATATCATCCATATTTTCAAATAAAGACAATGAATTTCACAAGTGTTAAATGTAAATGTGAAATGGCCTGTCCAAGGTCACGTAGGTCATCTAGCAGAGCCAGAGCGAGAAGCCAACCACATCTTGTTTCTACTCTCTCCACTTCCTATTTTGTGACACAAGAGGCATTAATTTCTTTCTGTTCCACCCCTTTCTAATGAAACACATTAGCACATTTCTGTAAAAACAGGTAATTAGCATCAATCTGGAAGTTATAATATATTTAGTTCTCAAAACTGAAGTCAGTTTTGACAGTAACAAACTCTAGTATTTCTGCAGTTATGTGCTAAAGTTTGAAAAAGTCAATAATTTGCACAAAGAATATGGAAAAATAAGGAATAAAACAATTACAGAAAATATAAAGTATTTATAAAAACAGATGATAATTCTTGCTTACTGTTTGTAAAGTATAAATGGGCTTGACCCAACCAAATTAGATATGATTTATTTGTAGGCTGTTCATAAGCTGCAAAAAACTCATGCTTATATAACATTTTTTATGAAAAATAATTTTCAAGAAAAATGAAAAGAATGACACTACTTTATACCTTTGTAAAATCTCTTTAGTGTATGGCTTAATAGATTGTCATATTGAGGGATGTTTTTTTTTTCTTTTTTTTCAGCCTTAGCAGGGATATACTTATTTTAGTTTTTTTAAAGAACCACTTTGGTCTTTATTGATCTTCCATTTTCATAGTTGATAGCATATTTTTTCTAAACTTAAAGTCTCATGTTTAGCAGAACAATTTTGAGGCTGTATTCTTTTCATTATTAGGAGGTCAAGAAATTAAGTTGCCTTTAAAATTCTATTTTGATTTCACCTTCATAGTTTTAATATGTTGTGTTTTCATTTAGTTCTAATTATTTTTAAATATCTACTGTTATTTCTTCTTTGATATGTAAGTTATTTAAAACTTTTAAAATTCACATATATACAGGTTTTAAAAATATATGATTTTGTTATTCATTTATAACAATTGAATTGTGATGAGAAAAATATAACCTCTATGATAACAAATATGTTCAATTTGTTAAGACTTGCTTTATGGGTTTCTATATTGTCTGTTTTTATAAATGTTCCATATATACTTGAGAAGAATGTATAGTCACTAGTTATTTGGCAAAGGCTTTTATATACAGCCATTAAGGTTGTAATTTTTATTCCTTAAAGTTCCATATCTTTTTGAATTTTGAATTAGAAAATAAATTGAGAGTTGCATAAATCTTTCACTTTGACAGTAGATTGGTCATTTTTGTTTCTATGGTGCTAACATTGTCACTTTTATCAGTTAAGATGCATTCAGTATTTTTATATAATTTAGTTTAAAAATCTTCCTAGGAGTGAAACATTTTATCATTTTATTTATTTACATAGGGACTATTTTTATCCCTAATAACACATTTTTACCCTAAGGTCTTTTTTGTCTGATATTAATAGAGCTACTTCATCTTTTTTTTTCCATTCCTTTTAGGCTAGGTATCTTTTTTTTTTTTAACTTTTGAACTTTTTATGTCCTAAGGAGTTTAGTGTGCCTCATGTAAACATCATGTAGCTGAACTTGTTCATTTTTAGCCAAACTGAAAAATCTTTGTCTTTTAACTTCCTGTTTAGGTCGTTTGTATTTACTGGTATTATTATGTTTCACTTTTTTTCTACTGTCTTTTCTTGTTTGTTTTCTATTCCTACCACTTATTCTAGTGCTGTATTTCTCCTTTCTTGCTTTATTTTGGATATTAAAACAAAAACCTATTTCTCATTTTTTGTACTGGTCTAGAAGTTATGTACTCTATTCCTGTTCTTTTAGTGGTTAACCTTAACGTTTTACCATGCAGACTTGTCTTCATAAAGTTTAAAATTAATCAGTGTAGTGTCTTCCACAGGAATGTTATTGTCAATATTACTGTTGTTTTCTTGTTTAAATTTCTTCAAGCACTATTGATGTTATATAAGTGTTTGGATATACTGACATGTTTACCAGATTCTTTGCTCACCCTTCCTTCATTTCAGATCTTCCTTCTAGGATCTGTTTTTTTCCCCCTTGAAATACATTCTTAGTAGTTCCCATAGGGGAGAACTGCTTTGTTTAGCTGAGGATATTTTGATTTGCCTGTCTTGAGAGGCACTTTTGATAATTCTAAAGTAACCTGATTTTCTCTTGGCTCTTTAAAGAAATTCCAGATCTGCCACTTACTAGCTCTGTGACACTGTTCAAGTGTTTTGGAGATAATAAAACTGCCCAAACTATTCGATGCTTGTGAGGATCAAATGTATATAATGTGCTTAGTAGCGTTTCTAGCATGTGTTAAGCACTATGTAAATAAATAATGTTTCCTTCTCTTTTTTTCTCTTCTCATTCTTCTAATTATTTATATTGTTGCCTATGGTGCTCTGCAGTTGACTAAAATTTATCTAAGTGAAGATTTCTTCTTGTTTACACTGTTTATTCCACTTGGTATACATTTTTCTTCCAGAATCTGTGGTTCTACATCTTAAATTTCCAGTTTCTGTAAATTGTCAACTTGTAATTCTTTGAGTGTTTCCTGTATCCCATTTTATATCATTCTCCTCTGAGATTTTGACCAGGAAAATGTATTCTTTTTTTCTACCATCCCTATTTTTAACTTATATACTGTCGTGGACTGAATGTCTGTGTCCCCCCAGGCCCCTACCCAAATTCATATTTTGAAGCTATAACCCTCAATGTGATGTTATAATGCGGTATCTTTAGACAAATGTATTGTTCAGTTTTAATATTAAAAAGTAAAAATTTTAATGGCAAACATGTACAGATAAATAACAGTTGCAAAGCAAAGGACAGTTTTTAATATCTACCTATTAGTAAAGGACTACCCTTATATAGTACTTTTTTTAGTAATTTTTAAAATCTGCTAATTTGAAAAAGAAATAAATATCCTTTTATCACTTTAATGCAAATGTCTTCACTCTATAATCTGCTTTTCTGGCAGAATCTTTGAGCCTTCCTCTCCAGTGGTTGCTGCTCATAAAAGTTTAATTCTCTCAGCATAAAAGTAAGCAAGTAAAAGCAAGCAAGCAAAATGCTTGTCTTGATGCAAGTGCCATTACGGTCTTAGAAATTTTGGGCAACTTTTCTTCTTCATTTATAGCATCACTTCATTCATTCATTCATATATTTATTCATTCTGAAAGCATTTAATGAGCACTTCAGTTGGTTAATCATAATGCTTGATGCTGTAGAAACAGAGAGAGGAAACAGTTCCCCATCAAAAACACAAGGAAGGAGGCAGATAAGCAGTTCATTATATTCAGTGAGAGAAAAGTTACTAAGAGAACACATAGAAGGAGCAAACAATGCTGAAGGATGTGGAGAAGATGAAGGCATTGAAATTTTCTTGCAGCTGATATTTTACAAAAAAACCTAGATGTTTCTTTTCATGTCATGGACACCCACTCATTTCTTAAACTTGTTTTTGGGTCCACCACTTGAAAGCCACTGCTTTTTTAACATCTACTAATGACTCAAATGGAAAATCCAATGACTCATTCTTAACCACCCAGCTCTTCAAAATCTTTCATCTCTCAAGATGTAGCTCCAAAGCCCTCTCATTTCTGATTCACATATTTCTTCAAAATGCAAGCTGCACTCCTGCAGCATTTAATTAATACAAACATAAACAATGCTGGCCTACTGTTTTATGTTGTATTACGTGTTTGAAATTGTCTTAGCCCACGTCTAAATTTTCATCATTCTGAGGTTATATCATCCACAGAGCCTAACATAGCCCTGAAACTAATGTATGTGTTAAAAAAGTGCTGTTTAGTGGATTAATCTGGAAGACTATAGAATTAATACAGAAACTGTGCAACAGCAGTTCTCTAATCAATTTGAATTACTCTAATCAATTTGAATTATCATCCATAGAGCCTAACATAGCCCTGAAACTAATGTATGTGTTAAAAAAGTGCTGTTTAGTGGATTAATCTGGAAAACTATAGAATTAATACAGAAACTGTGCAACAGCAGTTCTCTAATCAATTTGAATTACTAAACAATATAAGGAAGTATCAAATTGTGCAGACTCAAATAAGATAATAAGATTCAGGCATAAAGATATGTCCTTAAAAGTAAAAATAACTCAGACACACACACAAGTTATTCACAGAATACAACCATTCATAATAAATTAACTGCAAGTTGATTTTTTTAACTGATTACTTTTTTATGTTCTTGCAAATAGTGGCAACAAGTTGGCTACTTCAAGTGGTGACACTACAGTTAAATTATGGGACCTGTCTAAAGGCAATTGCATTTTGACCTTCGAAGGACACACCCATGCAGTATGGTCCTGCACGTGGCACTCCTGTGGTGATTTTGTGGCTTCCTCCTCATTGGATACAACTAGCAAAATCTGGGATGTTAATAGGTAAGAAGTACTTTGAACAATATTAGCACCCTATGTTGATAAATATACATGGATAAATTTTCCCTCAGTGGGAAATTAAAAGAAAAACCCTGTTAATTATAAAACTATAGAGTTACTTAAATAATCTCTGTAAAATCCATTTCTAATTCCATTAATCTCTGTTGATGTAATGAGTTCTTTCTAAATGTAGGTTCAAGATCAAGCCTATGTAATCAGATTAGAATTGCTTCATTGGGAAGCTGTGTTAAGCAAGATAGAGACAAAGACTTATTTTAAAGAGTTAGATTTTTCGTTCTCCCCTCCATAGGTCTGCTGTCTCTCTGGATTGTCAAACCAACAATTCAGTAGGCATGAAGATGACAGAAATAATTGTTTGCTTTTCACTAAATTTTGATATATTATAACATTTCTCAAATTAAATGCTTCTTGGCAATTCACAAATTGTAAGAATTAATCCAATTTATGGTAAGCAAAGTCCTATACAATACCATATGCTTTGATCTTAATTCCAGAGAGACAAATTTATTATATTTTTGCTATCAAAATACCTGTATTTTGTATTTTTGGATGATTATTCCATCCTGTTAGGTATACAAATAAGATAAAAAGAGCTGGTATCCAATACCCTGATTGCTTCAGCTAACTAAGGGATTAAAGATCATCAGTCAGATTTCTGATCACTTTAATATTTTAATCCATGCCCAGATTCCAAATATAAGTGACAGTGACTCCTCAAAATTTCTGTGAACAATTATCACTGAGCCATTGTAATTTATTTTGTAAGAGAAAGATGAACTTGCCTTAAAGGTGGACACTATTGTTTTGGGGGTCATGGGTAAAACAGGTACCTTTAACAAACTTTCCCCACTCTTCCTTGAATCATGGATAACATATTTAGAAGAGAGAGCATGTAAGGTGCTTACAGAAAAGTCAACAGGTTTCCTGGGAGGGTTCTTTGAAAGGGTGTACTCTGTTCTATCTGTAGTTTATCTCTTAAGGCCATGTGCCAGTCATTATGCTATTTTCTCTCAGTACCAAACTCGCCCTCCTGTATCTTTTTTGTGATGCTGGAGCTGGAACTTTGCAAACCACATTTTTGCTTTGCTGTCTGACTCTCTATTAGGCTTTGGTAATAGTGGGCGCCTGCAGGAGACCACAAGGCTAGGGGAGGTAGAGGGGCCTGCTTCTTCCTGTTCCCTTCCTGTGGGCTGCTTCTGGACTTGCGGTTCCAGTGGATATCCCCTAGCAGCACTTCACCTCAGCAGCATCAGTTTATTCTCATCACAGCAGCTGAATCCAGTTGACAGTTTTTCCAGCGCTCGCAGAAACAGCTGCATCATGCCGTCCATCATCAAAGACATTAGTTCCAGCAAACAGGTGCCCCCTTCTCAGAGCTCTGTGTTCCCAATTCTGCATGGCCTCTTTTCCAAGATGAGGAACATCAGTACTAGCAATCACATGCCCCTTCCTCAGTGGCTGAGTTTCAGCTCTGTAGTGCCCCCACCAAGGTTTTACGTTTCAATAATGCCACTGCAGTCCCTTTGTTCACTCAGTCCTATGGGTGGTAGCTCTTTCCTGCGGTGGCTTTCTCCATGATACCTTAATGTTCTTGCTTTCTCTTTATAGTCATCTAGCTAACAACTTTATGCATAGTTAACAATCCCATATATTAAATTCTTGCTGTTAAAATGTTAAGTGCAAGTTCTGTCTCCTGTCTAGACCTTGACAATTACAGAGCATTAATGGATAAATAGCATAATCCACTTGAGTTACAAAGATACAGATCACTAATGTTTGTCATATTCTGAATGAGAAAACATGGCTCTAAATAATACATTTTAAACCTATTTCTGTCTAAAATAGTGACAATTTAAGATATGTTTTAATACTCATGTGCGTACCATTTGGTTATCTGGAATAATCAATCATGTAATTCTTAATTTTATTATGTTTCTATATTATGCAACCATATTTCATAAATATTTATTATAATAGATTACTGGAATTTTTTAAAACTACTTTATTTTGGAGTATGATTGACATACAGAAAGCTGTGCATATTTAGTGTAAACAACTTGATGAGTTTGAAGATAAATATATACCCATGAAACCATTACAATCAATGCATAAACGTATCTATTGCCTCTAAAAGTTTCCTCCTGCCCTCTTTATTATTGTTATTTTTATAAGAACACTTAATATAAGATCTAGCCTATTAGAAAAATTTTAAGTATGCTAACAGTTCTGTTATCTATAGGTACTGTTTTGTACAGTAGATCTCTAGGACTTATATAAGTGAACTTTTAACATTTATCTAATTTTAATTTTTTATCACTTTTGGCTTAGATGAGGATTTTAGTAGAAGACTGTGGTCCATTCTAAAATATATCTTCAAATGTCTTAATCACTCAGAGTGTTTAAATCAAACTGTGTTAAAAGAAAAAAAAAAGGATTCCCAGTAGACTCAGCCCTACGTAGAATAATTTCAAACACTTTGACTTGAAAGCTTTTCTCCATAACCCTGATATCCAAATACTGTCTTCCAATTGAGACCCAGTAGATATTGATATAACAGATCAAAATTGCTTCTGATTGATGCCAAAAATCCTTTACATTTCAAATTTCCCATCAGTGTCAAGAGCTCACCGTCATCATCAAAGACAAAGAAATTATACCAGTTTTGAAGCTGAGGTAGTGGATAAATATTGACAAATAGGGAGAGATTGATTGTTTCTTTGGTGGCTATTGATAGACCTTTCAAAGTTATAATCAAAGCACGGAGCTGTAATTTATGATTGCTCATGGATCCATACTGTGTAGATATGTCTAAAACTAGTGTCTTGCTTAAAATTTTGTAGGTCATTAGAACTGGCTTAGTGACTTAAGGGGAGAGGTTATTTGCCTTGGTAAGATGGTGGTAGAAACTGTGCTATGCTGGGTCATATACTCTTATATTGGAGTCACATAGTTTTGTTTTTTAATTTATTTATTTTTTATTATTTTTTAATTTTTTATTTATTTTGTTTATTTTTGGCTGTGTTGGGTCTTCGTTGCTGCGTGCAGGTTTTCTCTAGTTGTGGTGAGCGGAGGCTACTCTTCGTTGCAATGCGCAGGCTTCTCATTGCGGTGGCTTCTCTTGTTGCAGAGCACGGGCTCTAGGCGCACGGGCTTCAGTAGTTGTGGTACGCGGGATCACTAGTTGTGGCTCGTGGGCTCTAGAGCACGGGCTCAGTAGTTGTGGCACACAGGCTCAGTTGCTCCGCAGCATGTGGGATCTTCCCAGACCAGGGATCGAACCGCTGTCTCCTGCATTGGCAGGCAGACTCTTAACCACTGCGCCACCAGGGGAGCCCAATGCCACATAGTTTTTAATTAAAAAAATATTGATAGACTCTGCTGTTCACCAGAGAAGGAAGAATTTAGAATATATTCTTTTTGTATTTACAGTCTGCCCTTCCCTTCGAACCCCTGGCTCAGTCTTGAATATCCTTTGGTTGGTGTCATATCCCTAGCCCTATAACTCTTCCTGAATTGGATATTACCTGCTAAACCATCTAATTAGCTCCTCACCAGAAAATTGTATACCTGGAAATCATAATTAATGTAAAATATGCAGATCAAGACCCACGTTTACTAAATGCTAATAAGAATCTCTGGACAATATCTGGGGCATTCTTAGTCTGGATGCACTAACACTCTACGAGGTTTCTATGAATAATTAAAAGTAGTACTTCAATGGTCTTTTGAATAATCATTTATAAAAAAGTGGAAACTTACATGTGTTTTAATTTGTAATCATTGATTGCTACCTTAATTTTCAAATACATGCTTTAAAATCAGTCTTTTTTTAACATCTTTATTGGAGTATAATTGCTTTACAATGGTGTGTTAGTTTCTGCTTTATAACAAAGTGAATCAGCTATACATATACATATGTTCCCATATCTCCTCCCTCTTGCGTCTCCCTCCCACCCTCCCTATCCCACTCCTCTAGGTAGTCACGTAGCACTGTGCTGATCTCCCTGTGCTATGTGGCTGTTTCCCACTACCTATCTATTTTACATTTGGTAGTGTATGTATGTCCATGCCACTCTCTCACTTCGTCCCAGCTTACCCTTTCCCCTCCCCGTGTCCTCAAGTCCATTCTCTACCTCTGCGTCTTTATTCCTGTCCTGCCCCTAGTTTCTTCAGAACCATTTAAAAATCAGTCTTAAAGCACACACACACACACACACACACGCACACACACACCATTGTATCCTAAGTAGAGAATTCTTGATGCATGGCAATTTGGTTGCGTAAATAATAGAGAAAATCAACACATACACATGAAGAAAGTGCTTTCCCTGTTCCCATCCACATTCAAATTATAATTTAATTGTCTTATTCTACATAAATCTATAAAGTGATGAAAATTAGATAGGAAAATCAGTAAATGTCTCAGTCGACTATAAAAATTGTGTTTCTTTAAAGCATAAGATCATCAATAAATATTCATGTAATGAATTGCCAGTGTTGGGCTGTGTTATAGACATTAGAAAATTCTAAGACTCCATTACTGCCCTCAGTGAGATTACAAGTAATTTAAAAATGCAGCAATTTTGAAACAGAATGTGCAATGCATCTGCAGTTTATAATATCAGATAAGATATTCTGGTTGGCCCGTGGATGCTTTTCTCCCCAAGGTAGTTGGGTATTTGTATGAGTGCCTATACCACACTGTATCTCTGAGGTTTGGAACACAGACTGTGTGCCTGTACTTAGCTTGTAGTTTGAGGGGAAAGGATTTGAAACAAGCAAAATGTTACCAAGTGTAGCTGCCCCCACTGATTTTAACACAATATTACGAAGGCAAGAATTGAGTGGTTTGTAACAAGGGTGGAAGGAAACAGAGTGCTTTGTATAATTCAGCTTCTGGACGCTAAACGATGGGAAGTAAATCTGCTGCCCTTATATCCAGGTGTATTGTTTCAGATGACTTGAAAATTATGTTTGAGAGAAAAATAAAAGTTTAAGAACTATGTTTAGAAAAGTAATTTGTGGTTACCACTGCATTCCATTCACTGGAAGCGAATATATCAGAAAACCTACCTCGTTTTTGAGAGAACTGTATTGGCAAGGAAACCATGAGCCTATCCTTAATAATCTCCTGACTCTTCTATAGAACAGTCCTCAGGACCCTGAACTTACATTCAAAGGAAGTGGACTGCTAGTGTTATATAG
The DNA here is from genome assembly GCF_937001465.1 of Orcinus orca. NCBI lineage: Eukaryota > Metazoa > Chordata > Mammalia > Artiodactyla > Delphinidae > Orcinus > Orcinus orca. The sequence goes on from NC_064565.1 coordinate 97,541,600, forward strand.
TTTGGAAGGTAGTCACAGACAACAGCTCCCACTTCAGATGTGGTCATAGAGGAAAATGGACAAGGAAAAACCTTGGCCATGGAACAAAGCCAGAGACCACAAAGAATAATAAGCAAAGGAGCTCCTCTTAGTGAGAGAGGCATGATTCAATCAAAAAACTTCAGTACAATGACAAAGTTTCTCACGATGCCTGCCCAGGATTCTGTCACTCTTTGGGCTAGTGACTCTTGTGTATTTCCCATTTTTTCCTACTTTCTGTACTGGAGTTTGTATTGCAGTATTTTGCCCTGCTTCATCATTGTACATTTTATCTGTGATAGTAGAGAAGGCAGAAAGCTTGTCTTTTATTTGGTTGGTCACTAGAACACAAGAGACACCTTTCAACCCAGTGGAGCAGATTGTGCCTCACGCAGAGATCATGGACTGCGAGATACAAGCAGTAAATGAGTGAGAATTTGTGTTGTCTCCTTTTTGCGGGGGTGGGGGGTGGGGGATATAACTGAATACTGTACATGTGAAAAGAAGGACGGCACAGATATTTGGTGCGCAAAAGGCCAAACTGTGGCAGAGACTGCTAGCTGTTCACCAGCACTCGCTTTCTCCTTCTTCCATGTGAATTGGACACCTGGCTTTCTATCTAAGTGGTGTTTCTCAGCCTTGCTTTAAGTTAAGTGTGGTTACGTCACTAAGTTCTCTGCAATAGAGTATAAGTTGAAATGATATGCACATTTCTATATTCTTTCTCCCATGTGGTGGGATGGGATATTAATGACCATAGCCAGAGTAATCTTAGAAACCAATCGTTGAAAATGACAGTGTGATCATCAGCCTGCTTGATGTAAAGCCACCCCCAATCCCTACCTCCAGTTCACCTGCAGCGTTCTCTGGACTAGTCAGAAATAAGAAAATAAATTTCTATTTTATTTGAAAAATTATATTCCCACTCTGTTTGTTGTAGTACTTTGATCTGCCCAGTCCAGTATAGGCACCTTGTAAATATTTTTCAGGTAATGTTTTTTTTTTCCTCACGACATATTAATAAGGCAACTACTACAAGCCCTGTAATGTTATCAAAATTATTTGGATGGCATAATAATAGAAACTCTGTGCTGATATTAGATGGCCATTCAACTGCTTTTTTTTTTTCCCTTGCCCCTTCTCACTTCTCATTCTTGACATCTGTTGCAATACTTTTGGAGCCTATTAAGTCCTATTTGCCATTAGCAATATCTGTAAGTCAAATAACTGATTTGCATGGAAGTTAATGCCTATAAAGGTAGCTGTTAAAATGCAAGTACAGTAAATTAGTGCCTCCATTAGTGGAAAGCTGATTCAATAATAATGATTTCATTTAAACCATAGAAAAAACACTAAGGACTTCAATTTCATAGTAGCATTGACTATACTTACTGATGAAAATCAGTTTTGCTGATTGCAGTCAGGCTGATAGGATACAAAATAGTACCTGCTTTGTGGTTAAACTTATACGTTTTTTTTTTCAAAAATTATTTGTAGACCCAACAAATATGTATTGGATACTTTGTTATGTGCATTGCTCTAGTCACTAAGCTCTATCAGTGAACAAAATAGACAAAAACTCCTGTACTCATGTAGATGACATTCTATTGCGAGGCAGAAAATAAGGCAAATTAAAAATAATAATAATAAACTATTATATATAGTATTTGGGGGTGTTAAGTTTGGTAAAGAAAAAATAAAATATGAAAAGTGGAAAGGAGTGGTGGGCATAGGAAGGAATTGCAATTTTAAACAGGATGGTCAGGGAAATTCTCACTGTGAGGTTGATATTTGGGTAATCTGAAGTAGGTGAGGCAGTAAGCCAAGATAATATCTAGGAGAAGAACATTCCAAGCTTTTCTGAGCAGTGAGCTCCTCTATGGTGGTAGCAGGACTTATATGACTAAGGAACAACAAGAAGGCCAGTGTGACTGGAGTAGACAAGTGAATAGTAGAGATAAGGCAGTTAAACATGTATGTGGCACACAACACACAGTCTTGTAGCCCATTTGAATGTCTTTTACCTTTATTCTCAATGAGATGGGAAAACACTGGAGAGTTTTGAGCAGAAGAGTCACATAATCTGTTTTATACTCTAACAAGATGACTCTGGTTACTGTTTTTAGATTAAACTGTGAGAGAGGAGGGCTGGGGAGACAAGGGTAAAAGCAGGAAGAGCAGTTGGGAGGCTATTGCAACCATCCAGGCAAAAGACAGTGAAGGTTTGAGCCACAATGGGAACAGTGACGGTAATGAGAATTGCTTGTATTTTGGATAGATTTGGAAGATGAAGACACTAGGAATTGCTGAGGCATTATGAGTTATGAGAGAAGGAGAAAGCAAATCACCTGTTATATTTTGAGACACCTGGAAGGCATAAAGCTCATTCTCTTTATACTGGAACACCAATGTGAACTTTATAAAAAAGCTTTTCCAACCAGATTCATCAACTGGCATTCCAGGAAATGCTGTAGAGTGAGGGATGCCTTCTCATTGTTCATCTAACAGGTGATGTCCATTGAAGAGAACTGAGTGTTCCTTCCTGCCCACCAACATTGCTTCCTTCTTAATTTAATAATTCATTGGGCAATATAACCCCCAGCCTGGATGAGATGAGAGAAACAGAATGCTATAAATAAAGGGAACAGTTAAAATTAAGAAAAAGGAAATGTAAAATATTAAGATTCTCTTAATGGTGAGTTATCCTCTTTTAATAGTAGGTACTATTAATTTCTTTGGTCAGATAGTGTACCAACATGAACTCCAAATTGTGAGAAATTTATTTCTTTACTATAAAATTAGTAATGATGAGATAGCACCAAATAAGTTACAAAAAGGGAGGTTAGTATTTATAATATATTTTGTTAATAATATATGTCATGTCCTTTATGATACATATGCAAAATTGGATATATTAGAGATGAAGGACATATTGTACAATATTAATGGTTTTAAAGCATAGCAATGTAGGAAGTATTAAGACTCAAGGGCGTGCATTATTGGTACATTAATACCTGTCTTGTATTGTAAAACCCCCCAGCTTGCCTTCTTATACTTGAAAAGGCACCCAAGGTATATATTAATAGACTGCTAGAGCAATGCTTGAAACATAATTATGTTATATTAAAAGACATAGTAGCATTCTAAAATTGACCTGTTGTGATCAATTTATCCTGTTCCGTGGATAATATATCAATTATTACATCTTCTTTGATTTCCATTTATATTCACATATACTTGTATATTTAAGGTTTGATCATATGTATAGTATGCTTACACGTGTTTGTGTGTGTATATCCAAATGTTGATGTATATACATATACTAGTATTAAAGCAGTGCATAAATGTTTGACTATCTCAAATATTTTAAATATCATCTAATCTAAATTGCATTTATTTACTTACTTATGCTTTCTATATGACTCCAAAACCCAATTTGTTTCAAAACCATTTATTGGAGACAGAAAATACTAAGTATTACCATGTCCCTGAAACATTGTTTTGGAATTACTGAAATGGTTTTCCTTTAAAGAAAACTCTGTTTTGATTCAGTTGTTATCGAAATGAATTGGATGTCCAAGTGCATCATATCAAAAGATGTAAACTGATATAAAAATAGCAAGCAATAAAAATTTAGGTAGAATTAAACTGCTTTCTTATATAAAACTATGTTGTGAGATGGGAAATACTTCCTATTTAGGTAATAAAATTGAATTTGTTCTCTTAAAACACTAGGGACATGTTTTCATAGAAATTTTAAATACTGTTTCTTCACAGTATCTGGCATGAGTTTGTACAAAATATTAACGTGTATCAATAAGAGCAGAACTTGTTAACGTGTGTCCTGGGTAGGAAATGAACCAGACCTTCTTCAGTCAAGGAACATGAAATGATTATTCCCTGGTCTGGCCTTCGGTTACCTCTTAACCTGGAATGGATCCTGCAGGAAGCATTGCCTCTAGCAGTATTTCACCTTCTAGAAAAGTCATCTCTTCTGATTTGGCCCATAATTTCTTGAATCATTTAGTAGATTTGCCCGTGGAATTATTACAAATTGCTTTCTATCTTTAAAATTGATTATTCATTTATTCAATTTTTACCAGTCACTCAGCAACTCTTATCCCTGGAGTTGGGGATACAGCACTGAATTGGACAAACAAAGCCTAGCCCTAGTGGAGCTTACAGTATAGAAGAAGGTGTTGCTGGTTTTCTACAATTTATAAATTATTAGACAAGTTCTCTAACCTGGCCATTGATCGCAATATTAATTCCGTACCTCTAGAGGTGCAAAGCAACTATCACTGAGGGTGACTGACTTTCTGAGATGCTGTGAGTGCGTACTAGTTCTCCATTCTTGGAAATAAGTAGAACCATCGGGGTAATAAGCCACCAACGACGTGGATATTAAAAATGGTGCTGAGTCTGTCATCTTTCCAAAGATAATTTTTTCATTGGTATTTGAGTATTATCAGTAGCCTGTAGGTATCCGTCACACATAAACCATCCAATTAGGATAGTTTAGAGCAGTTTTCACATGAAGAATGAACTTTCCTGTGATGGTTCCATTTCAGTTTGGTTTGGGGTTATGGTGTCAGTTTGTTTTTTGCCTTGCATAAGGAAGAATATGATGGATTTTAGGATAATACGCATGAGCAAGGAACAGTCTAAAATGCTATTCAGTAAAAACAAATAGAAATAATTATACTAAGATGTGTCTGTTTTATCCTACCCTGCTTATGTTTAATTTTTTTACTTCTGGTTAGAAAGAAGCATACCTATATTATGTGATTTCCTAAGTATACAGACAGATACAAAGAGATCCAAAACTTGTTTTTTCTTATGCTAAGTAATTCAGGACATTTAAAAACTAAAGATGTCGAATGAGTTAATTATAGTAATTTTATGTGTTATTGTCTGAATACACGTCCAAGTAAAACTTTCTTACCCATAAATTTAAGACTTAAAGTTACTGTTGGAAATTCATGGTGATTATCTAAATATGTATTCTAAAAGGTGCAGTGTTTTAGCCTAGAAACACAAAAGATATCTTTATGTGAAGCCATGGCTGCTATAAAAGAAAGTGGACATTTGACATTTTTTTCTTGATTATCTTTGATCCAATGTCTGACAAGTTTATAAAAGCATCTAATGCTTCCAGTTTTAGAGGTGTTATATAATTCATTTCATTGTCTATTTCTATAGTTATCATGTGACAAATTCAATGCACTTTTTAGAGAATATTAATGTCAGTATCGCCAGAGTAAATTTAACTTCACTTTGAACTTTGCTCCACTATTACACAAATACATATTAATATATCATAGGTATATGCAAACTTGTAACAATAAATTATATATCTACACCTCAAAGGTACTGCCTACATACTTAATATTCATCATGGATTGTAAATCTCTTACACAAATAACATTAACTAGCAATAGTGGTAATTATTATGTAGCCACCTCTATTCCTTGCTCTCATTTCCTCTTAATCATATCTAAGCAGACTATGATGTCTTAGACTTGAAGCTTTCAGTGATAGCTCCCAACAATAAATTAGTTCTTCATTATCTGAATTATCATGGCTCTTACTACCTATGTTCATATTCCTATCACTAAACTCTATCTAAGAACCCAGTCCCCAAGCTGGAATTGATTATCTTCCCTTAAGAGGCTATTGGGATTAATCCCATATGACTGAGAGTCTTGTTTATTTGGATCACCTCAATAAAAACAGCCTTTATACTCTACTTATTGTCCATATATCCACCAATCAGACTTGATTTCTCACTCACCTCTGATCTCCCTTCCACTGTATGCTTTGGAATCCACTGCCTGTCGTTAGCAAAATATTTTATATCCTCCATCTCTTCATTGTACTCTTTATCTTTTTACTTAAACTGGTCTCCCTTGAGAAGACAGAGCTCCTTTTCTAATGGATCCTGTAACTACTTCCCCTTAATTCTTTCCAAAAGATTTACAACTCATAATAAATAGTGATCACTAGACCCTGTCTTTGAGGTACATACATAAAATGTGTTTGAGTTTTATACACATTTATCATATATATATATATATATATATATATATATATATGCAAAAGTTAAATTTTTCTGGAATACTGACACAAATTTTCCCACCACTGGACCTGGAAGGTTGTTCACTGATCTGTTCCCAGTACTCAAACAGACAGGAAAAGTAATAAACATTTTAAAAATTAATGTATAAATTAATGGTTTACATCCCCTCCATGGTCTTCACTGTCACTTCTAGATCACTTTCTTTCCTCCCACCTCCTCACAAACCACAGAAGCACATGCTTTGAGACCGTACCATTAGCCACTCCTTCACTGTATGGTCATACCCATCACGTTTGAAATGATTTATCACATGGCTTACTGTGTTCATGGAGTGCAATATCGTTATCCAAGCAGAAAATTCATCTAACACCTTGGACTTCCAGTTTCTTCACCTCCTTACTTCCAACAACTTTCAAATCTCGATTTTAGGTTTTCTGCTCTGTGCGTACCATTCCCCATCCCACTTCCCTGGCTTGTATCCTCTAATACCACCTGCTCCAACAATTCTTTGATTCCAGAGGTGTTGATAACTTATTGTCTCCACTGTTTTTTCTCTTGCCCTGATAACAGCCTTCCTGTTTCTCCCTTCTTACCCAGAGTGACATCCAAGGTCCATCACAGTGGCCTGCCCTTCCCACACAGCTGCAAATCCCTTGGTCCTCTCTTCCTACACATTTTTTGCCTGTCAACACCCCAACTCTATTTAAACCAGTTCTCTGCCTACTCTCTACCTACACCTGGTCAGCTGAGCATGGATAGGAGACACAAACGCGTGTGCATATGCGTGTGCACGCACACACACACACACACACACACACACACACACACACACACACACCAGAATCATGATGACTGGTCTCACTTTATATTTATAACCTCAACTCACAAGTTGAATCCTACTGAATTTCCTCTGTCAATTAACTTTCTACCATGCAAAATGAATATTTCATTCCTTTCTTCTCTATCTTTAAATCCCTAACACCCTCCCTACTCCTTTTTCCCCTGTGTTCAAGCCTCTTTTTCAAGTTTCTGCTTGCAGCTGTCCCATTGACCAAAGCAAGTCACATGGCCAAGACCAGGATCAGTGTAAGAAGTGACTACACAAAAGTGTGCATTTAGGGAGAGGAATAATGGCAACCAGTTTTCAAACAATATATCCTCTTTCTAACCCCATATTTCTCTTATAATCATCTCCTTGCAAATGTGAATGTAGTATTAAAGTTGTATTTTAGCTCTATTTTATATTATAGAATTCATGCTTCTTCAGTTGACCTAGATACTTAAATAGACTTTTATGATCATTCTTAGAAGAAAATGGAGTCTAACTTCTTGTCTCAATTCTTAAAAATAGATTGTTGGAGAAATTCTTATAAATAGATTATTGGAGTAATTTTAGAGTATCATTGCTTCTCTGCTCAGTAAATTTTAGATGATCCCTATTACTCTTTTATACCTTTTTATTTTGAATTAGTTTAATTACCCAGAATAAATTGAAGAATGAACAGCTTTCATGTACTCTTCACCCAGATTCCCCCAATTATAATATCGACTATTGTATATTATCAAAACTAGGAAACTGACATTGGTACAGTATTAGTAACACAAGCGCAGATCTTAGTCAAATCTCACCAGTTTCTACTACATGCATTTTCATATGTGTGTGTGTGTAGTTCTATGAAAGTTTATCACACATGTAAATTAGAGTAACCAATGTAACTCTATACCTCTGTAATCAGGATACAGACAGTTCCATCACCATAAGAAAACTCCCTCAGGTTACCCCTTCATGATCACACTCTTCCCCCCAACTCTAACCCTTGGCAACCACTGTTCTGGTCTCCATTACTATAAATGTCAATTCAAAATTGTTATATAAATTGAACCATACAGTATGTGAACATCTAAGGTTGGCTCTTTTTCATTCAGTGAAATGCCCTTGAGATTCATTTAACTATTTTGTGTATCAGGACTTAACCCTTTTTATTGCTAAATCATAGTAAATTATATAGGTATACCAGTTTGCTTATAGATTCACTCCTTGAAGGATATTTTGTTTGTTTCCATTTTGGAGATAGTACAAATAAAGCTGCAATGAACATTCATGTATAGGTTTTTGGGTGAGCATAAGTCTTCATTTCTCTAGAATAAATGCCCAAGAGTACAATTGCTGGGTTGTATGTAAGTGTACATTTAACTTGATTACAAACTGCCAAACTGTTTTCCAGTGTAACTAAACTATTTTACATTACTGTCACAATGTGTGAGAAATGCAGTTTCTCCACATGCTCATCAGAATTCGGAACTGTTAGTATTTTTGTATTATCTTGGCCATTCTAATAGGTGTATAGCAGTATCTCATCATGGTCTTAATTTGCATTTCTCTAATGGCTAATGATGTTGACCATCTTTTCATGTATAGTTGACCCTTGAACTATGTAGGAGTTGGGTCATGAACCCCTGCTCAGTCGAAAATCCATGTATAAGTTTAAAGTCGGCCCTCCAAATCCACAGAGTAAACCACCTGTGAATTTTGCAGTACCATAGTAGATATTTATTGAAAAAAATCCGTATATATGTAGACCTGCACAGTTCACACCCACGTTTTTAAAGGGTCGATTGTACTTATTTGCCATCTGTATATCTTCTTTGAAGTGTCTGTTTATGTTCTGGCCCAGTTTCTAATTGGATTGTTTTCTTACTGTTCATTTTCTGTTGAAAGTTTTTTATTTATTTTGGCTTCACATCCTTTGTCAGAGAGTTTGCTGAGGTGTAGGATCACGGTTTGATGAAAATTTACAAATAAAAACAAACAAAATACCTGATTTTTGAGAAAGGCACAAAAGCAATTCAATGGAGAAAAGTAAAAAATCAGTTGACTATATTTATGTGGGTCTGTTTCTGGGTTCTCTATTCCATTCCACTGATCTGTGCATTTATTATTTCATTAATACCACACAGTCTTGATTACTGTAGTACGTAGTAAGTCTTAAAATCAGGTAGTGTGACTTCTTCAGTTTTTGCTTTCTTTTCTTTCAAATTTTTTTGGGCTAGTCTAGTTTCTGTCTTCCCAAACCTATTTTTCTCTCTATCTAATATCACTTCAGCCTGGCTTTCCTGACCAGTAAATTTCATATTCTTTTTCTAGTTAATATCTTTCTTTTTTTCTTAGAGACCCTCACTCGTGTCTTATTTATTGCTAATTGTTTTCTTTTTTTTCATGCTACTCCTCAGAATTAAATTCCCTCTAGACTCTTCTCCAATAATCCACCTATTTTTTGTTCCTTCCAAATTTGAGTGGAAGACTATGCCCTTCTAAGAAGCCCCCGTGCATAACCTCAATCTCTGATGGATACACTTTTCTTTCCTATTTATTTTTTCTGATGAGAGTCAGATTGTGAGTTTTAAGGCCTTAATCACACACACAAAAATAAACTCCTCCCACACATAATTCAAAATTTAAAAATTAAAAACAATAAACGATGTGTATAAGAAAGCCCATCAAAACTTGATTTTTGTCTATGAAAATCCCTTTGATGTTATTCTGTTTACTTTAGAATATAAAATTCTTTTAAAATTCTATCTTTCTTTCTCTATTTTTCCCATTTCTTTTTGCCCTTTATCCTTCTTTTTGGTGTAGCTGTTTTGTGAGTGCCTTAGGCACATGCTTCTTCTTTCTGTTGGGTAATCCAAAATTGGCTTTTATGAATAATTTGTTCTGTGTCATAAAGCATTCATTTTTCTGCTCTAATTCTCTTTATCTTTGTTGTCCTTCTGCCACATCACAGTCTCCTATTTTCTCTACCCTTTAAAATATCCTATGTAGCCCCTAATAGTTAACTAATGGCATGTTATCCCATCTTCTGCCTCACATTTTCCCTTAGAATCCATTCTTAAATCTTCACCTTATTCAGAGTAAGCCGTTACTTCCTACACCTTCCCACGTATTTCTGTCATAGTTGTTCCGTAGATTGCAAACTGTTAAATTACTCCTCCACATCTCTCTCTTTGACAAGTATATATCCTGCAGTAACTGAACTTAAATAAATGGTTCCCTACAACTTCTTTCCATCCATTACCTTCTGAAATAGGGTCTCTTTGGCCTTGTCTTCAGATAACCATATTGAATGAGAACTAAGGAAATCTGAGCAACTCTTGATACTTTCTTCAGATAGTTTACTAACATCTACAGGATAGAATGATGAGAGAGTTCAAGTTGTATGAAAATAGTGCCTACAAATATACACAGTCTTTTCTAGAGGCAGGGGCACCACTCAACTGTAAAACTCCTTTTTAATGTCCAACTTTTATTCATCCAATACTGAAAATCTAATGAGTTAAAAAACATTTTGACAAAATGATCGCCACTCTTCACTTTCAATATATATTTGTTTGCACTGCGAGATCTTCGGTATTTAAACTTTTTCATCAAAGCAAATAAGTATCAACTGTAGGATTGAAAGAATACTGTCACCGAACATTTAACTCCAAATACTGTTTATCATGCCTACATGTGCCCTTTATTTGATTACATGATGAGGTGTATGAAAGCAGGTTTGAGTCTGACAAAATTAAAGGTGCACAAATCTATGTACAGAGATGCCTGTACTCCTATATTCAGGTGAAATGCTACACAGCAGATTCAGGTTATTTTCTAAAACTGACATTAATTAAGATGGTTTCTTTCTTTACGCTCCTTTAGCAAATCTTTGCTGTGTAACACTCCTTCACTGAGTACAAACCTTACATGTGTGAACAAAATGTAGGCTTTATTCAGATGACACGAAAATATATAATGTTGGGTCAGAAGTGACCGAAGCATCTTTCACTGAATATATCTATAGCTAGGTGACATGAACTGGCACATTTTCTTATTCATGTGTTGTACTGCGTGACTCAGAGGATTCACCTGAATCTTAAAATGTTATGAACCATTAATATATTCTAGTTTAGAATAAGATAAGCTGATCATATTATATCAAAGAAAAGGTTCATGCAATGACTGCTTCACACACATCAGTACTTCTCATTTGGATTCCAGTACCTGTGGCCATTGGCGATCTTTGCAAATGATCTTTATTTCCCTTTATTCTTCTAAGAATTATGAAAACTGGAATTTCAAAAATATTACACTAAGTGACTTTTTGTCTCTTCACATGTCATAGACTTTTCTTTTTATCCTAACACGTATGTGCTCTTGGAGGGATACCCACACACAGACACAGTCATCTCATCTTTAAGCTCCCCCTTGCATCTTTGACCTGTTTCAGTTCGAGGAGGACCATAGGTCACATGACCCTTTCACAATGGCTTCTCCTGTTCAAAAGGTCTCCAGAGCATTCCACTCAAGTCAGCAGCTTCTAAATTGCCTTCGTACCTTCTCAAGGCATTTAAAAAATATTATTCAGGATAGCATCTCTTTTGCTTTAGAAATAAGTTGTTCCTCATTTCCCCCTTTGACATAGTTTTCTTTATAATATATTTGGCATAAGTTGATTAATATTTAACCTTGGAAACACTTTTAGTTTGAGGCACACTTTTAGTTTTAAGCTTTCAAACAGCCAAGAAAAGTTAAGGAAAAAAACACACAACTATATTATTAGTATAAGGGAGGATTTTTTTTTTTTGCGGTACACGGGCCTCTCACCGCTGCAGCCTCTCCCCTTGCAGAGCACAGGCTCCGGACGCGCAGGCCCAGCGGCCATGGCTCATGGGCCCAGCCACTCTGCGGCACGTGGGATCTTTCCAGACTGGGGCACGAACCCGTGTCCCGTGCATTGGCAGGGGGACTCTCAACCACTGCACCACCAGGGAAGCCCTGGTGGGAGGATTTTAACTGATGAACTCATCAAAGAATGCAGGCAGGTTCATTAAATGATGCCCTCAACAATATTTTTATAATGGATACAGTAATAAGTTTGATAGGGTAGCTCCTCATAATGCATAAATATATTCTAAGAATATCACCTATGGTCCATCATTCAGGGATGATTGAAAGGCTTACCAAGTGGAAGTACCAGAATTCTCCTCAGAAAACTGTTTTGATTCAGTTTTAGAGTATAAAGGAATTCAAGTAAACCCAAATATGATAGTAGAATACAAAAATACATTGAAGATAAATTAAGAGCATAACTCATACTGAAAAAAATCAGAATAGTATTATGGGGGGTGCATATTAAAAGGCATGATAGAATGCAGAGAAAAAGGAAAAAATATATATAAAATGCTTCAAGGGCTTATAATGCATAAGGAAAATAGAGGATATGGAGCTCTAAACTCCAGAAAGCAGGTATTCTCAAGAAGGTGAGGAAGAGGATATATTTAATAAATTAATCATAGTGATTTGTGATAACAAAAGACAATTTGTAAACCAAACACAGAACTCTATGCTTTCCAAAACTTTTATAAAAATAAAACCATATAAGGATAAAATTAGATCAGCACTGGACAATACCATGTGCATATTCTACTATATGGATATACCATATTTGTTCATTCAACATTGGATATTTGAGATGTTTCCACTTTGGACTATTATGAATTATGGTGCTATGGAATATTTGTCCGCAACATTTGTCTACAATATTTGTGTAAACATATGTCTTCAATTCTCTTGGGTATAAGCCTAGGAATGGAATTGCTGGGTCACATGGTTACTCTCTGCTTAGCATTTAGAAGAACATCCAAACTATTTTTCAAAGCAGCTATACCATTTACATTTCTATTGGAAATGTATATGGGTTCCAATTTCTCTAAATCCTTGCCAACGCTTGTTATTAGCTATTTTTTAATATGACTTAGTCTTATAGTTCTCTCAGTGGGTGTGAAGTTGTGTCACATCATGGCATTCATTTGCATTTCCCTAGTGGATAGTAAGTTGAGCATCTTTTCATGTGCTTATAGCCACTTGCATATCTTCTATGGATAAATGTCTAATCAGATTCATTGCCCAATTTAATTGGATTAACTTTTTATTATTCAGTTTTAGAATTTATTTATATATTTCTTTACATATTATATACACATTTCTTTACATATCATTAGACATAATTTTCAAATATTTTTCCATTCTGTGGATTGTTTACTTTTTTGATAGTATCATTAGCAGCACAAATACTTTTAATTTTGATTAAGTCCAATTTATCAATTATTTCTTTCATTCCTTGTACTTTTGGAGTTCTATGTAGGGAAGTATTGCCAAAGCCAAGATCATAAACATCTGTTCTTATATTTCTTATGTTTTCTTCCAGGAGTTTTATAAATTTGACTTTTACAATTAGGTCTATGATCCATTTTGTGTGTAAGATACAAATAATTGGTTTAGCTTTATTTTTTTACATGTGGATATCCAGTTGTTCTAACTTTCCTTGAAACACCTTTGTTGAAAATTTTGTTATTTCCATGTTGAATTATCTAGATATTCTTGTTGAAAATTAGTTAACCATAAACTAAGGGTTTATTAGGTTTATTTCTGGACTCTCAATTTTATTTGATTTACCTATATGTTTATCCTTATTATAGTGCCATACTTTCTTAATTACTGTTGCTTTATTGTAAGTTTTGAAATCAGGAGATGTGAATTCTCCAACTTTGTTCTTCTTTTTCAAGATCACTTTGGCTATTCTGAGTCCCTTGCATTTCCATTTGAATTTTAGATCAGTTTGTCAATTTTGAAAAAAAAAAAAAGCCATGGTTTTGATAGGAATTGTGTTGGATCTGTAGATCAACTGGGTAGTATTATCACCCTCAAAGTTTTAGTCTTCTAATCTAAGAACATATGATGTTCTTCCCTTCATTTAGGTGTTTAATTTCTTCTAAGAATGTTTTCGAGTTTGCAGAGTACAAGATGTGAAATTATTTTGTCGAATTTATTCCTAGGTATCTTACTATTGTTGATGCTATTTTAAAGGAAATTGTTTTCTTAATTTTGGATGTGGGGGATGTTCATTGTTAGTATCTAGAAATCCAATTGATATTTGTATATTGATCCTGTATCCTGCAACCTTGCTGAACTTGTTACTTTTATAGTTTTTCTGTAGATTTCATAGGATTTTCTATGTATAAGATCATGTTATCTAAAAATAGAAAGACCATGTGAAGACACAGTAAAATGATGGGCATTTCCAAGCCAAGTAAAGAGGCTTCAGAGAAACCAAACTTGACAACACCTTGATCTTGGACTCACAGCCAATAAAACTGTGAGAAATAAATACTGTTATTTAGGTCACTCAGTCTGTGGTATTTCGTTAAGGCAGCCTTAGCTGACTAATGCAACAATTCAGTCACTTTACTCAGTATATGTCTATTCAGATTTTCTATTTCTTCTTGAGTCAATTTTAGTAGTTGGTGTCTTTCTTAGAAATTTATCCATTTAATTTAAGTTGTCTAAATTGTTGGCATACAGTTTTTTATAGGGTTTCCTTGTAATCCTTTTTTATTTCTGTAAGGTTGATATTGATGTCCTCTCTTTTACTGCTAATTGAGTCTGTTCTGTTTTTTTCTTTGGCCAGTCTAACTAAAGATTTGTCAGTTTTGTTGAACTTTTTAGAGAAACTACTTTTGGTTTTATTAATTTTTCTATTATTTTTCTATTCTCCATTTCATTAATTTACACTCTAATCTTTATTATTTCCTGTATCCTACTTGCCTAAGGTTTGCTTTGCTCTTCTATTTCCAGTGCCTTAAGATGGAAACTAAGGTTACCATTTTGAGATCTTCTTTTTAAATATAAACATCTACAGTTATAGACTTCTTGCTAGGTACTACTTTAGCTGCCTCAAATAAACACTGGTATATTATGTTTTCATTTTCATTCATCTCAAAGTATTTTCTAATATCCCTTGTGATTTCTTATTTGACCTATTAAATGTTTAGGAGTATGTTACTCAACTTTCACATATTTTTAATTCCTCAAATTTCATTTTGTCATTGATTACGAATTTAATTTCATTGTGATTGAAGCACATAATTGCTATGTACTAGCTACTCATATAAGTATTTTATATTTATTAATTCATTAAATTATAACAAGAACTAATACATGAAGTAGTACTTTTAATATCCATATTTTACTCATAAGAAAACTGAGATGCAAAACAGGAAGGCATTGGTGCAAGGCCTACATCTTGGCACCATGTGGTGAAACTGTGATGGATTCCAGGTAACCTCCTCCCGAACCTATTCTCAGTCATCCTTTATTTAGACATTTCTTTAGTGAGGGATAATTGGGTTAATTTCAGTGTTTTCACTGTTATGATCAAAAACTCCATTGACAAGAATTGTTGCTCAATTGCATTCATAAGGTAAAATATTAGGAAAGAAAACTTTCATCGGAGATAGAAAATATTTTTCTTTTTCTGATAGATATTGATAAATTATTTGTAATAAAAATTAGTTTGATCAATTCATCAATAGTAAAATTTCATGTTACTTATAAAAATTTACTCAAAGAAGTACCTGAAGACAGCCAAAAGAATATTATAGGTAGAGCACATATACTCAGTTGCACAAACACACACACACACATATATATATATATTTATGAATATAGACTCCAAAATCATGAATTAAATTTTAGTGACTTCAGTCTTGAAATGTTACAGTAATAAAGGAGTATGATTACATAATATATATTCTAAGAATGCAAGATAGTTTGTTTTGAGAAATATACTTCATCATATTAAAATAGTAAATGACCTTATTGCAAAGATATAGTAATCAAAACAGTGTGTTACTGGTATAAAGACAAACATATAGGCCAATGGAATAGCATAGAGAAACCACAAATAAATTCTTACATGTATGGTCAAATAAATTTTTACTAAGATGCCAAGACCATTAAATAGGGAAAGGACAGTCTTTTCAGCAAATGTTGTTGAGAAAACTAGATATCGACTTGCAAAAGAATGAAGCTGGACCCTTAGCTTACACCATATATAAAAATTAACTAAAATGGATCAAAGACCTAAACATAGCAAATAAAACTATAAAAATCTTAGGAAAAAACCTAGGGGAAAGCTTCATGACATTGGATTTGGCAGTGATTTCTTGGATATAGCACTGAGAGCATAGTAAACAAAAGTAAAATTAGATAAATATGATTTCATTAAAATGAAAAACTTTGGAACACCAAAGGATATAGTCAGTAGAATGAAAAGGCAGCCTATGGAGTGGAAGAAAATATTTGGAAATCATATATCTGATAAGAAGTTTTATCCACATTATATTTTGCAAAGTCCTGCTACAACTCAACAACAAGTAAAACCAAATGACCTGATCAAAAAAATGGACAGAGGACTTGTATAGACATTTCTCCAAAGAAGATGTACAAATGGTCAAAAAAAAAAAAAAATGAAAAGATGCTTACATTTCTAATAATTAGGGGAATAAAAATCAAAACCAAAATGAGATATCACCTCCTGCCCATTAGAATGGCTACAATTAAAAAAAAAAATAGATGTTAGCAAGGATGTGGAGAAATTGGAACCCTTGTACATTGCTGATGGAAATATAAAATGGTGCAGCTGTTATGGAAAACAATATGTCGGTTCCTCTAAAAATTAAAAATAAAATTACCATAAGATCCAGCAATTCCACTCCTGGTACGTACCTAAAAGAATAGAAAGCAGGATCTCAAAGAGATATTTGTATACCCACTTTGATAGTAGAATTATTCATAATGGCCAAAAGATGGAAGGAACCAAAGTGTTCATTGATGGATGAAAGCTTAAACAAAATGTGGTGTATAAGTAAAATAGAATATTATTCAGCCTTAAAAAAAAAAGGAAATTCTAACACATTTTATAATATGGCTGAAACTTGAGGACATTATGCCTAGATGAAATAAACCAGGACATTATGCCTAGATGAAATAAAAGATAAATGCTATGTGCTTCTACTTATGTGAGGTCCCTAGAGTATCAAATTCATAGAGACAGGAAGTAGAAGGGTGGTTGCCAAGGGGCTGAGGGGAAGGGGAAATGAGAAATTGTTTATGGCTATAGAGTTTCAGTTTTGCAAGATGGAAAGAGTTCTGGAAATATGATTGTATAACAATACAAATGTACTTGAAATGTACGCTGAAAAAATGGATGGTAACTATTACCACCATTAAAAATATGCATCATTTTTATGCATAGTTATTATTGGCTAGCAAATCTAATGTTAGATTAATAAATAATTTGTTTTTTGTAGGAAAAAATAGTAAATGAAAGAATCCATATATTAATTTTCATATTTGCCAAAGAGAATGGATAAAATTCAGCATATTTTCCTGATTTTAAAACTCTTTACAAAAAAGCAATAGAGGAAATGTTACTTAACTGAAACAGAATTGTCTTTTTCAAACTTACTGCCAATATCTTCCTTAATGATGAAACTTTAAATGTGTATCCCATAAAATCAGATATAATGTAAAGAATCTACCATCACTCATTCCTAGAAGTTTTAATCCCATGAACTCTTTTCGTAATTTGATAAAGCAAAATTGATTTTAAAAATTTGCAGGCAATGTAAGACGTAAGAATGTAAGATGGAAAAAAATGACAAAAATGATTTCATAATTGAAATAGAGAAGAAATTGGTTTATTATATATCAAATATACAGTGTGCTGAGCATATAAAAATGTATCTAAAACTGTTATCATTAAAGTAGGAGTTCAGACAATTAGTGAATGTATGTGGAAGAAACACAAGTTTAAATTCTAATTTACTATATAAACCAAAAATGTTAATGAATTAATGAATTAAAAGTATAAAAACATTAATTTTTTTCATAACAAGAAAAATGCCCCTAATATTAGATTAGATATAAAAGCAGAAGTGAAACTTTATATTATATACAATATAATTCTTTTGAAAAAATATTAGTACAAGCATAGCTGAGAGAGTAAGAGAAATAATTTTCTTAAATATACCAAAATGTTACAAATATTTTTTTCTGAGCCAGATGATTAAAGGTGACTTTTATTTTCTTTGATACATCTTTACATACTTTCCAAGTCTTCTACAATATACATTTATTTTTCAATAGGTGGAGAAGTAGCTGTTATTAAAAATAAGAATGCCTTTTGCAACTCTGTACAGTGTTTGAATGAATTTCATTAAGTGCCTCTTGGCTGCTTGCTTGATCATTTTTCCCTGGTCTTCTGACTTGACCTTTGCCTAGTCTATCTCGGTATTTCATCTTGATTGATATGGTAGGTGACCTACTATGGCCACCTCTGTTCCTCTACTCACTAAGGAAAGCATGAGGGGCAGATAAAATTCACACCTGAGCAGTTGTTTCCTTCAGCTTCCTTCTGGTTCCAAGCTGTTTACAGCTCCTGCAGGTCATATGAAACTCTGGAAAATTCAGTCAGCGCTCACCTTTTAAGCAGGAAATTTAACAGTACCCAGCAGGAGTTTCTCAAGTTGTTTCAACTTTTGAATAGCTTAATTCAATTCAGTGCTACTTTTTCTGCCTGTAAATTCAAGTAATCTTCCTTATTCTTGTGATTTTTACATTAGAACATGTTATATCATTCAGCATGCCTAATATAGCTGTCCTTTCTTACACTCCACCTGTAAGAACATAAAAACTCAACTACTTCACCTCAGACTGTATTCTGTCTGACGAATTCTCTCATCAGCACCTTCTATAAATTGAACTCATAAAATATGGCCATCAACAAATCTATTTATCTCTCCTTAGGTACCCATTAGAGAACTGGTTTCTGTCACTTTGAATTTCACCCAATAAAACCTTTCAAATACAACAAAGCCAGATCTCAAAGGTAAATAAAAAGATCAAAATAGGGATGAAAAAAGAGATATTTTAAACACACAGATGAAATAATTTATAAAATGTATAATATTCAGATACTACCGTACCTATTTGGGGGAAAAAAAGATACATTTTATTTGTAATTCTAAGGTCAATTTTAAATAGTTTACTTAATACAGAAAATGTATCTACATTAAAATATTTAGATAAAAGCTTTTGTGAAAAGACCGAAGATGTAGATTCTACCTTAACCTCATCTGTGATTAATAAAAAGTAAAGTAAGATAATTATAAATTAAGGTGTCATAATTTTTTATGTTTATTAGAGCTAGCATCTTAATTTTAGGTTAAACATATATAAATATATAGGAGTATAGTGTCTTATGGACTTTGTGCACATTTTATTATACACTGAGGCTCTTTGCATAATCACTGTGTATACTACATTTAGGGCAATTTTATGGGATTGAAGGACAATAGCATTACTTTAAATGATAACAGGGGTTTATAGTGGTTATGCTTCCTTTTATGACATAGCAATGATTGAGTTATTTAATGGCCAATCATTAATGTATTTCAGTGTTTAAAGGTAGTCTAGTTCTATAATATCCAACATATTATATGAAGCTGTCCACATAGCTGTCTAAATCCACTGATTTACAATTTCAAAATATTAACTTTTTTTTTTTAAGCCTGTAGTGTCAGGCTTTTCCTGATAGTATAGAAAACTTACAGGGCTTAAATTCAGATGAACTGAATTCAAATCCTAAATCCTTGGACAATGATTTAACTAACCTTTTTTCTTCATTTCTCTTCTCTATCCACATTATATAAAATTGTGAATTTGAATTGAAAGTCTTAAATATAAACCCTTGTTCCATCTGGTTTTACTGGACGTTTGACATTGGACATATTTCTTGATTTCTATGAATACCAGCTCCGCTTTGTGAAATGCGAGTTACAATATCACCTTGAGAAAAACAAATGAAATAATGAATATAAAAGTGTTCTGTAAATTACAGGGCTTTATTCTAACTTTTAGTGCCTCATTTTATGCTGAGTTCCCTCTCTCTTGAAGTGCTTATATCTTAGTTGAGGCAAATACAAATAATATTCATTCAAAGAATCAGATAATATACAGACATGCAAAGTGTTATAGGAAGCTTGCAGAAGAACAACTCTTTAAATAAATATGGGATACTTGACTAAAGTGGTGGCATTTAAGAAGAGAAATGAGCTTTAAAAAGAGAAGAAAAGGAGCCCCAGATAGAAAATCATGAGGTATTTTAACAGGAGCAAGATTTACCACGGCTGTAGAGTGGTGTGAAATTGACTCTGGCTAGAGCGTAGAATAGGAGGAAACGTGGTGAAAACTGTTTGGAAAGCATTTTGACACAGAGGATAAAGAGCTAGGAGGCCAAGCTAGGGGTGTGGACTTTCTTGTTGGTTCAGTGGGGAGCCACTGGAGCTTTGTAATGATTCTTAATCAAGATTATGGCCAATTGACTTCTATGCCTTTTACATTTTTTGCTTTAAATCTGGTGGCAGTAGAAGATGCCAATGAGTGAATTCCTAAGACCTGAAACTCTGAACTCGTGTCACAGTTTAATGAACTGAGTGTGGGTAAAATTTGGAAAAACACCCCACACTTTTGCCAATCTACTTATAATTATTTAACAGTAAAAATATGGCTCAGTAGCGAAGTGTTGACAGATAAATGCTAAAAGTTTATAACAGTACACCACTGATGAAAATACATGAGTAATCTCTTGGTTAATAGGATCTGCAGGCATAATGCTTTAGGAAAACGTGCATCCTGGCCTCATAGAGATATTTTGTAGAAGCCCTTCTTCTAAGTATTTGCATGAAACCAGACAATTCACATAATATGTACATGCATATAGCCATTATATAGAATAAATGCTTAAAAAATATGTGTGCCGAATGGATATACGTAGAGAGGACCTTTACTCATTAAGTTTACATAATTACCCCTTTTGCTCATAACACTGCCAGAAATGGCCTAATTTTCATTAAGCATGGCTACAGTTTTCCTAAACTAATCATATTAATGCCATACTTGTTTTGATACCCAAGAAAGTAATTAGGTTGTTTTTGATGATAGTGAATATAATACGTATATTAACAAATTTGTATATGTTACATTTCATTTTTTTAATTTCAACTTAAATGTAATCAAATGATAGTGATCCTAGCCAGCTAGCTAACAGTTTAAGTAAGCATTCTTTTCCCTAAACTTCTTTAGTTGATTATTTGAAGACATGATTTTAATAAATTTTAGAAGAAATTTTTAAGAAAAATTAGGTAGTTGATATTCTAAATCTGAGTGTATTGAGAGAACCTGTTCAGTTATAACTATTGCATCATTAGTGCAAAACTTCACATTGCTAATTGAATTAAATACTTTTTTTACCTTTACATTGAATTAATGGTATATGGTATACAGAAAAAAATCATATTCATATATTTGAAATTGAACCATATTAAGTTCTTAGAAATTATATCTGCCATATTCTGCTTATAATTATTACTATACTACTTGAATGTAAAATTAATGCACTGTAGGTTTTTTTATTATGGTAAAGTATACATAACATAAAATTTGCCATTTTAACCATTTTTAAGTGTACATTTTCAGTGGCACTAATTAAAATTACAGTGTTGTACAACCATCAGCAGAATCTAATTCAATATATTTTCCATCATCCCAAACAGAAGCTGTATCTCAAAATGTCAAAACATAGAATTATTATATGATCCAACAATTCCGCCTCTAAATATAGATCCAAAAGATTTGAGAACAGGGACTCAAGCAGATACCGGTACACATACATATGTTTTGGTTTTTGAGGAACCACCAAATTGTTTCCCACAGTGGCTACATTATTTTCCATTCCTGCCAGAAATGTACAATTTCTCTGCATCCTTGCCAATATGTGTTATTTTCTTTTTCTTCTTTTTTATTACAGCAATACTAGTAGGTGAGATGCGATATCTTGTGGTTTTGATTTGCAGTTTTCTAATAACACATGATGTTAAGTTTTTTTCATGTGTTTATTGGCCATTTTTATATCTTCTTTGGAGAAATGTCTATTTAAGATCTTTTATCATTTTTACATTGGGTTATTTATCTTTTTGAGGTTGAGATGTAGGAGTTTTTTTTGATATATTCTGGATATTAATCCCTGTGCCCATCTTTCAGATAGCCCCCAGGCAAATGAGAAAAGGCAAACACAATAGAATATTAATAAGGTCTGTTCTGCTTCCTCCAGAACCAGGGACCAGGGTCCCACACTGGAACATGGGTTTCCAGCTTCACTACTGCAGCCGAGTCAGGGAGGGAGTTGGGCGAGGACAAGTAAGAATGCCACAACTTCTTCCTACCATTTGTAGGTTGCCTTTTTCTGAATTCAGCATTTTACTGGTTACTATATACCTTTGCCTGTTTATTCTAGAGTACTGACAAAGTTGGTTGTGACCATTTCTGCCTTGTTTTTCAGTGTTTTTGTGAAGAGACAGGTATGTTGAACTGCCTACTCTGCCATTTTGCTGAAGTCACACCCCTTTACTAGAGTTTTATTTTCTAACTGGAGCTAATGGAATTAATAAGTAAGCATTGCCCTAAGTACTGTAGGAGATATACAGGTGGAAGACTAGACCCTCAAGGAATTTAGAGACTAATACGACATGCATATAAATTTCTCTCATACAAGGTAGTTTATGACCTGCATTAAACCCAAGGAATTGGGAAAGGATTAATGATAACTTTTATGATGGACTTTGGAAGTTAAGCAGGATTTTTATAGTTGGCGATATTGAGGAGAAAAGGTTCAGCTGGAAGTGACAGTGTAAGTATAATGCGAGGAATGAGAAATAGAACAGGGGAGAGTCCTGTTTTATGGGTATGTAGGCTATTTGTAGAGTTTGGTAAAACATAAAGCCAGATGATAATAATTACGTCTGTTTTATTCAGAAGGCAATGAAAATAAAAGCTTTTAAGCAAAGAAGTGCTCTGATTAAAGCTATTGCTTTAGGAGTTTAGTTTGGCAAGGATGTGCAAACATGTATTGAGAACACAAAAGTTGGATTGAGATGGGTATATTTTGCTTTGTGGCTGAATTCTTGTATTTTATGTATAAGTACTTAAGAATTACTTCTAATTTGGAAATTTCTAATAAATTAATAGCTGTAAAAGTCTAGCATAGTTTAAAAGTATGAAACAACTGAAAACCATCCTCCGGTGTTTAGTTATCAATCTGTGGCAAACTTTACATTTACAACAGCTAACACACAATATATATCCTATGCTTAATGTATAGAGATTGTTCATAACAGTAGCAGGCATAGTTTTCCCTATTTTTTATCTAATTAGTGCCTGTTACACTCTTTAAAGGCCAACACTAAAGTGTGTAGAAAATTTTCAATTTTCAATCCTTCTAATTACAGTATTTTGGCTCCCTATTTGGAAATAGCTAGTATTTTCTGTTTTAAAATATTCCAAAGTATTTCTGGACTGTTTTTGTTTAAATAAATTGAATTAAAAATAAAATACTCTTTAATGGTCAGCAAAAATAATAAAAAATTGAATGAATGAATAAATAAATAAATGTATGTATGTTCACTAGCATTCAGACATGGCTGTTTTCTGTCTAACCCAGGGGAATTTAAGTTCCATGAGTGCAAACATGTTTTTTTTGCTTTTTTGTTTTTGTGATACGCGGGCCTCTCACTGCTGTGGCCTCTCCTGCTGCGGAGCACAGGCTCCGGATGCGCAGGCTCAGCGGCCATGGCCCACGGGCCCAGCCGCTCTGCAGCACATGGGATCTTCCCGGACCAGGGCACTAACCCGGGTCCCCTGCATCGACAGGCGGACTCTCAACCACTGCGCCACCAGGGAAGCCCTAAACACTTGTTTTGTTCTCTTTACTCACAGCACCTAGGTGAGTGCTATCATCATATAGGTTCTTGATAAGTATTTTTGGATGTATGATCTAAAGAATACCTGCCTTTAATATAAAGGTAGTATTTTTTAAATACACTATTTATAAAAGACAGTAATAAATAAAAATTCTCATAGCTAAGTTATCTACTCTTCCCTCATACATGAGTTTATGTTAATAGACTGTTTCTTCCATAAGAAGTATGTTTAGTCTGTCAAAAATTTGATGAAAATAGAAGAAATTACATGATTAACTTAACACTATTTTCATTGAATAGAATGATGATGCAATTTTTTTCTTTATAATTTTCTCTTGTGTGTCTATTAAAATTATGAAAGAAAAAGTTGGTATTTTAACAATAATTAATTAAGACATAACCTGGGGGGAAGAAGAGGAAACGGAAAGCTAGAGAACATGGAAATATGAATTGATGGTGATGGCGTGATAAGAAATCTTGTTCTGCATATCTCAACTAATGAACTTTTATCCCAACTCCTTGTTTGTTCCCCATATGCCACTTGCACACTCAATGCCACATTCTCAATTTGGTGCTTTTCTAAGGCTTGACTCACAGGTCAGTATTCCCTGCTGCCATCTTGGTATCAAAGGATCTTCTGTCTTACTCTTCTCAATGAATTTGTTCATGAAATTAACTGATTTTTACCTTGGTAAAAATTTAATGAACAAATCCATATAGCTTGCTAGTAAGAGATGTTTGAGGCAAAACATCTTTTTCCAGGGTTCTTCCACTTAACGTTTACATTTTAAAAAGTGATATTCAGCAGATTGTGTACTGCTTTGACTTATAAATGAATGAATGTCTCTAATGGAGAGAATATAAACACAGCTAGAAAGGAGAACTGTTTGTTTTTTCTTTTATCCTAGTGAGACTGGTAAATTAGCATATGCAGAGACCATGGGACCTTGCAGTAAATGATCTTCTATAGGCTGTTCATTTATTCATTTATCTAATAATTTACCATCACTACTCTTCCAAGTCTTTCTGTGTGCTGCATAAGAGAAGAATAAAGTCACTAAACCTGGGCAGGATCACCCTTTGCAGACAAAGCTATACAGACCCATTACTAGGGTTTTTTTTTTTCTTTTTCTCATCTGCCCTTGGCTTTCTATTAATCACTATGTTACCACTTGCTTATCTTAAATCTCTGTTACATACTTTCAAATGGGCAAATCTAAACAAGTAATATTAGCTCAATTACATATGATTTTAGTAAGGATATCAAGTTCTTGCAAGTTCTCAAACAATGTTGGCTATAAGCTAAGTCTCCTAACAAATCAACATCTTTGGTATAATCTGACTTCTTGAAATCACTGGTATACACAGGGAATCTTGAGCATATTAGATACAACCTTGTTTTGGTGATATGACATTAAGGGAAAAAAAGAGAAAAAAATCCAAAATTTTAATTAATCCTATTACATAAGTCTATGTCAATTCACAACATTTTTTATGGCATGATTTCTAATTTCTTTTGAATGCCCTATCATATTTTACCTACATTGGATACAATAAATGATGTTCTCTCACAATGAAATATTAAGAAATTTTGTTACTAAAAAATTCCCATAGTTGTAGTGAAAATAATTTTATGTGCTTTGATTCTTAAATATTAATCAATTCATGCTACTCCCCAAACTAACCCTGTCCCAACCCTTCATGGTACTAAGCAGCAGAGAACAACTACAATGACAAAAATTCTAAGTATTTCTTCGGTGACCAGAATTTTTTTTGCCCGTGTTTTGTGGCTGCATCCCGTCTCCAGCAGTTTGTTGCAATACAATAATTAAGACTAAAATACATTAATCTGTCCCTGAACAGATTGAAAAAAAAATAATTTCCAAGTAATATAGAGTCAGCGAGACTCTCCATCCTGGGCAGCCATTCAAAACTGTTAGAGTGCATGCCCACTGAAATACCCTCTATAGAACAACACTTAGACTTGACCAGAGATAACATGTATGAGTGTGTAAAAACAATATATCAGGACTTTATCTAGTGGAACCTCAGAAATCATATGTGAGTTACTACCAGTCCAAGATATTGATCAGACCTGTGAATTTTACTCTCTGCTTAAAATATATCATTACAATGGCAAAGGACAAGGAAAAGAGAAAATATATATCCTCACCTAGAAACTAGGAAAATGCATCATCGAAATGCTAGAAATGTTGAGGAGTTTTGTAAAATATAGCTCATTTAAAACCAGAGTAGA